>NW_025335873.1:9379451-9426497 GCF_004798865.1 Varanus komodoensis
AGTGCGGCTGGAGGCCCGGGCGGGCGGGCGGGCGGGCGGGAGGCGGCCCGGCGAGCGGCTCACCGCCTCGCTCGCCCCGCAGGTGAACGTCAGCTCCGCCGTGCTGAAGGCGGCGGCCCACCACTACGGCTCGCAGTGCGACCGGCCGAACAAGGAGTTCATGCTCTGCCGCTGGGAGGAGAAGGACCCGCGCAGGTGCCTGAAGGAGGGCAGGGAGGTGAACAGGTGCGCGCTGGACTTCTTCAGGTACGCCGGAGGCCGCGGCCCCGCGTCGGCCTCGTGTGCGGGCGCAGCAGGGTCAGCTGGGAGCCGGGGGCCGCGGGGGCGGGCTGCGGGCGGCCGGTGCGTTGGGTCGGCCCGTCGTCCTTCAGAAAACCAGCCGTGTCGGTGGATCGTGGCCCACCTGGCCTTCGTGGCACAGTGACTCTGCAGTGCGCGGGGACGTGTGCCTTTTAGTAAGCACCCAGGGAGGCCTGGCGCCGGGCTTGCGCTCCTTTCGGCGCCGGGTCAAAACCTTTTAACGTAGTCACCGTGTTGCAAGTTAGTAGGTTCAATGGTTCCAGTCGCTTCTGCTTGGCTTATTTTGCTTAAACTTGCTTTATTTGATGTTTGTTTATTGTGTTGTGTAGTATTACTGTTTTCATCTGTGAAGAATGTCACTAGAGGTGTTAAATGGGCTTTGAATGGCTGAGCCGTCCTGAGATATTTCTGTAAAGGACGGCCTATGGAAGCCTTTAACGGTACACAAATAATAGGGCGGGTGGGCGTGGCCTCTCTCCTTGCGGTTTATAGGCAGATCAAGCTGCACTGTGCTGAACCGTTCACCCAGTACTGGACCTGCATTGACTGCAATGACTTGCTGGACCTGCAGCACTGCCGGAAGCAACAGAAGGTCTTTGACGATTGTGTGCTGGAGAAACTGGGCTGGGTGAGACCGGAGCTGGGGCAGCTGTCCAAGGTAACACTTGAGTCCGCCGGGTGTCGTTTCTCACGTGCGCCAGACGCTTTCTGCTTCCCCTTTCACCGTGTGTGTCGCAGCCTTGCCCCCATGCTTGTCTCTCTCGGCCTCCCCACTGGTGAGCCTAAGGAGGCTGCTCGCCCCTCTCTTTTGTCTTTCGGGAGGGGAGGCCTCGGCTTGCCCTCGGCCTCTGAGGGGCTTTTCGCATTTGGCTGAGGCTTAGCTGCTGAGCTGGGCCGCCGGCTGGGTTTTTGCGAGGACCACATTCCAATGCGATCGATCAGTCGGAGGCCTCCTGTCCGTAGCAGGTGGAGCCGAATCCTGCGGTTGGCAGGGCCGGAGCCGAGTGGGAGTGTGCCACCCCTTCTCCCTCCCAGCCCTGGCAGGGAAAGGATGGCCTGCTTCTGCCAGAGCCCTGGACTTACTGTACGTGCAGGGATCTAAAAGCAGGGCCGAGGCTCTTGTGCAGCCCCTGAAACAGAGGCACCTCATAAGCGTTTGGTCTGCCCCGCTCCAGTCCTCCGTGGGCAGCCTTGCTTTGTCTGAGGGAAGCTTGTGCGGCACCTTGTGGGTGTAGGTGCGGCTTCCCCCTTTCAGTCTCCTGTGCTTTTGTGACGATGGAAGGCACGTCGCACAGGGAAGGGGCAGGTCCTGGCCTTCGCGAGGCCACTGTCTGTGCTTGCGAGTGTGGGTGGGGCAGGGAAGGGTGAAATGCAGGGCCAGGGCCCAGCTCACTCCGGGGGCCCCTGCGTTGCAGCTGGAGCACCTGTGCAGAATCCCCGGCATTTCTTCCTGTCTGAAATGCCTGTTGGAGCCACAACATCCGTCAGTGTAAGGGAGTCCCACACTTGTTGTGTCGGGGAATAAATCTGGAATTTGGAGCGTGAGTCGTGGGTGTTCTCCCAAGATGGCTGCCTGGGGCAGGGGATGCCTTGCCGACTTGTGAAGTGGCTGCCCTGCCTGGCCGGTCACAGAACCCTCCGCTCGATGCGATTGGCTTGCTTCTGGTGCAGAAGGCCTCAGAGGCCGAGGCAGCGTCGGTCGCTCTGGTTGTCCCTTTTGCAGTCCCAGGCCCGTGCAGCGGTGGTCTTGGCAGCGCCTCTGAGCCCAGGGTTGTGTGGGTGGACGGGCCTCGCTGCCCTTCCTCTCCGACCCCTCTCCAGAGGGGCTGTTAGCATTGTGCGGGCAGGAATCTGATTCGTCTGCTGCCCCGCCGCCCCCGAGGCCGAATGCGTTGTAGACCGGGCACCATCGCTGTTCCTCCCCTGGATTTTGTCTCCAAAAGTGGATCTGGCTCCCTGACTGAAAATGGGCGGGCACCAGCGATTTGGGGAGCCGTGGTCCCAATTCGTCCCCAAACATCGTCCTCCAGTGCTCTGGGCAGCCAGCACAGCAAGCCGTCTGGGGCGGGTGTGCCAAACGTTTGGCTCGCTCTGAGGAAGCGGCAGAACGCTCTGCTCGCATGGATGTGCTTCCTTGCACTGCTGGGGCGGCTTGGCCTGGCCTGGCCTTCGTGGCGCATCCCGGTTTCGCTGCTGCTTTGCCTCTTGGGGTGATGCAGGAGGCTCCCATGTGATTCTTGCCCCCTCCAGGTCACCAAAGTGAAGACGGAGCGGCCAGTCCCTGAGAATCCTTATCATTCCCGGCCGAGACCACCGCCAAACCCACCCATTGAAGGCGAGCTGGAGCCCGCCAAGCACGGCAGCCGGTTGTACTTCTGGAACTGGTGAAAGGGAGGGGGTGGGGGTGGCAGAGGACGCCTTGCCCCTTTCGAGCATCTTGCTGAGTGTGAATACGCTGGTGTATGCAGGGTGCCATCTGTTCTCGGAGGTCATTAAATATCTAGTCTTTGACCTGTGTGGCTTGCCTGGTGTGTGTTGTCGTCGGCGTGGGTGCTTTGTTTCTGAAATGTGTTGCTTTTTTCTGCTTCTGGATCTAAAATGCCGGAGTTGTCTCCCTGAGGCTGCTGTGAGGGAAACAAATCGCCCTCGTGGGTAACCCAGTTGGCTAGACTCGGGGAAGATACTGCACCACGGACTCTTCTGCGCTCTCCTTGTTTGGTCACTGCTCTCTCTCTCTCACCCTCTGACCCTTGTCTTTCTCAATGCTCTGGTCAAGAATACCGAAGGATGTTTCGAATCCAGAGCCCTCCGTGCAGCATCCTTAATGTACGAGCCAATTCCACCCTCAAATGCAAGCTTTCCTCTCTCGCTCTCTTTTTGCTCCATTTCTGTGATCTGCGGTGACTCCACCCTTTCCACAGTCTCTTTCGGGTTCCAGCCAGCACCAGAACGTCTTCTGTGGCTCTTTCAGCGGCCTGCAGTCATGTTGGTGTCTCTTTCTACCACAGAAATGCGAGGGCCTTTTCTGTGACTTTCTAACATCTCTACTATTTTTTTAACTGTCCACACATGTTTGGCCGGTTGCCGTTAATCACCAGGAACAGGAGAATTTCGGAATTTGGCTGCTTCTGAGATGTTTGGTGCCTTATCCAGTGCTTATGTGATCGTACCTCTGAAAAGGGAGCAGTGACGGCTCTCAGTTTGGCGTTAGCTTGTACTCGTCCTGCCCGTTTTTCCTTTCTTTGAGAAAGTGAGCCTTACAAATTGGTCCGTCGAGTATTAATATTTTTAACATTGTAGGCATGCAACTAAAGAACCTTGGTACATAAAATGAAGGGTGGTATAAACACTGTGGACAGGAAGCATTTACACCGTGCTGGTAGTCCTAATCTTTTTCATACCATGCATATCCTTTAAAGAAATACCGTTGAGCAGCCATTGTCTGGATCACAGCTCAAAGCTGAGCGAAGTATACACAGATCGGCGCAACATCAAGGGAACGTAAATAAAACATAGGTAATTACAGACCTGTTTACAAATCGGATAAAATATACAGAGTGCAAATGTTTGAAACAGTCGAATGGCCTTAAAATAAAGTACCAGGTGGGTGTTTGTGTGTTTGTCTGGATGCTTCTGGGGCCCTAACAGCCTTGTCTTTGAGAAATCGGTTATGCTTTGGAGCGGTTAAATCCCCAAACCAAACACTTGTGTAGCTTGTCTAGCGTTGTGTAGCCTTGCTATTCTGGGTGGTTGTTTTTTTGGGGGGGGGAGGGGGGAGGCAGAGGGCAGGGTGGTGGCCATGTTTTGATTTCATTGAGAATGTATCTTTCCTAGTTTCTAGGAATTTCCTCCCATACCGGCTGATTATTTCCCTCCTCCCAATTTTTGATACTTCCTCGTACTCATTACACTTCTAATACTGCCCATAGCCGAAGCTTTCTGGGCGGTTCGCAACATTTTAAGTCGCCCGTCCAGATTTCAACCAGGCCTAATCTTGGACGCTCGGTTAGAGAAGCTTGTTCTTGCGCTGCTGCTGCGGTGAGTGAATCCATGCACTGTCTCAGCAGAGTCGAGCTGTCAGCCCGAGAACCTTCTTGTGGGCAGATGGTATCTTATTTCTGCGGAGGATTGCTTTTCCTTGTGCGGGGTTTTCATACTGGGCGGGCGGGCGGGGGGGGGGGGCTGTTCCGAGCAGCCAAATTGCATGCAGCTGAACTGACAGAGTTGTGCGCGTCCACGCCGGGGAGCCGGGCCCGTTGGAGAGGCTTGCCATGTGCTGTGCGTGTGACCTTTCCTTCTTCCACAACGTCATCGCCCGCTGCTTTCCCCAGAGGTGGGCAACCCGATACGAGAACCTACCAGCCGCCCTTCCATTCGTTGGCAGTGTGCTGTGGGCCAGAGGCACGCGAGCCGAGCTGAGCTGAGGGGAACATCTGGGCTCGATTAAGCCAAGGTGGGCACTTCAGGCAGCGCTGCCCTCATTGTCATGTTGGGGTGGGTCCCTCTCTGATTTCCTGACCCGCCACCCCCATGTAAAACTTAATCCCCTTTTAAAAAACTGTCTAGTATTTTTTCTTCTTCTCCACGCCCTTCCATGGAACTCTGGAGGGCCTTGCCCCCCCCCCCCCCGGTTATCCTTGAGCAACCCTTTGAGGTGGGTGAAGTTGAGAGGCAGGGGTCCGACAGCCCACGCCTGCGCCTGGACGGAGGCCCAACTGGGCTTCCCTCGTCCTCCTCTCGACATGGGACCACCTTTCTGTCTGATGCGTCAGTGGCAGATCACGTGGCGCGCTCTCGATGTGCTGTGCCTTTGGCCCTGATTCATCTGTGCCACGGTGGCAGCTGCTGGAAGGGGCCGCAGCTCTTCCAGCCACGTGGGCAATCCCTGTTGGAATGGCTCCCTCGCTTGCACCCGTCCTCGGAGGGGGAGCTGCTTCATGGGGAAGGGAAGCGTTCTTCCAGCTTTCTGCTTGTGGGGAGCTTGCCCCCCACCTGGGCTCTAAAGCTGCCCACTCTGTTTTAATCCTCTTGTGCTGCTTGCCTAAGGGCCCTCCTGGGGCACAGTGTGCAAGACGGTGGCGTCAGAGGCTTAAATCGCGGGCGCGAGACGCCGGGTGTGCTGCTACCTCTTGCCCCACAGACTCTCCCCGTCCGTGGCTTCCGCCTCATAGGAAAGTCGTATGAACAGCCGCTCCAGAAAAACAGTGAAGAGCTGCTTCTGATTTCTCTCATCTGGTTCTTCAACTGTGTGTGTTTTAATTGTGCTGTAAATTAAAGCAGCCTTTAATATTTCGGTGGACATAACCAAGCGGGACCTAGAGTGAAGTGCTGCAGCACGGTGGGAGGGAGGTGCTTGTTTGGCTCCCGCATCCGTGTCCTCTCCCAGTACGCCTTCCCCTCCCCCCCCCCCCCCCCCCCCCCCCCCCCCCCCCCCCCCCCCCCCCCTCCCCCCCCCCCCCCCCCCCCCCCGGTCAGTTTTCCGTCTCCAACAATCCACGTTTCGTGGCTGCTGAGAATGCTCAGTTTTCACTGGTCTGGTCTGGGGTCTCTTACCTCGTCCACGGCCCGGGGCCAGTCTGTCTAGCCTCCTCCCCGCTCTTTCATTAAGTGCACTTCTACAAACTTCCCAGTTCCTCCGCACCTGCTGAAACGTGCTGCTTCTGCGTCGTTTGGCTAGGAGATGCGCAGGGGGACGCAGAGCTCGCCTTTTGCAACACTGCGTCAGCTGGGGCCCGGGGAGAGTCCTGCGGCACCGGCCCTGCGTGGCGAGGAGCTGGTCACTGCCGTGCTGTAGAAGGAGAGGTGGAGCAGGAGCTGCGATGTGAGCAGCAGGAACCCTCGCGTCCTGCAGCTTGAACTGAAGAGCCCACGCTTCGAGGTTTCGCTTACAGACAAAACACAAAGCCGAATGTTTGTATTTTTCCCGTAGGCATTATGGCGGGCTTTGGCGGCTCTCCCACCCTTCCAGGCCTCAGTTCCCAGTCTCCCTGAACGTTGGCTGTGCTGGGAGTTGGAGGTCAACATACCCAGGAGGCACCGGGGTTCTCTTCTTCTAGGCCTGAGACTGCCTCTGACCCGGCCTTGCTCAACTTGGCGCCCTCCAGGAGGTTTGGACTACCAACAGTCCTGATCGTACAGATTCATGCTGGCTGTGGCAGATGAGGGCTGGGGTATTCTGAGAGCTCTTGGTTGGGGCAGGCCACTCTGCTCCATTTCAGATCACGTTTGTAGCTGGAAAGGCGAGACCGGAGGGTTGTCCTCATTTTCCTGGAAGCCGCCTCTAGGGGTCCGCGGTTGGTTCTGAGCTGTGTCTGTTCAGCATTACGCTTAATGTTTTTGTCAATCATCGGCTCCCCCCCTCCCCCCCGGAACCTTAATGGTTTCTTGGAAACCTTAGAGCAATGAAACGTCAAGATGGAGTTAAGAGGGAAAGCCATCTTGGAGGAATTTACTAGGACGTTTCCTTGGCAGATAGAGAGCAGGCCAGGCCAAATTCATCATGGGGGTCTTGCTTTCTGCAGAACTGCAATGTGGAAACGCATCGCCTGAGCTCGGGTGTAGGCCATAACCTTTGCCAGAGCTTATCACGGCGCGCCTGAAGTTAACGGCTTGTGTCAGGGCTCCAGGCTGGAGCTGTGCTTCCTTGTTACGCTGGGTGGGTGTCTGTGGCCAGGCCACGTGGGTCCCCGGAAGAGCGTGCAAGTGGCACGCAGGCGGTGGCGGCCAAGGCGAGGGGCACGGTGCAGCAGAGCGGGCTCTTTGGTTTTCCTGCCTCCGCTACGTACCTTCCTGGGCGTTTCTTTGGGGAGGGTTCTGGGCTCTTCCGACAGGTATCGTAACCACGATTTCACAGAGACATTTGTCCAGAGCTGCTTATCTCTTCCTGCCTCTCATCTCCTCTTACATTTAGAAACGCGTCCAAATTCTGACCGGGCGCACAACTGCGGCCCTCTCTCCCTTACAACGGCCATCTACTCCGACACACGGCCAGGGCAGGGAACCAGTTGCCAAAGCGTTCCTGCCAAGAGGCTTGCCGGCCTCTGCAGTGGACAAGCCACCAGTGGAGCTGATTTTTGTAAGAGGCCACGTAGCGCTCTTTTCTGTCTGAGCGTGCACAGGGCTTTTCTTCTGGGCTCCCAAGCAGCGTGCAACGTAATCATGAGGTCAATTGGATAGCATCCAGTTGCTTATGAAATAAATAACTCGGAGAGCTTTGCCTTTGGGGAGGTACAGCAGTGTAATTAAATACATACATCTGAAGGTGCATGTTTGGACAGAGAGAAGTCCTGCAATTCTCATCTAGCTGGGGAACTACGGAAGCTTCTCTGCCCAAAATGATCAGAAAATACGGGGAGACGGTGGGCCGTGGGCACAGGATGGAAGGGACAGAGCGGGACACGAAGGGAGCTTCAGTCCGAATTCGAGGCTTGAAGAAGCGAGTTCTCCCGTGCGCTGCAGTGCCCGGTTCGAGGTCCCCCGTGGGAGTCTAGCAACGGGGTGTGCAGAAGACCGTTCCAGCTGGAAGATCCTCCGATCCTGTGCGGGGAGGTGGGCTGGGAAGGTTAATTAAGATCGGGTGGTGACATCTGGGGACTTGGCTGCAGTCCTTCATGCCCTCACGTGGTTTAAAAGGTAAATAATCGGTCATGGGCTTGAGAGAAATGTGCCCACGGCTGCAGCGGAGAGCCCCACCTGTCCAGGTGGCCAGCGGGGAATCGCAATTGCGCAGTTTGGGGGAGGCAGCGGCCCCGCTGCTTCCAAGGCCACTTCCCAACGCTTTTAACCTTTGGAACAATGCGAACGGCAAAGGAATCTGTTCCCCCCGAGCAGGGGGGGCAAGCAGCCGCGCGCCGCTCTTTCCCGCCTCCTCCTCCTCCTCCCTCTGCTTTCAAGGCGGCACCTAGTGCAGAGGTGGCAGCGGTGGGGCGCCTGACGGTGAGGGCAGTTGCAGCTCCTGGGCCAGATCGGGCCCCACACCTTTCCCCCGACCTCTGCGCAGCCGTGTTGATCCTGTCCCAGCCTCTGCTTCGTTTCCAGTTCTGAAAGGTGGCGATGGCCCTCCTGCGGTTGTGATGGTGGCAGGAACGGCTTTAAGCTACGGCGTGGGGCTCTTTTGGGCTCAGGCTCATGTGGCCCCCGGGCCTGCCCGTCGCTTGAAGGCCGCCCCCCCCCCCCCCCCCCACAGCTTCTCAAATCAATTTCGTTCAAATTCCCCTCTTCACTCATAAACGGCCAGACAAGCAGCAGGGCGGTGGGCAAAAGGTAAACCGTGACTGGTAGCCTCTGCTGAAAGCACGCCGCGGACCGGGGCATTTAGACGCACCTTTGCCCCGTGCCCCTCAAGCCCAGCCAGGCCAGGTGCCGGGGAGCATCCCCAAGTAGGGGTGCCGCGGCCAAGCAGCCCCCTGGCCTCGGCCGCTGCCTTCCCAGGGGTGTCCCCTCGAAAATGAGCCTCGCCCTGGGAAGGGAGCCTGCCTGGCGCCTTGCATCGGAGGCAGGTGACTGGGGTTTCGCTCCGCAGCCTGCTTTCCGGAGCGGCCAAGCGCCGTGACCGCCTGGAGGGCGCCCTCTTGTGGCTGTTCCGAGGCCGGCGGTGCAGAGCTGTCAACATGTCTTTCCCCTGGGCTGGTTCCTCCTCGCTCCGCACTGTCTCCCCCGGCGGGGAAGAGGGGCCTTTCCCTGCCTTGGGGCTGCCGGGTCCCTTGCTTGGGCTCGGGGCCTTTGGGGTGCAGATGCAGCGCCCAGGCGCTGTCGCCGCCCTCCGCCCCCCACCCCCAGAGCGCCCCTCCGTTTCTCCTCGGGCTTCGGCTCTCTGAGCTCATCGTCACAGATTTTTCTTTTCCTTTTGCGCTGCTCCCTCATGGTAATGAGGCACAGCCTCCCCGGACCTGGTGCCCTCCCAGGGAGTCCGACCTCCCCTCTGTGGAGGGCACCGGATGGGGAAGGCCGGCCCGGGGTGCTCGGCAGCCTCCCTCGCCCAGCCTCCTCCGCGGCACGGGATCGCAGGCCCATCTCCTCGCCGCATCTGCATTTCCCGAGCGAGCGTGCTGAAAGGCCGCTCACGAGCGCCAGCGGTTTGCTTGAGAGCTCCAGCGTGCGCCTCTTGTTTCCAGGCGAAGGCAAACCAGCGCGGCGACCAAATTGCTGCCATGTGTACCTGAGAGCGATGCCACGTCCGTTTGAAGTCCATCCGCGCTTGGAGATGCTCTTTGCCTGTTTAGAGTGGTCGAGTGCGCTGGTTTCTCGGGAAGCATGTTTTATAGCAAGAGCGATGACGGGTGGGGGGCATTTTTGCCGCTTGCGGGGATGGGGCAGGAGGACCGCCGGGAAGCGAGATCGTTTCCAGTCTCTGTCTTGCTCCTAGAGTAGCTGGCCCACTGCACAACCGCCCAGCCAGCCTCCCACAATCCTCTCCTGCAGTCTGGATTAACGAGTATGCCGGGCGCTCTTCTTGCCCGGCCCTGTGGGGGAACACAAAGGCCGCCTTGCAAGGTTGGTGTCCTTGGGAGGACGGACTGCACGAGAGCCCGGTGTGCGCGCGCAAGGAAAAGGGGCGCCTGGATTTCGAAGTGGGAGGGGAGCTTGACTGCGCTTCCCGTCACCCTTCCCACTGACGGGGCTTGTGGAAGGCGCAGCCCCGCTGCAGACGGAGGCCACTGGGGGAGGAGAGCGGTGGCGGCAGGCCGGAAGGCCTCCGAGCGCCCCGTGCTCTTTCTAGCCAGGTGCCGAGACCTCTCTCGCCCTGCTTTTGTTGGGACGTGCATCTCCCTGGAGAGAGGGAGGCCGGATCCAGCCCTCAGGGGTTCCCATTCTGGCTCTGCAGCTTCTCCACACAGTCCGGACCCTTCCCTTCTGGCGGCCAGTCGGCTGGTGGCCTCCTCGCTTGCGTGCCTCCATCCCCCAACTGTGAAGACGTGAAGTTGCTCTGGTCTGACTGGGCACAAGCCCTCTGTGCTTAGAAGAGGGCGCTCTCATGGCCTGAGAGGAAAAGCACCATTCCACGGCGGGGCCCTTGCTCTGCCTTTGCTTTCGTTCCTTGGAAGTCCTGCCCTCGGTGGGTCGGGCAGCGGGGCGATGCAGGCGAGACCCGGGAAGGCCATCGCTGCTGGTCACAGACCGCGGACTGGCTGGGCACACGGCTTCTGCGTGGAGCTCCTGCCCTTCAGAAGGCTTCCCACTCCGCACGGCGGCCTGAGAGCTGCTGGGAGCCAGCAGGAGGCCGGCGGTGTGAGGTGGGCCGGCGGCCGACCTGTGATAGGAGACTTCCTGCACCAAGTCAGGGCTCATCTGAGTGCTTTTTTATCCTGCTGCTCAGCCGCAGCCTTAAAACAAGACGGTCTCCTGCCAGCGGGCTCGTGATCGAAAAGGGCGTGACGCACGAGGAAGAAGAACGGAGGGGAAGAGGAAGTGACCGGGCGATCTTTCGGCAGGGCCGGTAGAAGAGTGAGCCGGGTGCGGCCACCTTAGCAACGAGAACTGCTCCCTGGACATTGCCGGACCCCTTCCAGCCGCTAAAGAGCCCCGTAGTCCAGTGGCTGAAGGGACCCCGTGGGATTCTTCCACCAAAGGGCTGGAACTGTCACAGGACAGAGGCCCCGAGTCCCATGCTTGCCAAGGGGTCCGAAAGGGTATGCGCCTGACGGTCCTGGAGGGTGCCGAGCCGTCCAGCAGAGGCACGGCACCCCTCCCGAGCTTGTGGTGGCCACCCGGTAAAGCTCTTCCGGTCACAGGCTGGACAGGCTCGGAGCATCCAAGCCATCCTCCTGGTCCCCCAAACCCTGGAAGCGATCGGCCGCCGTGCGCTGGGACCTGCGAGGGAGAGGGCCGCGGGTCGTCCATGCCCGCTTGGACTCGGATGTCCAGGGCGAGTTCCTTGGAGGAGGAGCAGAAGGGCGCCTGCCTGGGCCTCCCTCGCGCGCGCGGTCCCCTTCCTGCTGCCCCCCCCCGCGAGCTCCCTGCGCGGTGACGGCGCTGGAAGGTGCCAGTGCGCCCTGCCTTTTCCCCTTTGTCGCCAGCTTCCTCTCCACAGCATGTGGCGTGCTTCCGCTGGCCAGAGTCCGCTCCCTCAGGCTTGGCCTTCGCCTTTCTGTGCTTGGGCAAAAGGGTGGGCCCGCCACAAGCCCCGAGGCCACACCCCGCGTGGGACGCACGCCTCGGCACATGGCCGGGGTAGGGGCACCCGGCAGCGGCTGCCGTGTGGCTGAACGCCAGACGGGGCAACTCCCAGCAGGGCCCTCCCCGACCTCCTGGCCAAGTGTGGGGACGCCTGAGCTGGGAGGCCAGAGGTCTGTCTTGTGCCGCGTCCCTCTTCTCACAGGGGCCACCTGGAGCCTGCACCACGGGCACGATACTTTGCCCCTCCCGACCACACCTGTGGGCTTCTGTCCATCGAGTGCCTGCCGGGCCGCCTGGGCTGGGGGGATGTTGGAGGTCTTGAGCATGTTCACCCCGGCCAGCGGGTGCTGGCCATTCCTCCGGGGCCCTCTTGACTGGGCGGGACGGCGACGGCAGCGGTGCTTGTGTCCTGCCGGGAATTGCCTGTGGGCCCCATTTCTTCGCTCCGCAGCCCTCTGGAGTGTGGGGTTCCTGCTGGCAAGATGCGTGCCCTCTGACGTACGGGGCAGAAAAGACGTTTTGCTAAGCACGCTGCGTTCCTGAGGCGAACCACCTCTCTGGTGTGGATGCGTGGACGAGGAGGGTTTCCTTCCACTTTCTTATTCAGCCGGGCTTGCAGAAGTGCATTCAGCTCTGAGTTACGATGGGGGTCAGTTTGTCCATCGCTAATTCCTTTCTCGCTCCGTGGCTTTAACACTGACACGGTGTGCTTCCTTCAGAGAGCTTGGGCACAATGCCTGCCGTCTTTCTCCCTATCCAGTTCATCCTCACGCTGCCCCTGCAAGGAGGGTCCGGCTTAAAAGCAGGAGTTTGCGGTGGGCCGAGGTGAGCGGGAATCCGGAGTCCGTCCTGCACGGACTCGCAGGTCCTCACCTGCCCTGGGCAGGTCCGCCCAGGAGTGGCATGGAGCCGTGGCTTTTTGAAGGAACGGTTCTGCTCCGAAGGGCGCCTGGCCTGGCTCCGGGGAGCCTCACCCGCTGCAGCCCGCCTCGCCTCGCCTCGCCTCCTTTCAAGGAGCGCCGAAGCATCTTGAGAATGCAAATCTTGACCCTTCTGGAGGGCTGCTGTAAAAAAAAATGCACACAAACAAACTGCAGAACACTAGCAGTAATTCATGTCGTTTCTATGGTAACTGCCACATACATTTACATATTCTTCCACTTAATCACAGTGCCATCCAAGACAACTCTTTGCTCGTTCCTTTGACATAATTTGCTGTTTTCGTTCCCTAAAACCAAGAGCTGTAATCCGCAGGTGCTTTTATCATTATATGAAGGAAATTTGCCTGTCGTTTTGCTTCTCTATAAACGACTGGCTATCTTTCCCCTCCAGCCCCAGATCAAACTTTTCCTAGCAAAATATGTGCGCTTTTCCTTACCCGTCACCCAAGTAGCCATGCCAACAGCTCATCGCAGACAAAGGGGATGCTTAATTCCCGGAGGAAGAACTGCCAGAGCTTAGCAGTGCCTGGAAGCTGTGCCTGAGGGGCAGGAGGGGCACGGAGGCCCTCCGCCCCAGCATTTGGCCTTGCGCTTCCTGCACGAGCAACCCGGGTGGTTGTCTGAGTGGAACGGGAGCCCGCGATCGGCAAACTTTGAACGGATTTTGGGGTGCCTCACCTTGCGTGGTGTGGTGCAGCGTCTCCATTGACCTCCGGCTCGCATGGTAGAAGCCAGACTCCTCGGGGATTCCGGTTTCCGAAAAGGAGCACCTAAAGGAGCCACACCTGGCCGCCTTTGTTCCTGCAGGCACCACACCAAGCTGTAGCCACCGCAACCGGACGGAATAAAAGAAATAGTCAGGGGCGGACATTCCACGGCTCAGCAGAAGGGCTCCTGGAGCGAGGCCATCCTTGCTCCACAGGCTTACACTGGCAAAAGACACAGCATGCGAGGAAAAAGGGACGGGTGGGAAGAGGAAAAAGGGGGTGCTGCTCCTCTCCCTTGCGAATCCTGCTGGCAGGGCTGTTGCTGAAGATGGTTGAGGGAGGGGGCCATCCTGGGAAGGGGAGGTTCCCCGGGCTCCATGGAACGGCCCCCGGCTTAGTGTTTCCAAGGGCCAGGCCAGGGTTCATCGGACGCATGGAGGAGGCCAGTGTGGAATGAGGCCGGCGTTGCACCGGCATGCCACGGGCCACGTCCTTTCTGCCTGCAGCCCCTGCCGTCTTGCCCTGGCACCGCCTGCTTGGCCCCAACGCCTTACCCCCATCCCTGCCTGCAGGGGGTTCAAGGAGCCCGGAACGGCCCTCCGGAGGCTTAGTGAGCAAGCGGCGGGCGAGAGAGAGAGCACCCCGGAAGGTTTCGCCCCACCTGGGCCCCAGGGCGGCGAGGCCCCACGCCGAGGGAGCTGGCAGCTGGGGGCGCCCTTGCTGTCCCCCCCCCCATGCTCCGGGAAGAGCCCCGGCCAGCGAGGCTGGGGGCGAGGCACCACCTGGCCATGCGTTCTGCCGCGATGGAGCCAGCCCTGAGCCCGCAAGGGATCTCGGCCCTGCCAGGGATTAGCAGAGCACAAACAGCCTCCGAGCGCGGCAGGCGTGCGAATCCTCCCCGTGAAGAGAGGCACGTGGCCTTCGCCGGGGATTCGCGCCGCAAGCCAACTTCAGACAGATGGGCGCACGCAGCAACGCCGGCGAGAAATACATGAAGAATGGCCGCCAAGCTGCGGCGGGTGCCAAGATTTCGGTCCAGGGCATTTGCGATTCATTAGTGCGTGGAAAGCCAGACCCTGGGAAACGGTGTTTGAATCATGGCAGGCGCGTCAGCGGGCCGTTTGCATCCCCCCTTTGAGGCCGGTCTTGATTTTCGTCGGGAGGAGAGGAGGCCAGCTGCCCCCTGGAGGGTGGATGCCCCCTGTGTGACCCTGGATGCCCAGTGGGGCTGGCGGGAGGGTCTGGGGCCGCCTCCAGCCCTCCTCCCAGCCCCTGTGCCCTCCAGCCGTTGCAGCCCGCCGTTCCCACCACTCTCTACGGAGGGCTGTGCTGGCTGGGGCCGCCTGCGTCTCGCCCCCTCGTTCTGGGATGAGGGCGTGAGGCTGGCCTGTTGGAAGGCAGGTGAATGGCCGACAGAAGCTCTGTGGGGGGGGGGCTCTTGTGGCCCTCCCCTCCCTCTTCAGCCCTCAGTCGGAGGCCAGCTGTGCTGCCTGCCGAGACCATGAGGTGCGGCACTGGCTGTCGGGCAGCATCCTGTTCCCCCCACACTTGGACCCCCAGGGCCTGAGCCGAGCCCTCAGGACCAGAGGTGGGACCCCCAACCCGTGGGCCCAGTCCACCTGGCGAAGGTCGCCCGTCAGTCCTCCAGTTCCTCTGGGGAAGGGCTGGGCTCACAGCCTAACCTGCTGGAAGGGCCCCTGGGGCAGATGATTGGCCCTGCTGGCTGGGGCTGATGGGAGCTGCAGTCCCATGCCGGAGGGCACAGAACTGGGGAAAGTGGGCTGAGAAAACCTCCTTGGAGGCAGCGATACGGCGGCGCTCCAGCAGCAAAGGCGGCGATGCCCGCCCGGCAAAGCGTCCTCGGTCACGGTGTCCATTGAGCACAGACTTTGGCACTGGCCGCCGCGTCAAGGGAGCGTCTTCCCCGTCTCCAGCGCTGAACGTCCATCAGCAAATCATGATCAATTGTTGCTTTTTCTCGGTTCTGCGGAGGCAGAATTTGTGAGATTTCAGCAGTATGAAGTGCGGCTGGATAGGATTATGGGTGCAAAGTCTTTTCACGCATTCGGTCATGAAATCTTCTGGAGTGGTTTGCAAATGAAGTGGCTGAAGGAGGCAGGTCCTACCTACCGGCTCACGGTATTTGAAAAGTGCAGCGTGGAGGCAGCCGGGGCAGGGCGGGCGGAGGAAGTGCCGGGCGAGTCTTGGCAGGGCCGTCGTGGCAGCCCTGGTCGCCCCTCCGCTCCCGTCTGCCGTGGTCCGAAGGGCATGGCTTTTCTGGTCCTGCCCCTCCCTGTGGCCCACAGATGCCGAATGAACTGCGAGCGTGGGCTCACGATGTGCGTCGTCGTCCGTGCAGGCGGCAGATCCTGCTTCCCCGTCCGCCGCTCACGCAGTCCTTGTCCGGCCGTCATTCTGTCGTGACAGCAGTGGGGCTCGGGGGGAGCCCCCTCTGTGGCCTGGGGTCACGAGCTGGATGGAAGCCGGCTGCCCCTCCCTCCACGGACGCCCCCGTGGCGGGAAGGGCTGCGGCTGGCACGCCACGGGTGGCAGGGGAGGCGTGGTGGGTCGTCTCCTTCCAGAGGGACCGGACCTGCCGTTTTCACCCGAGGAATCGGCGGAGTGCCCCCTCCCCTGGCACGGCCTCCCTCGAGGGGCCCTGCGCCCTGCCGTGAGCCCGAGTGCCGAGGCCCTTCCTTGAGAGAGCCTTTCCGAAAGGACTTTGGAAAGCTGAAGGTGGGGGACCAAAGGATCAGCGGGGCACACCTGGGGGAATCTGGGGCAAAGGAAAGAAGGCCACGCGTCATCCCCGGCCACTGTCCTTGCTGGCTGAGCTTGATGGGGGTTGTAGTCCGCAAGGTCCAGTGGGCACCAGGATGAGGAAGGCAGAGACGGGGGCTCGGCATGTTCTTCATGGTGCTGGAGTGGAGAGGTTGCTTCCTCTCTGCATCCCGGCTGGGCTGCATGTGTGGCCGATGTGCCAGGAGGCAGGGCCTTTTCAGGGGCAGCACTGATGCCCCGGAGCACTTTGGCTGGGTGTCTGGCTCCCGCCCCCCCCCCCCCCCGGTGGAGGCGTCTGTGTTCCAGCGAGTGCCTGCTTTTCTAAGGTGCCTTCGTTCGGGTCTTTCGGCTTCCTTTGTGCGTTACTTGCAGATGCGCTTTTGCACATAATGCGGTCTTAGATGGTTGTGAGTTGCACCACATGGTGCCCGGGGGCCAGAATGGCAGGGTCTATGCTGGTTCATGAAGAAAATATTGAAAGAACTTTGGAACTCGGAGCCATCTAAAGAGACTGCGATTTAGGCCTGGCCAACAGAGCCCTTTCTCCCTGCGACACAGAAGGAATCTGTGGAACCCCCTGCTTCAGGGTATGGTGGTCTTCCCCGACTGAGGAGGCCAGACCAAGCCATGGGGGTGGAGGGCCCACATCCTGAGGGCAGCGCCTGCCCTCTGCACGCAGGCCGTGCCAGGCTTGTTCCCCCGGCAAGACAGGGAGAGACCCCTGCCTGAAACCCTGGAGGGCTGTTGCTGCCAGCCTGTGTTGGCTCTATTGGGTCGATAGAGCTTAGTGTACTTAGGGTTCTGCTTCATGGATCTGCAACAGCATGGAGCGTTCGGTACCCCGCGTTTTGCGCACGGGTGTTGCAGCGCGCCTCCCCGGAGCCCTCCGACTCTGCCAGATCATTCCAGGCATTGCAGTGGGCAGGGCGGGAGGCCCTGCAGTCTTCCTGACCCAGCAGCCACCAGCGCACCTCCTTGGGATGGGCTCAGGGGTCCTTCCGGAGGAAACTTCTGAAAGGGTGGAGAGAGGAGAACTTTCTTCAGGCCACGGGATGCTTGGATGCCTCTTCGTGTTTAGGCTCCCTCCTCGTACGCTCAACCCAGTGCAGTTCGCCTTATTTATTTGTTTATTTGCTTCTAACAAATTGCGGATGCCTTTCCTTCACAAAATAGCCCGGAGTGGTGCATGCAATATTTTTTTAAAGAGTTTAAAAATGCCCCAGTAGAATGTAAGCAAAAGAAAAACAAACTAACAAAGAACAAAAGCACTCATTCAATTTAAATAGGACAATGCAATGATTCGTCATGTCTTCACTGTAGGAATGCCTGCTTATGAAGGAATATTTTTATTCCCCCCCCCCGCCCCCAAAGGCAGCTACGTTGGTGCCAAACGCATCTCCTTTGGGGGCAGGCATTGCAAAGTGGAGGCGCATAGACGCCCCAAGCGATGCAGAATGACATGTCAGCTTCCGGCACTTCTGGCCATCGGGCCTGCTGACCGGGGCTGCTGGGAACTGAAGTCCAAAGCCTCTGGAGAGCCGCCGTTCCTGAGGCAGGCAGGCACCAGTCTGCCCTGGGTTGCCCGTGTGGCTCGTGGGCATGCGGAGTGGCCCCTGGCCCCGGCGACGGCGCCCAAGGATGCTCGTCACCTGTCCGACTCCGACCCACACCTCGAGACTGCGGGGGGCGTGGGGGCACAGTCAGTGGTCCAGGAGCCGCGTGTCCTGGATTATGCGGCCCGCTTGCCGAGCTGGGCCGAGCGCTTTCGGAAACCGCCAGCCCGCACGTCTGGACCTGGGAGCACGATTGCCTTGTAGTTTAAAAAGTCTTTTCCTCACATTAATCTCTTTTATTTTTATTTTGACAAATGTATGTTTCCAGGAAGTTGCAAAGGTCAAAGCCGCATCTGTTGCTGGTTACTTCGCATGGAGGTGCAGGGCGGGAAGGCAGGCGGCCCCCCCCCCTGCGACGGTTTCCATAGTAACGGGGAGCCGAGTCATTTTTAAATGAGACGCAAAAAAAGAGGAAAAAGAGTGGCAGCGAGAGGGGGAGGGCGGCGGCTGGTCGTCTCAAAGGCTGCTAATGATGATGGCGATGAAAATCAGATCGCTTGTAATTTCTTGGGGGAAATTAGATCAATTTTTCATGCGCGGGGATCAATTTGACTCCGGTGTATATAGAATAGTTGGCCGGGGGGGGGGGAAGGCTGTCCATCGCGGGGCCGCTCGGCCTCGCCCAGCCCGTGTTTCCCTGGCTGCGGCCCTGAGCCGTGCGAGCCCGAGCCCGCGTCCGATGCACGCAGCGTTCCTTCGGGCCGGCAGTGCTCTGCTCTCCCCATCCGTCCCGGGACTGCCCGGGCATCCGTTCGCTCCAGTCCTTGCGCCCCGTCCCCATGGGTCCGGCACCGCCGGCCACGGGACTCTGGGGCTCTGGAGGGCAGCAGGCTGGGGAGGCTGACCTGAGGGAAAGAGCCAGCAGGAGGGCCGGGGAGTCTTCCAGGGAGCTTCCAGCAGAACCAAGCAAACCATTTCCGACGCCTGGGCATGGCGCGGGGAGGACCGCGGGCGCCTGGCGTGCCCCTCCCTCCTCCAGTTGGGGCATCGCCAACCGAGCAGTCTCCCTTTCTCTCCCCAGCCTGGTGCAGTGCAGCATCACCCGGCCCCCCGTGTCCCAGGGTGCCCGCAGGGCCCTCCCCACGTCCCCGCCGGGGCCGCCGGCTCTGCCGACCTCGGCCATCTTTCTCAGGCTTGGGACTGCGCCGCCTTCCCAATGGGCACCTGCCTCCTTCCGCCCCGGCACCACCTTTATTTGGACCCTTTGCACGCAGGGTCCACCTCCGCCGTGTAATTCACCCCGAACCCTCCGCGTTTCCCCCTCTGGCTCTCCGGGGCAGGTGTCCACGAGCGTTCAGTGGCGCAGCCCGTTGCCGGCAGGCTCTCCGCGGAGCAGCATTGCCCTGCCCTGCCCTGACGTTGCGGCAGCTCAGTGCGTGAACGAGGGGCTCGCGCTGAGGAGCTCACACGCCACACGCTTCTACACACAAACATGTGTGCGGCCGTCTTGCAGAGTCTTCCCGGCACAGGACGGTTCCTTTGAAAACAAGGCGCGGAGAGCGAGCGCCGTGCCAAGACAAAGGGCCGGGAAGATTTATGGCCGCGGAAATACTCGCTCCCGCTCGGTGGGCAGCTCCAGCGGGAACAATGGGCAGTGCGCCGTGTGAGCGAGAGCCAGACTGAGGCGGGCTCCGGGGGTGGCACTGTCACGGCCTTTTCCTTGCCGTCCCCTCCCTTCCTGGACATGGGAGGCTCGAAATCCGCCTCCCGGGGGGGCCGCTGGTGTGTAATCAGCAGGAATCCAAGCATCCGGGCGCAGGACGAGGCGCGGAGAGGGTGTCGCGGGCTGGTGATGGATGGGCCCGGGCGGCGGGCGGCCATGGCGGCGGCTCAGGGCAGGCGGCCAAAGCCCGAGCGATATCCACGTATTCTTTCGGTGTCTTTGCAGCCCCGCTGGGATCGCTGTGAAGGAAGCTCGTGGACCTCTCGCCTCGTGGTGTGCAAGCGTGCGTGCGCGCGCACGTCCCCCTCCCCTCCCCTCCCCTCCCCTCCCCTCCCGCTTGCTGGTCTGGCCGGGGGCTCTGCGGCAGAGGCCGTGGCCCCCGCCACATGCCGGCCCGGTGCACCGCAGGGAGAGCGACGGGCCGCTTCCCGCTCCCGCAGAGCCGGTGCCGGGCCCAATGTTTACCAGCGTCCCCCCGGTGCCCCCGCCCCCGGGGGCCGGCCCCCCCCCCCCCCCGCTGCCAGCAGCCACCCTTGCTGCTTGTCCCTTTCCGTGCGAGCGGCCGAGAGCCAGGAGTCCTGGCACGGGTGGGTTGCCCTGCGGAAGGAGAGGAGCGCCCCCAGGGCCCCGGTCGTCCGGGTTCTCCACTGTGGAACCCGGCGTGGCCCCACGCGCCCCCAGGTGGTCTCCCCGCCAAGCCCCGGCCGGCCCCGGCCCTGCCAGGCACCCACAGGCCTGCCGGCCGTACTTGGGCCCTTTTGGCCTCGTGCAGGAACCCGCGGGGCTCCTGCGCTCTTCCGCCGTTCCGTGTTGCCCTCCCGGCCTCCGCGTGAAGCAGGGCGCTGTCGGGAGCGAGGTTCCCCCCTTTCGCAAAGCAACAGGCTGTTCTTTGGCAAAACCCCTTTATTCTCCTGTGTACATGCAGCATGTTATAACCAGTGACGAAAGAGTCTCTGGGCATGCGCAGAGTGGCTTGTTGAAGCTCAACTGAAAACTCCTTCCGAGAACTCTCCTGCTGAGTGACCCTCTGGAATGGCCCTTCTGGAACCGGGCAAACCTTCCAGGGGTAGGCGCCCCTCTCGTTGGGGCTGGGTCAAGGACTGGACCAGGCTTGCCTGGCTCCCGGGACTCCCGTCCATTCGCTGTGCTGGGCATGATGGGAATTGTTGTCCAAAAGACTTGGAGGACACCAGGCCTGCATGCATGTCCTCTGAAGCCTTCCGCGGCAGGGGATGGTGCCAGCGCCTCCAAGCCCAGAGCCCTGGGCCTGCCGTGCTGGAGACTTGGGCGCGCACTTGCAGGCTCCGTGGGGGTTCCCGGGTTGCCTTGCGCCTCCTTCCGCCTGGCTCTCTGCAGACCCGTGGCGTGTTGCTGTGGTGCCCGCCGTGTACCCTGGGCACGCCTGACCGGGGCGGATTCAGGCACGCTCTCAGCCCGCCGGAGGCCGGGGCGGCCGGGCTGGTTCGTTGCAAAGGCTGCGTTTCTCGGCCTCGCTAGGCAGGCCCAGTTCGCTCATCGGGGCTGGAGAAAAGAGGCCGGCGCGCCCTTCTTGCAGGCCTTCCTCTGAAGCCGCCCCCCCCTTGGGATGCCCTCGCCCCCTCCCTGGTCTCCAAGGCCCCTGCCGCCCGTGCGATCCCTCTTTTCTGCCTTGTGCGGCAAACTGCAGGAGCTGGGCTGCGGCTCCCTTTTCGAGGGGTTCCAGCCCACCGCCTTGGAATCGCGGTGGCAGCGCTGGAAGCGGCGGCGCGCCGTCCTCTGGATGGTGGAGGCAGCCCCCCGGGTGCCGTTTCCACCCGTTCCTCCACATTATGCACCCTTACCCAATACTTAGGATATGAAATAATTATCCTAAGTGATCAGATTTTAATTAGGCAACACAGTGGATGATTATTGTATTCCAAATTGGTGCAGAGAGCTCAGTTCTGCACCAGCCAAACTTGGTCTCTACTATTATACCCAGTGGGTGGCCGTAAGACAATCAGGAAGTAATTAGTTTGGCTGGGGGGCTGCGTCGCTGCGCCCACCGGGGAGCATCTTGCTGTGTTCTAGGACTGCGCTAGCTCTGGAGGAGCTTGAGGCTGGGGTGGCGTGCACCCCCCCTCCTTTTGCATGCGTGCGACGCAGTCACAAGCTGTCTTTGTGCGGCAGCCTCCAATTAGAGCTGTCAATATTCATTTGGGAACCGAGACCATACCAAGGGCTTGGCAGATCCTGCCGGCCGTCCCGGGTTCGGGGAAAGAGCGTTTTGCGGTGCTTGGATGGGGCGGTGGAAGCCGTCACCTGGACACGCTGCTGGCTCTGCCGGGCTCGCTTGCGAGAGCTGCTGCGGCCCAGTGAGGGCCCAGCAGGGCCGCGAGTCACCAGTGGAAGCGAGCCGCTCTCGAAAATAACTCGGGACTAAATGTTCTGTCCGAGAGTCCTTCCCTTTCTCCTCCAAATCGTCCTCTGCGATCTTGCAGCGAGGCCTTCTCAGCCATGCGTGAACTCAGCATGCCATGTGGCCCATAAGCACATGGGAACGGCTTGTAAGCGCACCCTCTGAGTAGAGGTACTCGCCCACATGAGGTCGGAGCGGTGGGAATGAGGTGGACCTCACGGAGGCTTCCCCTGGCTTGTCATTCTCTGCTCGTGTGCCCGTGGCGGTTTTTAATGTGTTTATTAAGTTCTATTGATTTTACATTTGTTTCTGGATCCTATTTTATTTAAAAATCCAAAATGTAAACTGTGCAGAGATGGTAGTATATCCAGTGGCATATTAGCAGATCAAAATAATAAACACTCTTCCCCAACTTGTGGTTTTTGGATTCCAACTCCCAGCCTGCCTAACCACGGGCCACGCTGGCCTGGGCTGGTGGGATTGTGGAATCTAAAATAGCTAGCCGGCACCAGGGACGGCTGAAATTGTGTGTGTGTGTGAGAGAGAGAGAAGGGGGGGGGGGGGAGATGGCTGCTTACCTGAGGCCTCAGGCACCAGCGGTCTAAGCACACCTGCACAGCCCTGCCACTGGAGCCGACCCAAGGCACATATGGTCCTGGCAGCAGGTGGATGCGCCCGGGCGTTTTGCGGAGCCACGGTCAGTGGCCCTCACCGTGGCTCGCCCTGCACGTGCGCTTCGCACGGCCGGCGCATGCCGAGAGCTGCGGGATGTTTCCCTGCCCCGCGGGGCCTGCGTAAGATTGCACCCGAGGCCGATGGCCAGAATCACGGCATCTGGCAGCAGGTTCAGCTCACCAGGGTGTGGAGCCTCCTGGCTGTCAGTTGATGATCCCTGGCCTCCCACACACGTGCGCCCGTGGACGGAGGCGGTGGAGTCCGCGCTGCCCCCATGGAGTCCCACTGCCCTCCTGTGCTGGGGTCTGCGGCCCAGGCCCTGGGCAGTGGAAGCAAGAGGACCTGTCTCGGGGTCGCCGTCGGCGGGCGGCGTTGCCTGGAGGGTCAAGACGGAGGCACCCCAAGGAGTGCCTTCTCCTGTGTCCATCGTTCGGTGCCTTGTGTTGGGGTGGGGAGTTCTGCCAGCGGGAATTGCAAAGCTTGGGTGTTTCTAATGGCCTCCAAAACTTTATGGTTCCCGGGAAGGCACCCGGCCTCGGAGATAACGGTGTTGGCTTGTCCAAGACGCTCGCCAGCTTGTCTGTCTTAGCGGGCTGGAGAGCCAGGCCTTCCCGGACTCCTGTCTCACTGACTTTCGGACAACCACGATTCTCCAGGTGAGCACAGACCCTCCCCCAGTTACCTGCAAGGAAGCCCCACTGGGTGCTCCTGCCTCGGTCCAGTGGGTGGGCATCTCAACAATATTTATTCACTTCTAATCTAGCTTTCATTTTTATTTGGATGGTCATTGCTGAAAAATAGTCCAGGGATGATTCCTCGTACTCAGGTTGGAACGAGGAAGAGCTCTCACTTAAAATAGCCTTCATCCAGCCTGTGCTGGACTACAGCTGGTTGGGGGATACTGGGAGTTGTAGTCCGAGGCATCTGGAGAGCACCAGGTTGGGGAAGTCTGCTTTAAAACAACAGGATCCTTTCTTCTTTCCTTTATCTGAAGTTGTTTGCAACTTTTACCTTCTCAACACAAAAGAAACTTTCCCTTCTGTTTTTTTCCCCTCCTTTTAAACATAAAATAGCAGAGATGCTCACTCCATTGAAATGATTGGCAGGCTGGAGAGCTGAGAAAAACCAAATTGTTTATACCCTAATGAATAGGATCTTGATTGCAAGATCCTGTTTGGAAAATTATAGTGCCTGAATGGAAGCCGTACAATTACATCCCTCAAATGCTGCATATTCATTTCATCTGCTTTGCATAGAGATTAACAAGCATGCCCCCAATGCAGACTCTGAAATTAAAGCCAGTGCCGATTTTAGTCACAGGTTACAAACTAAATGGCATTGTTGGATGGGTAGGAATCTTTACCACCTGCGTGCCAGATGATTGCTGAGCGGCATTATCCAGACAGTCAAAAGGAAGGAAATGCGTGGTTCTTCCCTCCGTCGCCGAGGAAGCATCAGGCACTGGCTATATCCGTGCCTCGGCATTAGCGATGCTGGATCTTGGTGACCTGGCGTAGGCCCTGAATTCCTGCGGAGGAAGGTGCAGAGAGCTCACTTCTTTTGACGAGCATGTGGCTGTGAGAAGGAAAGAAGGGGACCCGATCCGGCCCCCGTGCGCTGCCAGCCTTCCTCCCCTGGGCCCGAAACCTGGAGCCCCTGCCCAGCAGGGCTGCTGGAGGGGAGCAGGTTCGGGGGCAGAGGCGCAACACTCCTGTTGCGTGGAATCGTGGCAGGACGGACTGGAAGATCCTTTTGTGTCAGAATCAAAGTTTACCCCCGTCTCCCCGCCAGCAGAAAGCCAGCAGAAAAATAGGGGAGTTGCCCTCGCTGGCCGGCCCTGCCCTCTCAGATTTTTTGTTTTGTTTCAAGCTGCAGTGAGCGAAGTAAAAATGAATAACAGGGACTCTCGCCTTATCTGCACTCTGCCGTGGCACAGTCCCTTCTGGCCCTCACAGGGGCATGCCTCATGCGTCACCGTGCCCTGGCGCGGGGTGGCGGATGGCGGGAGGGAGCCGCGGGGTCACTCACGGCTGCCAGCTTTTTGTCTTGAACGCTCTCGCACGGGGGTTGGTGTTCCGCTTTGTTCTCTCTCTCTGTTGGGGGCTAAACGCCGGTGAGCGAGCAGGCATTTCAAAGAGGTGGACCTAAATGTTTCCCTGCGTGTACGAGGGACGTCCCCTTTCTGAAGGATCCCATCTCCGCTTTTTAAAAAAATCCGACAAATAACTTACGAACACACGGGTTGTACATCCGTCCTACTGTCACGTTCCCCCATTTGTACGTATCTTTGTGAAAAAATTCCTCCTCGATCAGTTAATGTTAGTCGACGGGTAACTTTAGGTTGAACCCTTGTTTCTGGCGACAGTCTGTGGATGCTTTCCTGTGTCTCAGCCTCCGTTCTCAACCTGTGAAATGGCGCTGCTGGCAGCGCGGCTTGATTTCCAGCCGGTTTAAGATGCCAGTGACTTCCGAGCGGGTCACCGGTTCCCCAGTTTGGACGCAGCAGGTACGAAGGGCTGCGGGTCACGTGCCGAGATGCGAGCAGGCCGGCTCTGGGTCGCGCCATTCCCGCCTTGCTTGCTTAAGCCCAGATCGGATGATCCGGATGTCGCCTGGCCAGGTGTGACCCAGGCTGACCATTTTGGCGGCCGTGTGGCAGAGCAGAAGATGGGGTCAGATTTGGGGGGTGGGAGGCAGTGCCTGAAGGAGCATGCCCAGGTATCACTGAGGGCGCCATGTGGCGTGGGGATGTTGGCTCGTGGTTCCAGTTCTGCTCCTGGGCTAACAGTAGCCGGCGTCGCCTCCGGATAGTCGTCTTTTAGGAATTCTGGGATGCTGGGGAAGGTCTGCTAGGATCTCTGCTTTGCACACAGGCGGTTCCAGGTTCGGACTCCGGCATCCCCAGCTAAAGAGGGTTCAGGGGAGGCGGTGGTGGGGTGACAGAGGCCCTCCTTTCGGGAGGGCCTGGAGCGGCTTGCTCCCTGTGAAGCAGGGAGGCGGGCAGAAAGATGTCCCTGGCAGAAATGGCTTTCGGTGCCGTTGCCCGAACGGCTGCTGCTTTAGAGAGCGGCACTGCGACTCCCATGTCTGGAAAACCCCTTAAGCCGTCACACCCACATGGCCAGGGTAGAGGCCCATGACTTGATTGGCTGTGTCAGCCGGGAATGATGGGAATTGCGGCCGAGCACATCTGGAAGGCTCCAGGTTGGAGAAAGTTGGAGCAGCGGATGCAGGCGAGGGTCCAGCACGTGCCGCACCCCCGAAAGCGCAGCCCTGGCGCGAAGGAAGGCCCGGGACAGCTGCTGCCGGGAGCCCTGGCAGCCCCCTGCCGGATGTCTTCGCTGCTATTCGTTTAAGGCCTTGAAAAGACCACCCCCCCCCCCCCCGCCAATGGCAGGCACAAGCTGGAGAAAATGGAGCTGTACTGCCCTCTGCTGTCTCCATCAGGGCAGAGCCAGAGCCATTTCCAAGGTCCCTGTAAGGCGACAGCATTCGCCCTCTGAGCGGCCCTTACAAAAGCAGGTGTTCCAGCTTGGGGACCCCTGCTAGCCCACCCTGCCTTTCCCGGAGCATCCTAAAAACAGCCAAGGGGTTGCAGATAGGGAAGTGGGGGATAAGGGTTCCCCTGCATTTTAAGGCACACTTGCCCAGCATCTCCCGTTCAAGCCAATATGCTCTTCCTCACCTTTGCGCCACATTGTGAGCGGCACAGAAAGCTTTGGCGGCCGGGTGGCACAGAAGCTTTTCCGTTTAATAATGGATTCCGTGAAACCAAAGCTCAGCTCTTTGCTCGCCTTTCCCCGCCGCAGTTTCCCTTGCAATGTGGCAGCGGGGCCCTCCCATCAAAACAGGCGTACAGAAACGTGCGCATTAGCACCCTCTGCACTGGATGCGTTTTAGGAAGGAAGCCGCCGGCAAAAAATCAACTTGCACTTGATCAGGCAGAACCGTGCCTAAGAATGTGGGACGTGTGCACAAATTCTGTGCAACTTTCTGTGCAAACTTGAGGAGGAAATTCTTAAAAGGTCGAGCCGAATCGACCTTCAGATTCAAGAAATGGGAGGAGAGCGGAATCGACAGCTTCGTCTAGCCCCATTAGTCACATAAGGTAAGGGCATAATCCTTTGCATGTTTAGACAGGAAAAAGAGTCTCTAATTCCCAAGGATGCCCCAGCTAGGCCTGGATGGCGGGTTGGGTCATGTTAAGGAGTTGTAGGCCTTTTTGCGTCTACACATGCCCAGGGCTGCATCCTCAAAGGGCTACTCCCCCCCCATGACCCAAACGCTGAAGGTTAGTACTGTAGCCTGGGAGGGCGAGCCCATCTCTCCCAGCCTGTTTTTTAATTGCTGGTGGATTTGCTACAGAAAAGGAATAAGCTCTTTACTTTGCTCCTTAAAAGGTCCAGCAGGGCAACTCCATCCAGATCAGGCTTAAGCCACGGACAGAGCATGTAAGCGCACGGCAGCCTGGGCCTGTGTGGGGGGAGCCCGTCGACCCCAGGATGCGCAACGCTGCACCAGAGCGGGTGGCGAGCTTGCGCGGGTGCCGGCCGCTCCGTTGTCCCGATTCCAACTTGTCCAAAATTTGGAATTGTCCAAAATGTCTAGCACAGAAGAGAGCTCCCCCCCACCCCACGCCTCTTCTCGGAAGGGAATTTAGGCAGCACAGCTGTCCCTGGCAGGAAGGTGTGTTCCAGCACCTGTTTTCTTTTGACCCACATTGTGCGCACACCGATACGTCGTCTGAGGGAATGCAGTAGAGCTCAGAAAGCGCTTCTATTTTGCGGAGTTCCTTTCCCCCGAAAACGCAGCGGGGCGAAGGCATGCTTTCACGCGCCTGTGCTCGGTGGAGACAGATGGATTCGCAAGCTTGGCTTGGCTGCGAAAACACACAAACGGGGAGCTGATGTTTGGCACCGCTCTGCATGACGCTTCCTGAACAGTAGCGGCCCGTGGGCACCTCCCCTGACCGGGGGCCCTCTTGATGTGTGGGAAGCCAGCTCCCAGAATCCCCCAGCCAGCTAGAACGGGCCAGAATGAGGTCCTGCGGGTGGGACCGCTGGCACGCCTTGTTCTTTTCGTGGGCTGCCAGCAAGGAGATTTCCTTCAGTGTCAGCGTGAGCAAGGCGGGAGAAGTGCGGCATCCGGGTGTGTGGGTGCTTAACTTTTGCCACCAGGGAGCAGGTTGGGACGGAGCTACGCAGCTGGGGACGCTTGGGAAGTGGCCCTCCTTCATAAATTGTGCCGTTTTCCAGGGT
Organism: Varanus komodoensis; assembly: GCF_004798865.1. Taxonomy (NCBI): domain Eukaryota; kingdom Metazoa; phylum Chordata; class Lepidosauria; order Squamata; family Varanidae; genus Varanus; species Varanus komodoensis. The sequence continues at coordinate 9,406,882 of NW_025335873.1, forward strand.
TTGGGTGAAAAATAAGGCAAGAATCTTGAAGCCATGGGAGGACCTGGTGGCACTCGGACAGTTTAACGCAGATTTTTCTATAACATACCTAGAAAACAGGTTGTCGTGGCAAAGAAAGGCTCGAATGTCTCAATGTATTTTAGCTTTTGCTGTCCAAGGACTACTTGAGGAAAAAAACGTTCGAATATGATGGGGCGCATGGGGAGAGAAGAGAAATTGAACTATCACAAATGAGAGCAGCCCCCGTAGCCCCCCAGAGAGGCAGACAGACACTCGATAGGCAAGAATTAAAATAAGTCAGCTGCTTTGTCCAAGCAAGAGGTTATTTTGTGTGAAGATGGGCAAGAGGTGTGTGGGATGCACTTCCCAAAGAAATTGGAGCATCAAGAAAGAGACCAAGATGCCAATCCAAAGAGAAAGGAGCCTGCAATTTTACTCGTGGTCCCAACAACACTGAATGCTTTATATAATAAAACCAGACCTTCTCCCCATCTCGGTTAGCTTCCAATAGCAAATTGCAGAACACGTTTGGAAAATAACCCCGTTCCCCAGCCCCCCCGTTTCCAAACAGCTTTAATTACAGAGGTTCGCCCCACTTGCCAGCTCTGAGTGTGGTTTGAGGGGAATGAGCTTGGCTCCAAAGCTGGCCTAGTATGGACTTCTAGGAAGGGAACGGAGCCACTCGTGAGAAGGCATTTGGGGTGGGGGGCTTGGCTCCTTCGCAGTCTGCATGAGCTACTGGGATTTCTCCTGGGAGCAGGACATTAGGGATTTCCGAGTCATGTTTGAGAGCTCGAGCGGTATGAGGATTCTGACGGAAAGGGGGAACCCAATACTCCCCCCTAAAAAAAGGGGGGATGCAAGTAACCTCCCCCCCCGGCTCTTCTGCAACAAGAGATGCCATGCAACACGTCGTGCGCGCGGGGGGGGCACCCCCCCCGAGAAAGCTGGCAACCCCCCAGGGGGAAGGAAGGGCCCCCCCGATATTTCCCTTCCCCCCCCCCCCCCATTTCCCCTCCAGTGGGAGCCTGTTTTAACTTGCAGGCAGAGTAACTGGAGAAGTGGGGCATCAGGGGGGGCCAAAGAGGAAAAGCCACGCGAGCCGCAAGCCCGCTTTTGGCCGGCGGGTGGTTTGTGCTTGCGGCGGGGGCCCATGCGCCCAGGTGGCGAAGCTCTTGCGCATTCTCTGGTGTCGCAGCCGGAGAACCAGCCACACCTCGCCTTGTCCCTCGAAACACGTCCCCGCCCACACCGATGGCACGGGGCACGTGCCCAAGGCCGGCGGAGCAGCGCCGTCTGAGTCGCTGCCTTGGCCACCCGGCGCTACCCCACATGTGCTACCCCCTCCCCACGGACAAGGGCCATCTTACTGCGGACTTTCTCCCCCCGCGCCCGTCTCCACCGGGCTGCCGACTGCCCTTCAGCTCGCCTCTCGGCCACACCGTGCGCAAGCGGCCCGAACTGCCTCGGTGCACAGCCATGCGCGCGGAACTGTGTCGCGTGAGCCCATCTCTGCATGTCGAACACAGACCAAGGCGCATGGACCCTTTTTGTGGGTTGGCCGGCAGCTCTCGTCGCCGGCTCCGAGGGGCCCTCAGGGCCCGGCCTCCCCTTCGCAGCGGTGCCCACGCCGTCCCTCTCGAGGGGCCGCCCGGCTCTGTGGGACGTGCGCCATCCCTGCAGAGGGCTGCCTGGCGGCCCAGGCCATGTCACCCCAACACAACCTTTGACACATGCTCAACTTCCCCTGTGCGTGCTTATTTTGGCCCAACCCCACCCATACAGGATGCCCTCCAGCCCACCGCGAGAGGCAGGGGCCGTCTGTCCGAAGCCCGCTTTTCTGACCTGCGTCCTGAGGCGTGGCGTTTGTGCCAAGGCAGCAAGAGGTGCGAGGCAGAAGCCTCGCGGACTGTCCCAAGCCGTCCTCCGGCGACCGAGAGGGGCTGGGCAGCCCCTCCTGGAAGCCACCAAAACTGCTGCTCCCCACTGGGCCTCCTCCACCCACAGGGGAAGCTTCTCCCAGGACTGGCGCGTGATCGATCCTGCAGCGCTGGCCCAAGGACATCCTCCGGACTCCCCCATGCCTGTCCCCCAGCATCCTCTTCCAGACATTTTTCCTGCTCCTGTAAGTCCCACTGCCCCCAGTCTTCCTTCTTAACGACTTGACTCCCAACTTTCCTTCCCTCCTCCGGCACTTCCCACAAGCACAGTGTGCTTTCTGCCTCTGCTGCACGGCTTTTCAAGTTGTCGGGTCTGCCTTTTTCTCAGCCTGGCAGAGGTGTGATCGAGCCGAGCCGAGCCGTGCACCGAGTCCCTGTCGTCAGGCCGGCGACAACGCGCACAGCCGAACGGGGCCTGCATTCACACAACGCAACAGTTTGTGCACCCCATTTGGTCCCACCTCAAGGCTGAACGCCTCTGAGCGTTTGTGAAGCACCTCCCCGCATATCTGCAGCAGGCATGGAAAATCTGCAGGCTTCCACGGCCGGGGACCACAGCTCCCATCTCCACTGACCGTATGCGCTAGGGCTACTGGGAGCGGGAAGCCCCCAGGGACGTCTCACGGAGATGCTTCCTCTTCTGGCAGTGAGGCAAACGCCCCTTGAAAGGCCAAGTAGTTCCCTTTTCCAGTAGGTACCACTTTTCAACTGCCCCTTAGCAGAGAAGCAAGCATTGAAAATGCCGCACACAGAAACTTCTCCTCACTCCTCTTCCCCCCGCTGGGCAACGGGGTCGGGAACACAATATTTTTGTTGGGGCGACAAAATTGGACCGGGTGGCCCCCTTAAACACTGAATCCTCATTCCGCTCTGCATTGCCTGCTCTCGGGTGCGACTTAACTGTCTTGGAGTGGCCCATTTCAGCACCCCGACCGGCTCAAAGCCCTCGAATTTTATCTGCCTGGTTTTAAAAGTGGGGCAGGAAAACGGAATCGGCCATGCCAGCCCCCGGGAGCACTGCTCACGCCTTTCCCCTGCCTCAGAAAACAAAGTCCGCTGGAGAAGGGGGAAGGAAGGAAGGAAGGAAGGAAGGAAGGAAGGAAGGAAGGAAGGAAGGAAGGGAGACCAGCGCTGTCTTTGCCACTGGCAGAGCCTACGAAGCAAACCCTTCCCAGCAGCCACAGAACGACTGGCTTGTCCCGTGGAGCGATGGAAGGGCTGCTGTGGATTCAGAGGAGAAATGGGAGCCGGGGATGGTGGGTGGGGCTCTCGGGGAAAGGTGGGTGGCCCCAGCTCTCCCCAGAAATCCCCCACAGTGGCTTCCACCCCAGCAATTAAATTGCTGGAGCAGAACTGCACCAGCGGTTTCTCTGCGGGAAAGATGAGCTCATGGGGCTGCAAGGCAGCGCTCTTTGTTGTGCGGGGGGCGGAGGCGGAGAGGGGCCGGGCCTTCCGTGCGGCGGGGCTTGCCACCAAGGCAGCCTTGCGCTGGCTCCTGTTGGCCGCAGCAACTGCTTGGTGGGCTTCCTCAGTCCTCCAACCTGGAAAGCATTTGTGCCTCTGTCATACCTGACTTCAGGCAGAATACACCTGAATGCATTCGCCACACCTGGACAGAATCACGGAGTCCTGGGGGACTCTCTGGTGCTGATCTCCGTGGGCTGTTCAGTGCCACCGGCACCCCCCAGCCCCGCCTTGTGTGGCAGGCTGCCCGCAATGAGCCTCCCGGTCCCTTGGGTGCAGGTTCGTGGCGAGCCTTCCCTGGCTATGGGGACTGCAGCACAGAGCAAGCACTCTGCACATGGAGCCAGGTCCCTCCTGTGCGGGGAGGAGAACCCAGCGGCCCTGGGGTTTCTTTGCTGCAGTTTGCGTCCTGGCTTCTGCGGGGTTCTTACAGGCTCTTTCCATCAGAGGTCAGCCAGGCCCACGCCGGCCGAGCATCCGGTGTAACCCCGTCAGTGCCCTCAGGTCATTTTCTGGCATTCGCGGAGGCGCCGGCCTGTGCGGAAGCCTGCCCCAGGGCCGTCTTCCACGCCCCGAGCTGCCTCGGTCTGGGCACGGCGTTCTGGATGCCACCTCCCGCCTGCACGAAGGCGCCTCCCTCGCGGAACCTGCCGGCCACTGGCCTGGGGCGTTCGAGGCCTGCAGCCGGCCCTGAGGTGCCGTCCGGTAGCCGCTGCGCCCCCACGGTCCCAGGCACCCAGCGACGGCCAGCCCGTCCCCAGACGGGGCTCACGCACGAGCGACGCAGCTTCCGCTCTTGTCGAGCTCGTCCTCCGAGAGGCTGATGTGCAACCGTGTCTCGTTGCCGTCTGCGGAGAAGGGCCACGAGATGTCCAAGCTGGCCACCGAGTTCCTCGTCAGGCCCTTCTCCGCGTGACCCAGAAGGCCCTTCGCCCGCGGGGCCGGCTCATCCTCCCCGGCTCGCTCCTGGCTCAGGTGACCTCGGTTTTCGGCCGGGCCGGGTGCCGGCCCTCCCCGCAGCGTCCGAGCCTCAGGCTCCGGGGCGGAGAGGGAGAGGAGGGCGGTGCTGGGGAGGGGGGAGGTCCCCGTGCCGGCGGCCGTGCAGGCGACGGGGGCGGCGGTCTCGGCTTCCAGGCAGGGTGGGGCGGTCTTACTCGACCGCCTCCTCAAGGTGGGCGGAGGGGGGTTCAGCTTGGGGATGAAGGGCTGTGACCTGTGAAGGGGAGAAGGGAGAGGGGACGGGGTCAGTGCCGGGCTTGTGTGGCTGGCTCGTGAGCCCAGGAAGAGGGAGCCTGCGACCACGCACCCCTCACCCAAGGGCAGCCCTTGCTGGAGGGCTCTGCGAATCCGCATTCGGGGCCGGGGCTTTGTGAGACGGGGGCCCCGGTCCCACTCTGGGCCTCTCCGGGCAGGCGAGCAGGTAGCAGGGGGTGCGGAAGTGCCTTCCGGGCTGGAGAGCCGGGCCGCCAACGTCGCCGGTCGCCTTCTCCACAGTCAGGGCAGGCTGGGCCGCCCCAGCTCGCGGCCCTCCAGCACCACTGGAGATGATGGGAGGTGCCGTCTGCTTGCCCCGGGCTGGCAAGGCGGCAGTAAGACCTGGGCAAGGCGATGAAGGCTCTGTGGAGGCAGCTTCTTTGACCAGGAGGAGGATGGGGAGAGGGCGGAAGCGGAGCGGTTCCGGGACACGGCGCTCCTGTGCCTGGAGACATTCTCCTGGCCCCGAACGTGTCCAAGCCCCATCAAGCAAGGGCAAGATGCAGTACGGGGCCGGGGTGCTGCCCGAGGGCCCCTGCGCCCCGCGGCACATTTCCGCACCACTCCGATCGGGACGAGCGTGCGCGCCACAGACACCGCGATCGCTTACCTCTCTTCCTGCGCCGCTGCACCCGGCTTGTCGCTCGTCTGCTGGCCGGCCCTGCCGGGCGCAGCGCAGTCGGCGGCCTCCGAGCCCTCGACGCTGCGGAGGCCTTCCGGCCCTTCCAGCACCGCGAGGTGCTCCTGCGGCTCCACGCCCCCCGCCTCCAGGCTGGCCAGGTTCAGGTAGGATTCGCACGTGCGGGGCAGGGCCACGGGGCTGCCCAGGAGGCTGGAGGGCGTCGAGGTGGACGGCAGGCTGATCTCGAGGCTGTAGTGGTTCTTCAGGTTGAGGGAGAGGGACTGGGCCAGGGTGAGGTTCTGCAGCGAGCGATCGGCTGGGGACGAAGCAGGGAGAGGGGGAGGCGTCAGTGGCGCCAGAGGCTCTGGGCAGCACGCAGGACCCAGCCGCAGCGAGCCAAGCCCAAGGCCGGCCCGGCCTCCGCGCAGCCGGCAAGTTGCGCCAGAAGGCAGCCTCCGTCGCAGGGGGCTCGAAGCCGCATGCCAAGGGCTCCCGCCAGCCTCTGGCCGGCCCCATCGTGGGCTTTCCGAGCCACGTGGACGTCCGCTCACCCCGGAGACAGCCGCGTCCCACGCGTGTGGGGAGGGCCTTCGTGCTGAAGCGCCTTCCGCCTCCCCCTCTGCCTTTGGAGCCTCCCCCACCGGAACAGCACCCAAGGGCGCCTCGGACGTGGGCCTGGGTCTCGGGCTGGCAGCAGCTCGATGCCCCTCCTGCGAGGGGCACTTGCTCCGCCGGTGGGGAGACAGGCTGCCTGGAACCGCCTGCGACGAGGCCACCGCCTCTGGGCAGCGCTCGGTGTCCCGGGGGGCCCCGCTGAGCGGGGCGGTCCCCTGGCCCTCACCGGGGTGCCGCAGCTGTGCCTTGATCTCCAGCTCCTTGAGCTGCCGCACCAGCAGGGAGACGTGCTGGAGGAGGTCGCGGTTGGTCAGGAGCAGCTGCCGCACGCGGGCCTGGGCCTCGATGCGGGCCGTGGTCTCGGCGGACAGCTGGTCCTTCAGCAGCTGCACCTGCCGGGAAGAGACGGCGAGGCAGTCGCTCAGAGGCGGCCCAGGGCTCATTGTGGCCAGTATCCTGCCCCCAGCGGTGGCCAGCCCGAGGCCTGTGGGCAGCCCCGAAGCAGGCGATGGCCAGTTGGCCGCGGCTGGGCAAGGGGGGCGCGGCGGAGCGCTGGAGAGCCTGCGTGGGACCCCGGGGGAGCTGGCTGGGGCCCCCGAGCCAGACCTCGACCCCCCCCCACTTGGCCGTAGGCGGCTTGCCTGCCCCTTTTCACGGCAGACCCCCCAAGACAGCTTGCAGCACACTCTGGCAAGGGGGCCACAGGTCAGTCTGGCCTCCCCAGGGGCTCCTCAACGCGGCGTCTGGCGCCAGGGCAAGGTGGGCCGAGGCGAGGCTTACCTGGGCTACCGCCACCTGCGTCTGCTGCTGCTGCTGGAGGAGCTGGTGCTGAAGCAGCTGCAGGCAGTGCTGGGAGGCGAGCGGGGTGGCCGAGGCTGACGAGCAGGGGCTGCCGGGGCTGCCCAGGGGCTGCCCGGCGGAGGGGCAGAGGGAGCCCTTCTCATTGTCCTGGAAGCGACAACAGGGGGGGTGACTCAGGTCGCGGTCCCACCGAACTGCAGGGATCCGCCGGCCCTCTTTAGGGTGGGTTTCCGAAGGCCTTTCCTGCCCAGGGCCCATCCCCAGCTCAGCCTTCTCTGCAGGGCCCGCGTGGTCTCTGGCTCCCGCCACGCGCGAGTCCTCACTGGGAAGCAGCCATCTTACAGGATCGGACTGGGAATGCCCGTGTTCCAGTGCCCGCTTGCCCGGGACCATGCGGCCTTGCAAGGAATCTGAGAGGCCAAAGTCCCGGAGCGCCCCCCCCCCCCGGGCGGCCTGGGGAGGCAGGGGCGGCGTGCAGGCAGCACAGATGCGGGGTTCGCCGCAAGCAAGCTGCTGTGAGATGCCCCACCTGGCCGCTCCTGTCCTTGAGGCCTGGCCCGCCGTTCGGAGCCCCCAGGTCGGGCAGCGCCAAGGGCAGCTCGCAGGCGCCGCAGTCGGAGAGGTACGTCCCGTCAGAGTCCGCTCGGGCGTGTTCTCCATCCGCCATGGCCGGCCCGGCCAGCTGCAAACCTTCAGGCAAGCGAGAAGAGAAGAGCCCCGAATGTCTGGAGCAGGGTCCAGGCGAGGCCAGCCAGGCGCAGGAAATCGAACCCCGGGAAAAGAAACCCGCGGCGGGGAGGGCAACTACAACAGCGCTTTTCCAGGGGCTGCCCCCGTTCCCCGTGGCCCGAAACCACAGGCTTAAGTGGCGGGAAGGGGATGCCGGGTGACCCTCAGCCCGAGGATGGCCCTGCGCTCGCGCCAGCCGCTCCCCAGCCGTCGGGGGCTCCTTTTCCAGCCCTCTGGCTTCAGACCCAAATGGGACAGCCGGGGGTGCTCCCGGGTCGGTGCCTCAAAACCTTGCGCTGCATGCTGGCATTTGCCAGCCGTCCCATGTTAGCGCTGCTTCTGCATCAGCTTGGAGGACCTCCCTCCCCGCCCCTTGGGCATGCTGGCCGGGGCCGATGGGAGCCGGGCGACCCTGAGTGGTGGAGGGCTGCCTTCGGGAACCACGCCCAGCGCCTCTTCCAGCTTTCCGCCACCTGCTAATGCCAGGAAGGCCCCCTCTACTGGTCTCCGTTTCCTTTCCTTTCCAAAGGCCTCCTCGAGACCCACGACGGGCCCGGTCCAAACCCTCACCTTCCACGTGGGGGTCGTCCGCCGAGTTGTTGCTGGCGCCGTCGGCCTGGCCATCCGCGTTCTGCAGCGCGTGCTGCAGGCTGAGTTTGTGGCACACCTCGAACGCCTGGCCCACTGTGCGCACCACGCGCATGGCCTGCGTCTGTGGGAGAGAAGGAGCCGCCCGTGTGAGCAGGGGGCGCGGGAGGAACGGGGGCCCCGGCGGTGGGCCCGGCCCGGCCCGGCCCCGTTCACCTTCTTCTTGGACTTGAAGACGTTGCATCGGAAGGAATTGTTGGCGCCGTCCCTGGCGATGTAGCTGAAGATCTTCAGGTCTTGCGAGTCGTGCGAGACATAGAAGATCCTAAGCGGAGGGAGGCGGGGAGAGGCGTGAGGGCTTCGTGAGCCCGTTGCAGCTCCCGCTGGGCCGGGGCAGCAACGCAGCCGGGGCTGGCCCCGTGGCCCCTTCCCTCCTCCACACTCCTGGAAACCACCCCGAGGCCCTGGCCTGGATTGTCAGGGCAGAGAGGGAATTACCGGCTTACAGGCTGCACCGCCTGGGCCACATTAGCAGCTTAGCCGCTTCGGCGTCGCAGATCGCAGCCACCTGGCGCATCTGCCACAGCCGTGCAGGGGGCCGCATTTCTGCCACGCTCCACTTGGATGCAGAGGAGCGGGGCCTCCGGCGAGGGTCCGCTCAGCGAGTGGCCCCCCCCACCAAAGAGAGCCCTGTCCTGCGGTCCCTTGCCCCTCGGCAGGAGATGTGTGCCGGCGAAGGAGGAGTCGGTGCCCTGCTCCCCGTCTCTGGCGGCTCCCGGCTGTGCGTGCAGACAGCCGTTCCCAAGTCCCCCCCACGTCACACCCAGTGTGGGGGAAGAGGCGGCGAGCAGGTCGGGCAGCGGCAGGCAGGCCAGGGGCCCTGCTGACTCCCGAAGGCCCCTCCACTGGGACGGGCCTCGTCCCTACCAAGCCCTGGGCAGCCCACCGAGCGTTGCTGTCGAGGTACAAGCCGGGAGGGGACTCTCGCAGCCCAGCTACCGAGAGAGAGCGCGAGACCATCGTGGATCGGGGCCCAGGTGTGCTCGCTGTGCTGCCCGGCCACTGCGGCTCCGCTGGCGGAGGGAGGAAGAGAGACACGGCAAGCAGGGGTCCCCCCCCATGTGCTGTGGCATCTTTGGAGGCCACCTGCCCAGCGGCGACAGCAAAACGGCCGAGCCCCTGCTTCGGGACTGAGCCCTCCCCACTGGCGGTGGGGAGGTGGGGGCGCGGGGGGCTCACCTGTAGACCGGGTCGTGCATCACCACCATCCTGCCCTCGTCCCAAGCTCGTTCCTTCCTCTGGGGAGCCAAACAGTTTTGCGAGCGTGTTAGAAGAGGTGGTAACATGCTGGAGCCTGCGAGGCCGGGTGGCGGGAGAACCGCCCCTTGCCAAGAGCTGGGACGGCCCCACGGACCGAGTGGCCGGACGGGCAACCCTTGCTGGCACAGCCCTCGCTTGCTGAGCGGGGGGAACGGCCTGTGACGGCCAGCGTGCCCCCGCCGGGGCCCTTCCTCCCGTCCCGACGCGCACAGGGCTGCCCCCGAAGCCGCGCACGGACCGGGGCGGGCTCTCTTCCGGTGTGCCAGAGGCCCGCCCTTCCCCGGCTCGGAGCTGCAAGACGCCTGCAGGTTCTCTTTCCGCTTGCACCAGTTTCCCCAAAGAGCCCTGCACTTGCGGCGGGAAGAGCGGGTGGGGGTTTTCTGTGGGGATCCCACGCCGGCAGCTCGGGGCAGGGCCCGGGTCCCCATCCAGATCTCAGCCACGCCCGGCCCCGCTTAGCTTCCCAGGCCACCCCGCCTTCCGCGTACCTTTTGCTTCTTGCGCAGGATCACCTTCACCCCGTCCACCGAGATGACGATGTTGACCTTCTTCTTCTTGATGTTCTTGGCCTTGAATTCATACTGCGGGAGCAAGAGGGGGCAGACGGGGCCGTGAGGCTCCTGGTCCCAAAACCCGATCTGTGGAGCTCTGGCTCCGTGCACCTGGAGCTCCCCCCGCCACGGCCTGGCTGGCTGCCTCCCCCCGTGCCCACCCCCCCAGAGAGGGACGTGCCCTTCTCCCCTGGGCACTGAGCAGGCAGGACCTCTCCATCCCTGCGCTGAAGGAAGCGGCAGACACTCGTGATAGGGCCGAGCGGGGCGTGGGGGGGGGCAGCTCTGCAGCGCTTCCTGTGCTCACTGCACTGTGCTTTTGGTGGGGATGCGCAGGAGCCGAGGGCGTGTCGCGCTCCGGAATTTGAGGCGGCATGTATGTGCACGCGCGCGCGCGCGTGCCGGCGTGAGCGAGACCGCCCCCTCTCCATGCGGCCCCCAAATTAGCATCGATTAGGGGAGAGCCGCAGCCCTGGGCTGAACAATTCTCTCTTGGGGCCCGACGGGTGCTTTGTGGGGGGCACCCCTGGACCAGCGCTCCATCCCGGAAAATGGGCTGCACTGGCTCAGTGCGGGAGGAGCACACTCTGCACATCCTCAGAGGCACTTTGCATGCTCCACCCCGAAGGAGTGATGGACGGCGCTCAGGCTGTCGCCCTCGAGGTGCGTGTGGGACACAGTTCCCATGCGCCACGCCGGCCACACCGGCTCGGGGTCCCCTCCACCCGTCGCCCAGCCAAGCTGCCCTCTGATCAGTCCACAAACTGTGGATCGGGACAGGCTCAGCTCGGCAGCCAGGTGTGTGGCACCAGCGACCAGAAGCAGCGAGGCGGGGGCTGCGCTTTCCTTTGAACGAGAGCGGCGAGGGGGCGCTGGGGGGGGGCCGGATTCCCGCTGGCGCTGGCAGGCAGCAGCTGCTCCCCCTTCGGAGCAGCCCCTTCTCCCTTCGCCAGCTCCGCCTGCAGCTAAAAGCAGCCGTGTGTCCCCCCTTCCCCGCCGCCTCTGGAGCTATTTTAGGCATGTAATTGCAAGGTCGGGAGGGAGGCGGGAAGGGGAGCTCAGGCCGTCCCCGCCATCCAGTTTGGCAAGCGCGCTGGAGGATCTTCTCTCAGCCCCAGCAGGGGGAGGGGCTCTGGCGCCCCCCCCCCCGTCCCAGGACCGCAGCTGCCCCGCAACCCGGCCACTGGGGGGAGCAGACTCCCTGGGGGCCCACGCGCCCCGCCCCACCCACGCTCCCAGCCACAGGGAGGCCGCAAGCACAGCTGCCGGGCCGATTCCTTCGGCGGCCCCACTGGCGCCGGCCCTCCCAGAGACCCCTCCTCTTGTGGGATCCCCCAGGCTTTCTGCACAGCAGCCGCTGGCCGAGCCCGCACCCCCGGAGCTGCCCCGGGGGCTGTCCAGCTCCGTGCAGGGGGAGGAAGCGGGATGCTCCCGCGTCTCGGGCCGGGGAGCCTGCCGGAGGCCCCGAGTTCTGCCGAGGCAGCCGCGAAAGAGGAAGCTGCCCCGGGAGGCCTGGGACGGCCGCTGCCACCTTCTGCCCCGACCACTGGAGGCTTTGGGTTTGGGAGGGGCAGCCCAAAGCCCCCAGCCTCCGGGCAGAGCTCAGTCGCCCTCTCTTGACCTCGCCAAGACCTGTGCCTTGGGCGCAGCAGCCACTCAACCCTCAGCCCGGGACTTCTGGGCAGGCAATGTGTTCAAGGCGAGCGCCTCTTCCGGCTTTCCCCAGCCTGGGACCGCCGGGTGCCTGGCGGGGGGATGCGGCCCAACACCTCTGGAGGACCCAGGACCGGGAAAGCTGGCCTGGAGCAAGGCCGGGGGGATGCACCACCCCCCCGCAGAGAGGATCCGGCCAGGCCGTTCTGGGGAGGGCAGACAAAGGTCGCCGTTGCTCAGAGATGGCGCATTCATCACCGAGGCATGTGCTGCTTAACCACCGAAATGCCCATCCGTGTGGCGGGGGGTGGGAAGGGAAGGGAAAGATGGCAGTGGGGAGGGGGCTGTGCACGACGCGGTCCCCACGGGGGGCACAGCAGCTCAACTTTCTATGATTACTAAAGGATTGGGGTTTTTTTCCCCCAATGTCCTTATGGCTGCAAAGATAAGGTTAAAATCCGTACGGGGCTGAGCAGAGCTCCCTGCGGAGCAGAGGGGGCTCCCCGTGTTCTGCATGATGAACTGGCAAATTATGTAAAACACATGTAAATCTTCACGACTCGGAATAATCCAAGTGATGGAACTGCGGTTGCGGTGGTGAAAGAATATTTTACAGAGAACTTTGTAGGCAGCTCCACTCCATCCCTCGGGCAGCATTGTGCATGCAGGCCTTCTGCCAGAACGGCCTTCCCTACAGCCCTGTGAGGTGGGCCACTGGCAAAGCAGAGGTGAGCAGTCCTCACTCTCTGCCAGCCTCAATCCCCACTTCCAAAGCCCTTATGTAGGCCTTCCCAAGGCGTTAAGCGATGGGACGGCATACAAAAACTCCAAATAAAATAAAATAAGGAAGAAAAGTGTGACCAGGCAGAGGAGGCAGGGCGGCAGAGGGTGCTGCCGGATCGGGTTGTGCTGCAAACAATTAGCGCTTTTGCCGTGGCAGCTTGCTACTCGTTAAGGTGGCCCCGGCAGGCACGGGCAGACACGTGATCGCTGACGTTCTTGAGGTCCTCTGAACATCCCCCCAAAATCGCAGCTCACTTCATTCCTGTTCCCAAACAGGAACGTTTCCTTTCCCCCACTCCCAAACTGGAACACTGCTCCTTTTCAATCTGGAAAACAATTACACGTTTTCCCATAAGCCAGAACATGATGAAGCAGGTCGGAGGGAAACGCACGCCCGAGCACGCGCCCCGAGAGTGCCTTTTCAGGAGGGTGCCGTTCCAAAGGCGTACGCAACTTCAGGAAATTGCCAACGTCTCCCACCGACCGCATTTCTGGTTGCACTTTGCATCTGGAGGCATAAACAGGAAGTGCATTCTCGCGCTTCCCTAGCTACGAGGCCTGTGGAGGCGGCAGCCGTCCAAGCCAGCCTTCCTGCCGGAGGTGGGGCTGGTCGGAACGCACTCAGAGGGCTGGAAAGCCAAGATAGCTTCATGCTGCCTCTGCTGCCAAGCGGCGGGTTCTCTCCGGACAGCCGATTCCGGAGATCAACCGCTAGGGAGGGGCTACAGCCTTCAGGTAGTCTTCCCTGAGGCTTCAGGACCTCAGGTGGAAGGGCGCTGGACACTGGGCCTTTGTCGCCATCGAAATCCAGCTCTGTTCTCAGTTCCTGCTGCGATTCCCTTCCTAGAGGGGGTGGAAGAGGTGCGCTCGTGCACGCTGGAGCCTAGGCGCTTGGCTCCCCCGGGGCAAGCCCCTGCCCCACTTCTGCCCTCTCTAGCTGGTGGGCAGCAGACGCTGTGGGTGGCTCAGACCGTCCTCCCAGAGCTCCCAATGCAGCTGTTCTGTGTTCACGTTGTGTGTGAGACAGGCCCACAAATTCCAGCAAACAGGATTTGTGGCTAAGCTTCTGGTTGCCAAACGGCATTGCACGGATGTCTACCTGTTTATTCTGGCAAAAAGGTCACCGTGCGTTTGGCCGATGGCTCTGCCCTTGGGCACCAGGCGCCTTTCAGCCAAGCGGCGGCCATGTCAGTGTGCTGGCAGAAACGACCTTGGGTGTCCCTTGCCAAGCGCCATGGATTCGTTACCTACGACGCTGAAGGGGGATGGCGCAGCCTGGGAGTCCTGAGCTAAAAATATCTCCGCCTCTGTGATCAGAAAGCTGAATGTTCTGCAGCAGGCAAGCCCCCACGTCTACAGTGCCAGGGAGAAAAGTGTGTTTTTTCTCAGCACAGATCTTGTCCCAGAAAGACCAGTGCTGCCAAAAGGTTTTTTGGTGTGATCTGTAGGGGCACAGCACGTGGCTCTGGGGACGACAACGAGACACGGTGCAACAGGAGAGCGTCACCCAGTGGAAAGCAGGAGCCAAGAAGTCTCTGCTTTCTCCCTCAGGCCTAATGACTGCACAGCCGCCTTTTCCCCAGATACGTTCCCCCTCCTTTACCCTGGCAACGAATGGTGTAAGAACCCTTAGCTGCCGGGGCCAAAGGTGATTTGGGGCAGGCCAACCTGCCCCCGAACAGTGGTTTCGTGCGGCTGGCGCCTCGAACAAGCATCCTCTTTCTCTGCAGAAGTGTGGCACCGGGACAGAACATTTCTTGCTCTCCGTCCACATCCCACGAAGCGCGTCAAGCCGTGTGCCGTTGCGCAGAGCCCTGGCCGGCTGCCCGTGCAGCCCCCTCACTCGGGGGCCAGTCCGCTCTGCTGCGTCACCGGGCCTCTTGCTGGTGCCACGCGGTGTGCAAGGGGCCTCTGCACAGCCGCCGCCACCTGCATGCAGAAGGCTTCCCGGGCAGCCTCTGGCGCTGCCACGGCCCTTTCTGTTGTGGCCCCCGGGCTGTGGAACGGCCCCCCCAAAGAGGCTCGCCCGGCCCACCTCCCGCGTTTTGCTCTTCCACCTTCCCATTTCTCCCAGCAGCTTTTGCTTCTGTCGGTTTAAGCCCTTTACTGCCTCTCAACCCTGCGCAAAGCAGCTAGGCTTAGGTTTAACGTGTGTCGTCTTTGTTACACTGTTGTTTTAAACTTCCATCGTGCATCCCAGCTTCTGCTTTAGGGGTTCAGTTATGACCTGCTCGGAGAGCACTGGCTATAGGGCCATAGAGTGAGGTATTAAAACCCCGAGGGTCAAGGGCCAGCAGGAGGATTGGGCTCCGATTTATTCGTGCGTATCGGGTGATGGTGGGCTAGGTCCGCCTCTCTGACATAGCAGAATTATCTGGGATCATCGGCCGCACGCTTAATTGGCGTGGCTTTGCTCCGAGGGACAGAAGGACCATCCACCTGTGGGCCGTGCCGTCATTTCGCGAGCGGCCACTACTCTTCGGCTTCGCGGCAGCAATGACATGGCAAACGCTGCCAAAATCGGGGAAGGAGCTGCAGCCTAGAGGATTAATTCTAGCTCAGAGGATCATGGCAAGGCCTGGAACTCCGTGCATCTCATAATAATCCAAAAGGAAGACTTGCTATTGAAACAAAGCATTACTTCGGGCCTGGCTTTGCCGTAGCGAAGGGGCAGGCCCACCGCCTCCCACCCAACCTGCCTTCTGCTCCATACGCAGCTCTGCACCCAGCTGGGAAGCTGTGGCTCCTCTGCCCACCCTCCCGTCCGGGTGGGCTCTGCTTCGGGTGGAGGAATCCGCCCTCCTCGGGCACCTTTCCCCAGAATGGGGAGCCCTGAGCTGCACCCCGTCTTCTCCTCCCACGACCTGCAAATCCAGGGGCGGGCGACGGAAGCAAGGCCGGCTGGAGGCCCGGAGGCTGCACCTGCCCAGCCCCGTGGCACAACCGCCCGGTGTGGGACCCGGCCAGCCCCACAGAGGGCCCTCGGTCTGCCCGGCCAGCCTTCTCGCAGTGCGGCCTCTCCGGCTGCCTGGAGAGCCTTTGTCTCCATTCCAGCACAGAGACTATCCGTGGCCTTGGGAACGGAGGCAGAGCGGTGCTTGCCAGCCAGCCTGCTGGTGCGAAAGGAAGGCGGCGGGGGGGGGGGGAGCCGGAGCATCTTGCCTCCCCACCAGCTCCGCTGTTCAGGAAGCAGACGGAGCACGGGGGAGGAGGGCCGCACGTGCGCACTGACTCACCCGGATCCTGCGCATCGCCGCCACGATCTCCACGCGGCTGTTGGGTCTAGGCACGTCCAGGCTCCCAATGTACTAGGAGGAAGGGAGAGAGCGATGCGGAGGGTTCAGGGCAGCGGGAAGCCGGCGGCTGCCTTCCGGGGCTCTCCGCGGCCGGCACTGCCCCCTCAGCTCCGCGGCCTGGGTGCAGCGCTCAGCCACGGCTGCCCTGCCGGCTGCCCCACAGGGACCACCTCGCGCACTGGAGCGCCCACACCGAAGCAGCCCGGGCCTGCGTGCAGGAAAAGCACCACGCGGGGCGCAAGCACATGGCCCCCGGGGCAGAGCAGCAGCCCCCACAGGGCCAAGCGGGCCTGTGGCAAGGACATCCCCCCGCCCTCCGCGCACACCCTGGATTAGTCACTCGGCGGCCATTAGCCACATTAACCATCCGCTCAGAGTGACGAAAGGAGGCAGGCGGGGAGCCCTCGCAGCTCTCCGGGGGCAAGCTGTGCTAATTCAGTTGCGCCGCCGAGCACGGCGAGGAACCTGACGGGAAGCCTGGGCCACGCACGTCCACGTCTCGGGGGCAGGCCACGCGCACATACCCCATTTTTGGAGGTGCTCCAAAGAGCACCTGTCTTCCGTTTGTTTCTTTCCCACGGGGGCCGAAAGGGAGGTGGCAGGTCTCCTCTTCCCACAGCCGCGGCACTGACAGCCAGGCCAGGACGCCTCCGTCTCTGCACCCGGTTGCCCAGCCGCTTGAAATGTCCGCAGGCAGAAAGGTGCCTCGACTGACCACGAAACACACCCCATTGTTCAAAACGGCAGCTTCGCACCCAGCTGGAGATGTGGGGGCCCGGGAATAATTGTGGGAGGGTGCTTCCCCCCACCCCGAGAGCTCTGGTCTAAACAAGATGTGCCTCAGCATTTTTGTTCCCCCCGACAGTTACGAAGCGGCGCTGGACACGCCACGCTCCTTCCAGAGGTCCGTTCCGAGCACTGTTTCTGGGACCATCCAGCGCTGTTTTGCTTGGAAGCCAGTCTCCGTCGCGTCCCAGCTGGACTTAGGGCTGCAGCCGGAAACTTTATCGTGCCTGGGAAGGGAAGTGGGGAGGCGAGCAAAGAGACGCCCCCTCACCATTCAAAGGCGGTGTCTATTCTAATAGTGTCCACGCTGGCACAGTGTTGTGGGGGCGGAGGCCAAATGACAATGCTTGGTATTTGAAGCATCCCTCCACGCTGCCACAGGAGACCCTCTCTGTGCACCCTCCCCCGCACCCCCCCGCGATCTGGCCACCCCCCCCCCCGGAGAAGGAGGGACGTGCGAGAGGCCAGCCTCCTTGGAATGCAGCCGCCTGGCCGCCCGCCTCCTTTCCGCACCCTTCAGCCTGGAAAGAGAGTCGTACTCGGGCGCAGAAGCCACGCACCTCCGGTTTGGTCTCCCCTCCAACATGCACAGAGACAGTTTCTCAGGTCAAGTCAGAGCAAAGGCAGGGTCCAGATAAAAGGCTCTATTGAGCATGGAGGGAGGGACGCTGTGGAACTGCCACAGGGTCCCGCAGCGGGCCAGCTCTGTCCCAGTCACGCAGGGCCTGTGGACTAGTGGACTGGTTTTTCATGGGGAGCACATGGTGCCTGTGAATGAGCAGACAGTGGAACAAAGAACACCCGACTACCTGAGAGGCACAGACAGAAGGGATCGGACTCGAATCTACCTCTCTGGACGGGGCAAAGTTCTGCGTCTGCTTTGGAGTCACACAGCACCCTTCCTTTCAGAAGGCAGCATCTCACTGCTCAGCATCATCAGAGCAGATGGCCGATGAAAATGCTATTCTGCTATTGCATGAAGAGACCTATGCAACCTTGAAGCTTGCACGAGCCAACAAATGCACAGCAAGCTGGTAGCGGCCGCTGGGAAAATGTAGGCAATATATCTTGCTGGAGGCTACTCGGAATATTAGAATGCATCTGCAGCCTTCTGCAAGTTGGTTCCATCAAAGGGCAGGAGCCTGGTGTGTTTTGTCAGCCTTGCAAATACCATCTGTGATACAGGAATATTCCTGCTAGGGTTTTAAAGGGTCGCACTGGGATATTCCCCGCATTTGCAAGTTCCACCAAGAATCAGCTCTTTTGCCACTCTGCTTGACGATCAATTCTGCGTCGGCAGTAAAGCTTGTGCATTCTCTGGCCACTGCTGGATGTGCTTGACGGCAGTTCTCTACATCCCGCGGCCAAGTGGGATTCGATCCTAGTGCATCTGGAGGGCAGCTGGTGAGGGAGGCTGGCCTTGCAGGCAGGTTGTAAACCCAAGGCCACGGTGTGCCTGTGGGGGCTGAACTACCAGGCCTCAGAAAGCTGCGATCAGGCGCAGGCCCCAGCTTCCGCCGGATCTCTGCACGACGCACGTCCCAAATTGCAGGGGACCCTGTAGCCCCATTGGCAAGCCAGGCTCCTAATTAATCCCACGGGAAAACATCCCGCTTGCTTAAGCTTCTCAAGCCAAGGAGATGGAAATAAAAGAATAACATTAAAAGGCTCTCAACAGGACAAACCAGTTCTGTGCGGAACAAAAGCCCACGAGCGCCATGACCTTCCCGTGTCCTGCAGTGCTGCCCCCTCCCCCCGAATTTCCTTGGCTCCCTCCCATTAGGGCATAATGACAAAACCGGCCGCCATGCCGCCGGGCTCCTTGGCTGGATTCCCCCCTCGGCAGACCTCCTGAGATAAACGTATTTTGACTGCTGGGCCCGGCACCGGCGTGGGAACGGCGAGTTCCAAGGCTGCACGCAGGAGGAAGCGCACACCCAGCGTGCCTTGACAAGCGGCCAGCAAGGCCTTGGGCCATGGCCGCATCTCTGGGCCGCTGCCACGGCCAGTCCCAGCCGGAGAGGGGAGGGCAAGGTGTTGCCTGCAGGCTGCAAGGACGCGGCTTCTCCCAAGTCCTGCAGGAGCAGCGAGCAGGCAGCCGCCCCAGAGGCAGGGCATGCAGCCTGGTGCCTCCATTCAGAAAGTCGCCGCCCAAGGTAGACTGCGCCTGGGCACAGAGGTTCGGTCAGGCTGTGTCGTCCTCCAAGAACCTGGTGCCCTCGCTGCTCCCAAACCCCCTTCAGTGTCACCGCAGGGATCCCAGGAGAGGCCATGGGCACCAGGCTCCGGGAGGCTGAGCCCCAAGGGGCACCTGCCAGGCAACTGGAGGGCCTCTCTGCCCCGAGCCCCCCTTTCTGAAGGGAACCGCCCCAAGGCCTCTGGGGCCAGGCAGCCATCACCTCTCTGCTTCTCCTCCCCATGGGTGACCGTTGCAGCCCCCCAGCTGGGCACCTGAGATGATGCGGCAAGGGCAGTGAACCTGTGGAGCGGAAAGGGGGCTTTGGCCAAGCCTGCAGGCCCACCGCTGTCCACGGCAGGCTTCGGGTCGTGCCGGAGCGCCCCAGCAGCCCGATTCGGCGAAAGAGTGGGTGGCTGCGCTCCCATGTGCAACAGCGCCTGTCGCGGGGGAGCAGAAGCGACGAGGAAAGGCCCCCTCGCCCCTCCGGCAGCGCCACGGAGACGCAGCGCAGGAAGGCACGGCGCCCATCCCGCTTCCCTGCGCATCGAGCCTGTGCCACCTGTAGGGCAGCGGCAGACTTCGCACTTTTGGGCGCCCCTGGGGAGCCGCTCTCGTCCTCAAGCGACACGCAGGAACGCTGCAAGAACATGGAAACGGAGGCAAGCCGCACCGGCGGGACTTCTGCTTTCCACGACGGAACGGGGAACTGCCGCTTCCCAAGCCGGCCAACCTGAAGCGGGGCACTGGGGCGCAGCTGCTCAGGGAGCGAGCCGGCGAGGGGAGACCTTCGCGCCCCCTCGCCCCGCCTGCTGGCTCTCGGCGAGCACGTCCCAAACCGTCCCGGGCGGAGACCCGCGGAACGCAGCGGGGGCGGGCGGAGAATGGCTTCCTGGAGGCGAGCGCAGCCGCGGGGCTGGGGCTGGGGCTGTTCTGGCCGGAGCGCACAGGGCGCCCGGCGCTCCGCCCACGCTCGGGGGGCCCTCCCGGCGGGGCCGGCCTGTGCGCCCCCGGCCCCGCCGCGGAGGGCGCCCGGTG
>NW_025335873.1:9426597-9432612 GCF_004798865.1 Varanus komodoensis
GCCCCCTCCCCGCGTGATGCGCCGCGCCGCGCCGCGCCGGGGCGGAGCCGAGCCCAGCAGAGCCGGGCCGGGCCGAGCCGAGCGGGGGCGGCCGCTGGGAGAGGCCGGGCGCCTCGGGGCGCGGCAGCCGCCGGGACGGAGGGAGAGCCAGCGCAGCGCAGCGCGCCTCGCTCCTGGGCGGCCCGCCGTGGCCGAGCGCCTGGCTGCTCGGCGCGGGCGCGGTCGGAGAGAAGCGCGCTTGGGAGCTCGCCTACCGCCGCTCCGGGCTCCAGGTGCGGGACGCGAACCATCGTCGGGACGCGTCCCTGGCGGCGAAACCGACCGAGCCGAGGCCGCCCCACCTGGCGCGTCCCGGCGAAGGCCGCCTTGCCAGGGCGAGCCGCGGGCGGAGGAGGAGCAGAGGCCCCGCGGGGAGCGCGCCGTGGCAGGGGAACCCGCGGCCTTGCGGGGCCAGGGGCCGGGCGAGCGCCGGCTCAACCCCGCGAAATAGTGGGATTCGCACCGTCGACGGTCCCTTTTTAAAAACGCGGCGTTTCACGTTCTGGCGGCGCTCGTTTTCGGGCAATTCCTGATGCGAGCCTCTGGGCCGATCGGTGGGTAAGGCTGGTGATTTGTTGGCCTTTTATTCTGATGCGCTCTGAGTCGGGGGTAAAAAGGCTGCTCCCTGTTGAATTATTTTCTGGGTGAGGCCTGGGTGACCCACAGCAGCGGGAAGGCAGGGACAGACTGGCATCGCTTCTCTTGCAGGACTGAGGGGAAGAAGGGGGCGCGCTTCAGGGGCCGCGGAAGAGCAGGAGTCCCCTGGGGCCTCGCCGTCATTTGAATGTCATCTGTAAGCGAATAATTCAGGCTAACACGAATCTCCCATCAGCGGTTCATTGGATTATTTACATTGTAACAATGAACAGTAACTTGGGCAGCAGGCGCAAGGTTATAAAGACCCAACTTTCAGCCTAAATTGTTTAATTAAACAATGACCGTATAGTGTAAGATCGATTTTGCTCTTCAAAATGCTTTATAGTACCCAGAGAATTGTGTACCGAGCGGGGTATTTTATTGATTATCTGTCCTGTTCTTAAAAACAATCCAGTCACGCCAGATTGCGTGAAATGGATCGTTTGCCTTGGTCGCTCGCCACCTCCGGCTTACCAGATTTTAAGGCCTTTTGCCTGGCAAAAGGTTTTCAGCAATAGCTCATTGCCTGACACAAGAAGCCCTTCCGGTATCTTGTGCTCCTTCGTAGGCCGGGAAGCGGCAAACAGACGAGTCATTAATTCCTTACTATTTTAACCAGTAGTTTCTCCCAGGAATGGCTTTCTAAGTGCCAGGGTGGGTGAATTTGGAATAGCTTCGTTTGTGAAGGGGTCTAATCTCTGCTCATGCCACTCCCCAAAAGCAGCAAGGTCCCGCATGGCCCCGCCGCCTTCGCATGTCCTAGCTGACACCTCACACCCCATGTGGCACAACGGGGAATCGGGAGAGTCAGAAGGGAGAGGGGCCTCGGGGTTGGGTGCCAGTCGGGAAAACTTTCCAAAGACGTTTCCCTGGTATGAGTTGAGACTGATCTTTAGGGGGCCTGTGCCATGAATCTTGCCAGACACCCACCTTCACTTCCAAATTCATACTGCTCCAGGCCCTTGCAGTGACCCCACGGAGGTGCTTCCATTTTTGTGTGTGAAGATTTATCCCTCTAACTTTTGCCGCTGTGCAGGGGTGCATTCTCATCTGTCCCCGGGCCGGGGGCAATGGAGGCGACTGCATTCAGGGGTTCAGGCTGCCTCCGTCGGGGGGCCAAACCCTCTTCCGTCCTGAGCGTCGCGTTCCATGCTGGAGGGCCAAAGCAGAAGCGGGGGGGGGGGGGGCACATAAGCCACCGAAACACAGGAAAAACGTTGGTGGTTCAAGGGACAGCTGCTGCCTCCTCCGCAGAGCGCCGCCTCGTGGGGTTTCATGCCCGGAGCATGACCTGACCGAGGCAAGGGGTCAGGGCGCCCTTGCGAGGCCTGCAGGGTAACGAGGCCTCCTCCGAGAGTCCCGCTTTGCAGGTGGCACTCGTGTTTTCCGGTGTAAAAACGAGTCTGTTCCCAGGGCGTGATGCCAGAGAGCTACGCCGGTTGAATATGCTTCCTGTCTCCCCAGGGGATGCGGGGATGTCGGAATCGCTGCCAGGCTCCTTGGTACCCTTGGGTCGCGATTCCTAGGATCCTCTGGGAGAGGCCCTGGCACGTCGCTGGGCACGGACTGACGGGAGGGAGTCGGATGGGCGTGTGGGGCTCTGGGGCAGAGACTGGGTGCAGTCGGCGCCTGAGGCACCCCCTCTGGAACAAAGGGCGCTGGCAAGCGGGACGTCCAGCTGCTGCCCCTCCAGCGGTCCAGGCAGGCGGGCGCCTGCAGTGGCCTGGAGCGCACGGGTGGGCCTCCATCACCCTCCACCTGCGTTCCTCGAGGGAGGCCTTGCCGCCTGGCGAGCCCCCTTCTCCCTCGGCACTGGGAGGGCCGCAGCTGAAGCTGGAACAGGAGGACCGGGGTGGGGGGGGGCAGGTTTGGTCACCCCGCTAAACAGAAAGTCTGGTTGCTTGGCCTCGCAAGTCCCGCTGCTGCCGCACTGGCCAAGGCTGGGCTGCCGACCGGGAGCCAAAGACCGCGCTGGGTGGCCTTTGGCCAGGAAAGCGGCAGCGGTCGGAACGCTCGCTCCTCCTCGCCCATTCTGTGCGTGGGCCTCCCTGTGCTGCCTTCCTGACCATGTGCATCCATATTCCATCCCGCTCGGCACACTCTAAGCCGCTCATCTGCTTTGTCCCCCGTGGGGGTGTTTCTCAAGTTCCCGTAAATTGAAGGCGAAGTCCCTTGGCTGGACCAGGTCCCCCCCGGAGGTTAAAGCAGGAGGAAAGGGGCAGCTTCAGCTCGTGCCCCGTTAGTACCTTGGTGTCCTCTCTTGGGTGGTGGCCGTTTATTCCTATGGGGCAGTTTGAGGCACAGCAGGGGGCTGTTGTCCCCTCCTGCCTCGGAGAGTCGAGGCCTGGCCTTTGCTAACAAGGGCCCCGACCGTTAGACGCGGCTTGTCCCCGGCACCTGCCCGGCTTTCTGCGCTGCACGCACCATCTCCGGCGTTTCGCTGGCGGGCCATCATTTGCCAGCCGGCCCGGCTCCAGAAGGGCGCTAACCTTCCCCGGAATGAGAGGCCTCGCAAACAAGCTGTCGCTCACAATTAAGCATCCCGCCATCACCTTTGTTCTGCAAGCGTCCTCGGCAGCGGCCCCAAGAAAGGCTCTGGTGGCGTCGTCGAGCCGATCGCTTGCCCTGCGCATGGAACTCTGGTCCACGGAAGGTGCCTGAAGACCTAAGAGGGCACGGTGCAGCTTCCCACCGAATTCGGACAAACAGCTGCCGTCCCTTCTTTCTACTTGCTCTTGCGTCACACACCCAAAGCAAGCCAGGGCCAGAAGCCACGGGTGGCCATGAGGTCTGGTGGAAGTCAGTTCCGTGGCTCAGGTCTTCTCTGTCCTTGCTCTGACGCACCCGGCACCCCCCTCCGGGCCATGGCTTGTTTCTGCCCCCCTGCAAGCAAAGCCAACTCACACCGGGGGCGAAGGCTGGCCGGCTGGCTCTGCTCACACGCGCCAAGCACTGTGCCGTCGGTGTGAGTGTGAGGCCCCCCTGCCCCCCAGAGCGCTCGCAGAGGTGGCTTCTTGCGTGTGCCACCCCCACCCCAGCCCCACACGCTCGGCAGGCGCGAGGGCCCGCATTCTCCCGTGTCCTGCGCAGTGTGGGGCAGCCCGTTGATGCGCCCGCCCACCTGCGAAGGCGCCGCCACGTGGCTGCAGCGCCACCTGCAGGCCCTCCGTGCGCCTTCCTGCCCTCAGGTTTGCTTTCACCTGCAGCCACAATCTGGGGGGGGGGGGCGGTTCTAGCCCCCTGTGGGGGATTCCTTTCTTTATGGATCACATGGATGCCTTGCCGATCCTCCAGGACGCCCAAAGCCGCACGGTGGAGAACGGCAGACCTGAGCCCTGATGTCCCGCCGGTTCCCAGCCCCAGCCCTCCCGCACCTGGTGCCTCTGTGGTCTTGGGACCACAAGGCCCATCACCCCGAGCCAGCACGTGTCATTGCCTTTGCTGTCCAGGCAAACGGGAGTTGTTGCCGTGTGGATGTCTCCCCCCCCACACACACACTCGGGCTGTGTGCACCCGTCTCCCGTCTTTTTGCTTTTCATTCATAGGTCCTGAGAGAGACGGCATTTCTGTCAACTGGGGTCAAAGGCAGGGAGTTGGTCTTCTCGGTCAAGAACACGCGGGTGGAGGGACGTTCACACAGCCAAGGTGAAGGAGTTTGCCATCACGATACATTTTGACGAGCGACAATACAAGCAATAATAATAATAATAACAACAACAACAACTTTTCTTTTAAGGAAATCACCATACAGCCGTTCCGGACCCCTGGCACATTTAGGGTGGTACTGTTGACCCAGGCTGGTAGCAGTGGCTCTTCTGGAAAAGCTTTTTCCTGTGTGGAGATGCTGCCGAGGCTGAACCGGGGTCCTTCTGCATGCAAAGCGGGTGTGCTTCCCGTGAGCTACCAGCCTTTCACCTACAAATAAAGCTTCTAGTCCTCATGGCGCTCATCTACGCAGGGACACAGGAAGGCCCGAGCTTTGCCTAGCTGAGCGTTGCCCACCCCACCTGGCAGCAGGGCTTGCCAGGATTCCAGGCAGGGGACATTCCAAGCCCCTGAGGAATTCTGGGGGACGCACACTGCCCATACACCCCCAAGCGTCTGCTCACAGCCGGAAGGCCTGGCACCGTGGTTTTTTTTTTTTTAAGTGGGCAGCGGGGAGCAGTCAAGAGTCTCCGGCAGCAGATTTCTTCCCTCCGGATCACCTCCTGCCCTGCCCTCCCCTGGGATTGTGACACGCTCAATGGCTATGGATCGGGGCCTGCCCATCCCCCAGTCCGAGGGCTGGCGGGGAATGGCGGGCACAGACGGGGCGTTTGGGGAAGGGGTGGTGAGGAAGGGCCGCTTGGCAGGCGACGAGGAAGGAGAATGCCGCTGCAGGCCCCTGAGCCAGCTAATAAAGGCCCTTCTGTCACCCCCTCCTCGTAAATGGCTCTTTTCCCATCCTCGGGAGGTTTTCAGAGGATCCTGCATGACAAGGCACACGTCCCGGTGGGAATGTGACTCTTCCAGGGCGGAAAACAAGAGGAGTGCAGACGAGAAGCAAGCCCGCCACTCACTCTCCGCTGGGGATTGCCGGATTTCCCCGCCACGTACACAGGATCGTGCCCTTGGCCTGCGTGTGAATTTGGGCAAGGGCTCACTTCCTGCGTGAACAGGCACCTGCCGAAGAATCGCCTCGACAGACAAGGGCGATGCTCCGCTGAATTCAGCCGGCAGGTCGGCTGAACCGGGTCCGGGAGTTTAGGGTCTCACCGCGGTGTTTGGGGAACGCCTCATCTCTTCCACTCTCATCTTGGGGTTCGCCAGCACCAGGCTGGCCTCCAGGTTTGGCGAGGAGACCATTGCTCTCCGAAAAGGCAGCTGGACCAGCAGGCGTGGAGGGAGGGAGGGGGCGTGGGGGCAAAAGGGGAGGACCAGGGCGGGGGAGCAGCCCCCCGGGGCCTCCGTCGGGGCAAAACAGAAGGGGAAAGAGCGGGGCGGGGGGCTCCTCTCCTCGCTTTCTCCCCCCGGGCCCACGCGCAGCCGGGAAGGGGCGAGGGCGCCTGGGGCGCGCGGGCGGCGGCGGCGAGGCAAGCCCGGCCGCGCCCGTCCTCTTAGCGGGCGGCCGCCGCCGCCGCGTCCAGGCAACAAGCCGGGGCGGCGGCGGGGCCAGAACGGTTCCGGGGCGCGGCGGCGGCGGGAGCATGCTCAGTTCGTTCCCCGCCGCGGCCGCGGGAGCAGGAGCAGGTGCGGCGGCGGCGGCGCGGCGGGGGAGCGACCGGCCGCGGCCCGGTGCCGGCCCTATGGAGACGCCGCCGCCCGGTGCCGCCGCCTGCTGGCACGGAGGCGAGGACGGCG
>NW_025335873.1:9432712-9462838 GCF_004798865.1 Varanus komodoensis
GCGCGGCGGCCCCGCTGCGCCCCGGGCGCCGGGCCGCGGGGGACTCCGCCGGGAAGCCCCCGGCGCCCGGCAGGAAGACGTGCCCGGCCGCGCCGCCCGTCACCGTCGACAGCTCCAGGGCGCGCACCTCGCTGGAGGCGCTCAAGCTCAGCCTGCGGCAGCTGCGCTGGAAGGAGGTGAGCGCGGGCGCGGCGCGGCGGGGCGCGCGGCCGCAGGCGGAGGTGGCGCGAGCCCCGGAGGGTTGCCGGGTCGGGGGCGGCCGGAGGGGCGAGCCCCGAGCCCGGCCTGCGCGCGGAGCCAGCCTTCCCGCCCCGGGGGCCTGCAGAGGCCGCTCCGGCGTCCGCCAGGCACCTGCTGGGGCTGATCGGTGTTGTAATCCGGCTCGACTCTGTCGCGGCGGGTCTGGCGGGGGTCGGAGTTGGGTCTCCGCGCGCGGCTGAGCTGAAGCCCTTCCCGGGCCGGGCGCGCCCCGCGGGTCGCCGCTGCCTCCGGCCCAGGAGGCGCTTCAGGCTCCGGCCTCCAGCGCCGCCGCGCCCGGTTTTCCGTGCACCGGTCGCGCAGCGCGGTGGCCCCGCTCGGGTGGCGCCGGGCCGAGCAGCCATCCGCGGCTGAGCGCAGCCGGTGCGTCTGGACGTGGGAACAGCGCGAGAAGGCGGTGGCTGCACCAGAGCGAAGGTCCCTTCTTTCCCGAATTGGGCAGCCACCCCCGCTCAGGGCACAAGGCCGGCCCCTTCCTCTTGGTAGCCCCGCCTCATCCGGTACACTGCTCTTGAACATGGAGGCTCGGTATAATTTGCCTTAAGGAAGCAGTGCAGGATCGGACGGAGGGGCATTTCGCGCCAGCCCGAGGCCTCTGGTAGGGCATGGAAGCAGGTGCGGCGATTGCTCCCCAACGGTTTGTCTCTGGGGACCTTCTGCCCCTCCCCTGTAGGCCCCATTTCCCTTCAATTGCTAGTGTTCTGCACACCCCCCATTAATTTGTCTAGTGCTCAGCGGAGCGTTTTCAACAAGTCAGTCCAGAACCGGCACCGAAGAAGCAAATTTCACCGTTTATCTAAATTCTGCAAACGGAGCAAAAGTAAATAGACGGTAAAATTTGCCTCCCTGCCTGTCATGTTATTTCCTCCTTATTTTCATAACTTATTTTGTCTCTCCAGTGAAAACCTGGAATCGCTGCTCTTCTTAGCTTCTGCAATTTAAGATGGGGCAAAATCACTGCCCACTCAAGCAGCCGATTTAGTAACTTGACATTTCAAAAACGGAGAAGAACGAACAGCTCTGGGGGCTGAGGACGCCTGCCGTCCGCTCTCTGCCCGCCCCCCTGCTCTCTCTGCATCGTGGGGCACAGTGGTGGCTGGTGCCTGCCCGGCTCTGTGGGGCAGAGACAGGGCCGCCTGCCCCTCGCTTGCTCCGGGCCGCAGTTCCTCTTGGGACGCGCCTCGTGCAGCCGGGTGGGCGGCCGTGGAGCAGGGGTGACGTTGGCGCAGGCAAGCACCACAAAGACGGGCCCCCCTCAGGATCGAGGGCAGGTCTAGCCAGAGGAGAAGGGGGACCCGGCGTGGCCGCAGCGTGTCCCCCCCCCCGCCCCCCGGTGTTCACAGTGCCTGTTGTGACATCACGACGGAGCACACAATGGCCTGGCCTGGCCCTCGGGTCCGAGAAGCAGGTGCAGAGTGCCGGCTGAGAGTAGCCGCTCTCGGCTTTCGTGCCCTCTGGGGGGGGGGGGCAGCCAGACACCCTGGGGGGGTCCGGGTTGGGGAATGCTGCCTGGGCGCGCGTGGCTCTGTCCCGGGGCTCATCTAAGCTGCAGTGGGAAGAGTCGGGGCCTCGCGCAGCCATCACCGGCGTCGCCCCAGAAGTGGCTCGTTTGCGGGAGGTGGCAAAGGCGGGGCAGCCCGGAAACTGCCCCGTTGGAGCAGCGCCGCTGTCGTGCGTTGTGCCAGCAGGGGCTCCTGCAGGACGCCCGTGGGCAGGCCGCGGCGTCTCCCTTGCCGGCTTGCCCTGCAGTCCTTGGCTGGCAGGGCCCGGCGGGCCCCGTTGCCATCTCTGCCCCGAAGGGAGTCCCCCTGGACCTCCTCTCGCGCTTGGCCTGGCCCTCGGAAGCAAGCCGAGCCACAGGGATGCTTGGGGGTGCTTCTGGAAGCCCGGCTGGGAAACTGGCACCCGTTTTCACGTCACACGCAGTGGGTGGATGAGGGACACCCTTGTGCAGTGCCGGGGACCTGATTCCTGGAGGGCACTGCACGGATGCTTGACGTGGTCGCGGAAGCAAGCCAGGTGGGGCCGGACCCCTGGAAACCCCATGCGTCCCCGCCCCAAAACGGGTTCCTCACACTTCCCTATCATGCCGATCGCCTTTCTTAAAAGATGAGTAATTCTGGTGGATGCTGTCAAATGTCTCCGGAATGATTTGCCCCTCGATGGAGCAAAATTTCTTTTAAAAATTCCTAAGGGCAGAGTGCCTCTGAGGCCCTGCAGAACAACTCTTCCTCCCAGGAGGAACATCTGTTTAAAAATATCAAGGCTGAAGCACCACGGAGCATGGGTCATGTGGCTCCTTTGCAGCAGGGGCGCTGAATCTCTCTCAGCCTAAAGGTCAAATTCCATTCCGGAAAAGAGAGCCAGTCCAGTGTGGCGTAGTGGTTAAGAGCGCGGGACTGGGACTCGGGCGATCCGGGTTCGAGTCCCCGCTCGGCCATGGAGCCAACCAGGTGGCTTTGGGCCAGTCACAGACTCTCAGCCCAGCCTACCTCACAGGGTTGTTGTTGTGGGGATAAGATGGAGGAGGAGATGTAAGGAGGGGAGGTGTTCCAGTGGTGGGTGGAGCCCAGGACAGAGGGGGCATGGCCAAGTGCCCCAGCACAATCTGCCCTTCATAGACCTATTTAGTAGAAAATAGGGACGTTTTCTTTCTGGCTTACAGAATCCTGTTTCGCCAAGTGCGTGGCTGGAGGTAGTTTTGGGTGAGTTCTGTGGACGTTTGGGGGTTTGACAATGCCACGTGCGAGGAGCTGGATGGTGGAAGGAGCGTATGATTTGAACCCGGGCCCGGTCTAGTCTTGGGGCACGGTTGCTCCGACCCTCTCCATGCCTCTCCGGCCCCTGCACGGCGCCAGCAAGAGGCACGGATTTGCTTGCCGAAAAGGTGCCCCGAGCAACGCTGGGGAGGGCTGCAGAAACGAGGTCAGCTAAAATGGGATTTCGTGCTAACCAAGCAGGCACTGTACGGACAGAGTCGCGGAAATCAGGCTAGCGGCAAATTATGCATGCGGGTGTAAATCAGACTGGATAACGCTTTTGAAAAGCCCTCTGCAGAAATCCTTTCGGAGCTGGATGACACCTTCATCCGCCATGTCATTTGCATGATATCAAGGGCTTAGCATAATTGCTCGGGAGGCTGAACGCTGTGCTGGAGCCGGGAGCGCGGCGGAGCGGGGCCCCGTCGGCCAGCAGGGGGCGCCCGTGCTTCGCCGAGACCGACTCCGCGCCCCGCCTCGGACCTGCCCGTTTCTTAGCCCGAGCGGCACTTTTTAGCTATTTGCAGAGCGCGCGTGTGCATCTCTGCACGGACAGCTGCAGCTTCCCGGATTTCAGGGCCTCTGCGAATGGCCAGCCGGTGCGGCCACCTCGAGATCTGGAGCTTTCTTCCCTAAAAGCAAAGCGAAAACCAAGCGTGTGGTCCCCATGGTTTAGGAACGCGAAGAGGCTCATTCAGGGCTCAGTAAGCACAGCCCCGCTGGACGACTGCCCCACTCTGCAGGAGGCTGGCGAGGGACCTTCACCAGGGGCCACGCGAACAAGCCCCTGCACCCCTTCCCGGCTCCCTCCCGCAACGGTGGCGCTCCCTCAGAAGTGGGGTGCAGCTCCACTAGCCCCCGGCGGCAGCTGCCGGTCCAGCTCCCCCACTTGGCCAGGGATGCAGTCCGCCTTTCACAGATGCGTCGCTTGGGTTTCTTCACGGAACTGCGCTTTCAAAGCCTTCCAGGCCGACTGAACCGGTCTTGTAAGGCATGCGATGAAGAGGAATGATCGAAAAGGTTTCCTGGCCAGTGGCTTGCGCAGCCCCTGAACCCTCAGGCCCACCGGCTGTGCAGCCGCTCGTCGAGGCCTCGAGCTCACGTGTGGGGCTGTGCAGGCACATTTGTGATGGCGGACGAGGAAGGGCAACTGTAAGCTCCCTGGGGCAAGGACCTGTCCCTTTGTGCTTTACGTTACTCAGCACCGAGCGCAGCAGCACCTGCTGCTGCGGGGAAGGAAAAGGGCATCGAATGCCATCATGGGCACTTAGGCTGAGGCGGAGCTAGGGCAGGTGTGGGCTGTGCCCAGGTGTGCACAGGTAAGGGGGGCAGGAGGAAGTCCTGCAGTCCTGCGCCTGGCACTTTCCTAGCAGCCGGCCTCGTGCAAGCCCACCGCCTCGCTTTGCCGGGCGGGGGCTGGCAGAGGGAGAGCGAAGGAGCCGCTCGCTCGCTTTCTGTGTACCTGTTGCCACAGCTACGATGGCCCCCTTTTAGCAGGGTTGCCACGCTGCTCGGCAAGCGACACCTGCCCATCAGCTCCTCGGCCTCTTGCCGTCCGCCCCACCTTCTCCCCTTTCTGATTCTCTGCTTCTCTAGTTCCATGAGGCCAAAATAAAGGAAGATAAAATACGGGTCCGTTTCACGTGAGGCATTCCAGCTTTCCCATTTCCCCGTCTGCAATCCGTGCAGAAGAGAGGATGGGGAGGCAGGGGCTTGGGAAGGGGCCGCGCAGGCCGTCGGGTCCGGCCCCCTGCTCAGCGCAGGCGAAAGCGTGGACTTCCGGGGTCTGCCGGCACTGCAGGAAAAAGGCAGGCCCTGAAAAACAGCAGGAAGCCGCTTCCAGCGGGTCATGGCTTGGAGCGTGTTTCCAAGCGTGCGGAGACGGCTGTTTCTTTCCCTTTCGGCACAGATGGGTAGCGCTCCCCATCCAGCCGCTTTCCTGCCATTCACCCTCGTTCAGTGTCTTTAGAAGCTTCCAGACAGAGGCGTTTTGGCCCGAGATGAGGGGAAGCGCAACTCGGGGAGGCATTCCTGGCTGCCGCCCAGTCAGCAACCTGGCCTTGCCCCTCAAGAGCCGCCGATGTAGTTCGTGGACCCGCTTTGTCCCTTTGTAGTTCGTTCAGCTGTTCTGCCGCCGAAGAGCCGCGTGGAGAATTCCTTCCCTGTGCTTGTTTCAGA
The DNA here is from genome assembly GCF_004798865.1 of Varanus komodoensis. NCBI lineage: Eukaryota > Metazoa > Chordata > Lepidosauria > Squamata > Varanidae > Varanus > Varanus komodoensis. The sequence goes on from NW_025335873.1 coordinate 9,437,908, forward strand.
ATTAATTAGGTTGTAGCTTGGATAATCTGATTTGTCATGCTGTAGCGGGAGAAGAGCACTGAATGCTAATATTGCCGGCTTTCCTCTTATTTTCCTGGTGCTTTCAGGCGGCAAAAACGAGGGGCCGTCATCTCTCCAGTGTGATCTTGCTAAGGAGGGAACCGACGCTCCCTTTTCAGACTTTTATTACGCTCTGATGCCTTGGAGCATCAGGCCAGGATGTGATCTGAGATTCTGGCTGGGGCAGTGGCTAACCAGGCTCTCCTCGCCCACGATCGCAGGGTGGCATCCCTGCTTTTGTGCCCAGCGCCTGATGTGAAAGACGGAATAAGTCCCACTCCAGACGGTGGGGCAAACCTCCGCACGCACATGTCGCCATTGTGCTGGGCAATTTACGGCCCCCCAGATGTTCTGGCCTGCAAGTTCTATCATCCCTCACCATTGGCTGTGCTGGCTGATGGGAACTGTAGGCCAAACCTTAGACAGGGCCAGCTCAAAGCACGGCTTGCCTCTTTTCTGGAGACAGATGACCCCTTGGGTCTGGCTTTCCCCCACATTCAGTTGTTTTAAAGTCTTACTTTCTATCCATCTTGTTTGTGAGCGCACATGAGGATCTTGGTCCGTTTGTACCAGATTTAACTCAGGTGAAATTCTCACCCATCTGTGTGGGAAATTCAGTTTGTTTGTTTGTTTGTTTGTTTGTTTGTTTGTTTATTAGATTTTTCTCCTGCCCCATCATCCCTAAACCTCCCTGGGTGGGTTACAAGGAAAAATAAGCAATCAGATAAAATAACAAAATGCAATGCAACACTCATATAACCACCACGGATGGGATCACCTCATGTCCATCCACAGCCTTTATTAACGAGAGGAGCTTTCAGAAGAAAGAGTCGGTGAACCCAGTTCACTGCCTCCAATGCGGTGCAGCACGGGAGGCTTCCCGGCTTGCCACTTTCCAGCTCTGGGCGAGCGGGCGGCCTTTGGCGAGCCTCATCGCAGTGCCACAGGCCGCCACGCCGGGTGGTGTCCCAAGAGCACAGAAACATCCACCTGGGAGAAAACTGGGGAAGGGCTTTGCAACTGGATTGCTGCTGGATTGCTTTCTCGCAAATTAATCTTTTTTTCACACATTCCCAGCCGAGCATCTTTGCTTTCCTGCCTTCCTGAATAAAACAATGAGATGAGTCAGCTCTCTCCATCCTCTGTTGTTTTCTGTTGTGGGTGCCACCCTAGCCTATTAAGCAGGGGAGAAAGAAAGCATTCGCCCAATTAGCATGTTAATTACTTCCCTGACACACACACACACACACACACACACACACACACACACACACTTTCCCAAAGCCTGTTGCTGTTGCAATAATGGTTCTGATGCCTTTTAGTAAACAAATGGAAGTTCTAGTTCACAGAAAAGTTTTCAGAGTCTCTCTCCTTCCAGCCCACTTTGCGAAAGCGGCTCCCACACTGGCAAAGCAGAGCATTCTCAGCCGGAGGGCATTTCCCTCGCGAGTCCCTTCTGCAATGCTGCTTTTCCAGCGGTGGTGGACCAGCTACTTGGAAATGGGAATTTGGGGAGTTCAGAGTCGCCTCCTTGGGGAAGATTTCTGCTGTATGTGCCCTGAAGGGGCCGCTGCATCTTGGCATCTTGGCACGGGTGTCTTGTTTGTGTAGCTCTGTGTCTTCCAGTTGTTTGTGGGGGAAACATCTGTATGTTGTGGGGAGCAAAGCATTTTGGAATGAGTAGGGCAAAGGCCGCTTGACCGGATGGTGGACTTGACTCTTAAACAGATGATTTTGCAAGGCCGTTTTCAGCCAGCGGGCCGGTGTGCTGAGAGTTTGCTTTTCAAGGCAGGCTGGGATTCTGGAGCGTTTATGCCACAGGGACCTGGGACGGAAGCATTAAAAACGAGCTTCCTCTCCGATGAGAAATGGTCGCTTTTGGTTCGTTAAAGACGCAGTCCTAGGAAAGTTTAGACAGAAAAAAATCCACAGCTGCTGACATGGCTCCGCAGCACCTTTTTCTCTTAATACGCAGATTTTTGTGCAAATGTTTAGACTGATGGACTTCATGGCAAAATTTGGGGAAGAGTGGATTTCAAAGGGCTTTGGGGTCCGCACGTGAGAGATGGCTTCTGGTGCCAGCACAGTGTGAACAAGATGCATTTGTGCTCCATTTTTAATCATCGCACATATTCCGCATTTATTTATTTATCTAACCATCCTCTCACCCAGGATGCTCACGAAGTAGAGCAAAGTTCTCCTCTCCCGCTCTGTTTGAAGGCCACCACCGTCTTGGCTTTTACCATGGCCGCTATTCTCGCCCAGGCAGCTTCCTGGCTGCACAAGGCTTCGAACTTGGCTCCCCCGGCTCTAAATCCAGCACTCTCACTACAATCCCACCGTGTTTTCTGAATACGCCCTGCTCCTGTAGTCATCCTGTAGCGGAGGCCACCGCAATTCTGCACCCGGAAGACCCGAATCCTGCCGCCTGTCTAAACTGAGACAAGGTGGATGAGCACACTGGCGCAGGATTGAGGCCGGACAAGCACATGCAGAATCCTAAAAGGGGTTTAAAAGCGGGGGGGGGGAGGTGCCACTTGGAGGCAAAGCCGCCGTGCTCGGCCAGGCTCCCTCCCTCCCCAGCAAATGTGCAGGGGGGGGGCACAGAGCGGAAGAGCGGCGGGAGGGGCTAAAAGGCGGCGGGGTGGTGCTGGGCGCTTTCCTGGGGCTAAGTCGTCCCTCATCCTGGCCTTTCCCCCTCCAGTTCCCGTTCGGCCGCCGTTTGCCCTGTGACATCCACTGGCACGCCGTGTCGTTTCACGATAATGTTGTCTACTCCGGCCAGGTCAACAAATTTCCAGGTAATTGGATTTTGAGTTGCTCCTCAAAAGCAGGGCTGTGCAGGGAGGAGAGTCCCCTTCCCCTTCCCCTTCCCCTGGAACCCCACCTGCTTCCGTGTAGCACGTTCTGGAAGGACCCTGTGGAAGAGGTGGGTTGGTGACCGTCCTGGGAACGGCTGCCGATCCCGAGAGCCGCTCGCCTTTCCCTCCCGATGCTTCAGGGTGATGGGGACGGACAGGGCACTTCCCTCCCCTCTCCCCACACCCTGTCACTCCCCCAGGGAAATGGGGTGGGTCATTTCGGCAAGTGGGCAAGGAAGCTGGGGGTTGAAGTCGGCGCCAGAGAGGCATCTGGGGCGAGCCAGACGTATGTCCCCTGTTTCGAGGCTCGTGGTGCCTTGGCGAGCTCGGCCGGGTCAGAGCAAGGCCAGGGCAGTGCAGGGACGGCTCTGGGGGGCTGCGGCAGCACGGACCCCCCCCCCGCCCCCTTCCTTTGCAGTGTTGCAGTCCTGAAGTAGCCGGGTGGGGGTCCGCGGAGGGGGCAGCTTCAGCAATGCAAAGCCTTCTGGCTTGGCCCTGCACCCGCCTTTCAGCCCCCAAGGCCGCTGCGGATGGAGGCAAACCGTGGTTTCAACATGGGAACCAAACAGACAAACGATGCAGGTTACAATGTAATGGGAAATCCCCCAAAACAAAGGATTCTGAAATCTTGGGCAATAGCTGCACAGGCCGCCCTGCACGAGCCGGCCTCCCCGTTTTACCACAACGAAGCCAGAGGCTATCTTGCAGCCGTGAGTTCCACAGGTTAGGTATGGATTGTGTGAAGGGGGTTTGTTTTGCACCTGCTCCCGATCAGTTTTGTAATGCGGGGTTCTGGTATCAAGAACAGAGGGGAAGATGTTTCTGCGTCCAAGTCCAATTCACTGTTTAGAATTTTGTGCACCCCCCAATAGTTCTTCCAATCTTCCTGCATATATTTTGTTGTGGGCATGAAGTTGAACTCCCAAGTACCAAAACTAATTTTCCTGGTGTGACAGACAAGACTAATAAACGCTTGGCTCCTCTTTGCGGGGAAAAAGGATAATCAAAACACTTCCAGCTGACATTCCGATTGCTGGTTGTTGCTTTCCCGGGGAAAGGCGCGGAGAGCAGAGGTCCTCCGGTGGATTAATATGGAGGAATTTAAGTCAAGCCTTTTCTGATATCAGGGCTAGGAAACTTTTTAAAGCTGCCTTATTACTCCTTTAATCCCCACCTGGATCAGGCTAAGTAGAAGCAAAAGGCCAGGATATTGATTCATCACAGCACCTGGAATTCTTTTATTGCACTCTGAAAAAGAGCTGGGCGTTTTGTTCTGCAGGAACCGAGCGAGCGGGAGGGCCGTGCCCTCCCAGCTTAATTAAAGTCCAGAATTTAATTAAAGTCTGCTTGCTGCAAAGAGGGGGCGAGGTGGCCACCTCGTTTGCGGTGCCCGGCTTGCTTGGCCCCTGGCAGGCCCTCCCCCCGGCTTTCTCCCCCGTCTTGAGTAGAAGGGGAAATGCCTGAACTCTTGGGCTGCTTGGGAGTTTCTTGCAAACCTTCCTGATGCACAAAGTGGGGCTGGAAAACGTCAAGTGGGTGCCAGATGCTCCCCGAAGCAGCTACTCCTCCTGAATGAATTTGGGTGCTGTTTAAGACCTGTCGGGGGCCCTTCTGTATGCCACCCACCAACGGAAAGGGGCCTTCAATGGTGCCTCCTCCCCATGGGTGGAATTCTTCCCCAAATTAAGTTACACACATTTTTTTTTCAGTTTTTCACACTTATTTTCTTCTGAGCAGCCACTGTGCGATCAAAAGGCGCGCTCTGGATGTTATCTGAAGGTGCCGTCCTGAGCACATTTGGACAGGGAGAAGTCAAAGCGCTCCCTGCGTGCACCGGCCAGGAGGACTTTCCCCCGAGTAAACACACCCAGGGATGGTGCCTGCACGGGTTAGCTCCGCACCCCGTTCTTAATGTTATTTCTTTTCCTGATTCTGCTGTTTATGGTGCTTTAGCATTCCACCGTCTTTAAACCATTCTTGCTCCAAATTGTAGGCGACTTCCTTGTAGAAACACAGAAAAAGAGCAAGTTAGAAAGGTTCTCAGGGGCCATCTAGTCTGACCCCCGACTCCAGCCGGCTCTGCTCATGACATGCATTCCGTGTGCATGTCCAGCCTGTCCTGGGACATCCTCACTGATGGGACCTCAGCCACCTCCGTGGAAGCCCGTTCCATGCCCTGGGGGTCCTAACCGCCAGGAGGTATTTCCTGGCATCCACCTCGAACCTTGGCACCGAAGCGCCCGTTCCCCCAGCCCGGGCTCTTCGGAGATGCTGGACTGCAGCTCCCATCAGCCACGGCCGGCAACCGCCAGCACCAGCTGGCAAGGGCGGGCGCCGTGGTCCCGGCGCATCCGCCGCACGCCCAGCTGGGGAAGGGCTGCAGGGGGACTGAGCCGAAAGCCCTCTGCTCCCACAGGTATGACGGAGGTGGTGCGGAAGGTCTCGCTGAGCCGCGCTATGCGCACCATGCAGGAGCTCTTCCCGGCCGAGTACGACTTCTACCCGCGCTCCTGGATCCTGCCCGAGGAGTTCGTCGTCTTCCTGGCAGAGGTACGCGTGTCCCCTTGCCCCCCGGCACCTGCGGGGGGCCTTCCTGGTGGGGCTCTTTGAAGCTGGCGGCAGGCCGGGTGCCCCCCGGCATTGATGCTCGCCCTGCCCCACTTGGATCGGCGTTCCCCGCGCCGTTATGGGGTCTGCGAGCCCCACAGCCCGTCGCAGGCAGCATGCGGCTTTCCTTGCAAGGAGGCGCCCCTTGCGCGGCTGCCCGTTCTGAGCCACGTGCCTTTGCGCCCGGCCCGGCCTCCGAGCAAGCTTGGGCACCGTAGTTTTCAGCAGCTGCTGCAGCCTCCCCTGCATGGGCCAAGCGTCCCCAGCACCCCCCCCCCCTTGGTAGAAGGTTTGATGTGCCATTCTGAGAAAAACAGATGGCCGATCAAGCAGCCCCACATACGCTCGCCCGTCTGTGTTTGAGGGAAAAGTACCAGTTTCGTTACCAAACATCCTGTTTTATGCTGCTTCTACCGACACTGGAAGGATATGAAATTGCACCTCACGAAGCCCCACGAAGGGACAGGGGATGCAGGAGGGAGTTTGCACGATTGCGCGGAATGCTGCCTTTCCGTGAAACCTCCATGCCGCTGGCATCACGGAAGGGGCGAGGTGCCTGCGGAGGGGCGGGCCCGAGCCGTGTATTTTGCAGTTTTCCCACACTGTTTCTGGAGAGGCAACCTCTGAGTCCAAAGAGATGCACGGGGGTTTCAGCCTTGTTCCTTTTCAGGTGCATAAGTTCAAGGACTCCAACCCATCTTGGAAGCCCACCTTCATTGTGAAGCCCGACGGGGGCTGCCAGGGCGATGGGATTTACCTCATCCGAGAGCCCGACGACGTCTGGACGTCCGGAAACCTCCAGAAGAGGCCCGCAGTGGTCCAGGAGTACATCTCCAAGCCCCTCCTGATCGACAAGCTCAAGTTTGACCTCCGGCTGTACGTCCTGCTGAAGTCCTTAGACCCGCTGGAGATCTACGTGGCCAGAGACGGGCTCTGCCGGTTTTGCACGGAGCCCTACCAGGAGCCGACGCTCAAGAACCTGCACCTGTCCTTCATGCACCTGACCAATTACTCCCTCAACGTGCTCAGCGGGAAGTTCGTCCACTCGAACAGCGGCAACACGGGCAGCAAACGGACGTTCGCCAGCATCCTCGCGAGGCTGGCCGCCAGCGGCGTCGACGTCCGGAAGGTCTGGTCCGACATCGTTTCCCTGGTCATCAAGACGGTGATTGCCCTGGTCCCCGAGCTGAAGGTGTATCACCATTCCTGCATCCCCACGAGGAAGCAGGGGCCGTCTTGCTTCCAGGTATGTGTGGAATTTGGCAGGTTGCTGCCCTTGCAGGCCGGCCGTCCCCTCTGCACGTGTGCTCCGTCTTGCTGCTCTCGAGCCGGGGTAGGAAACTGGGCACCCTGCAGATGCCGCTGGGGTAAGGCTCCCATCGTCCACGAGCACGGGGCGCCGCTGCTGGGCGCTGCTGGGAATGCAAGGCCAGCTACTTCGGGAGGGGTTCTTCGCGCCTTCTCCGAAGGGTTGAGAGACGTCTTGGTGGCGGCGGGGCCCTCGCGTTCTTGCCCAAGTTCCCATTGGAGCCGGGTGTGGGGGAGCCCCCACAACGGGGACAGGTGATTCGGACAGGCCTGCTGGCCAGAGGGGGTCCCTTCAAGGCGGCCCCTTAGCCATCCTTGTGCAAAGCGCCCTTCCCTTTCCGCAGCTCCCTGAGGTGCCATCTCCCTTCGGGACCCCACCTCTCATTCCGATGGCTCTTACGGTCGGTCCTTCAGCCGGTGCCCTCCTGGAGCGCTTTCCCCGTGACGGGAAGCCACTTCTGCCATCGCTCCTGTGCTTCCCCAGCGCCTCACGCCCGGCTTGGTGTGGCCAGAAAACGGCTCCGTTTGGTTCTGCCGTGAGCGGATCCATTTTGCAGAAGTTTTCGCTGGCGACAGGGAGGTGCGGGGAGCTGGAGTCCCAGCGTTTGACCTGGCCTTTCAAGAATCGTGGTTCCGGCCGAGCCGGCCAGCGGAGAGCAGTTATTCTGTGCCCTCGCTCTGTCACTGGAAGCTGCCAGGGTGACAATTTCCCCATCAGTGGCTTGCGACCCAGTCGGAGAAGCCCGTCCGGGGCAGCCTGCTCGCCCTCTTGCCTCCACCAGAAGCCAGGCGCCCCGTCGAAAAGCCTCTTTTTAGCCAAATCTTGTGGGTGGGAAGCCGTGGCACAGCCTTCGCCGAGACTGTGGTGTTGTCCATCTCTCTCGCTATGCTGGCAGAGGCTGATGGGAGTGGTAGTCCAAGCCTCTGAAGGGCTCCAAGTGGGAGAAAGGCCGCCTTCGGTCTGCGCTTGCCTCACGGAGGCGGGCCGTGTGGCTTCCCCCATCCGACAGCCTGGTGCAGGCCGGGATGTGAGCTTTCTCTTACATGCTCCGGCCGCTTGGAAGGGGATTCCTCCGGTGGGTTAGCATTTCCCCAGTGTTTCGCCAGATGGGCAGGCCTCCCCCACAGAAGGCGCCTCTCGAGGAGGAACGTCTGCAGCAGAGGAGCATCGTCCGCGGTGCCGGCCAGCCGCCTCGTTTTCCTTGGAAGGATGCTCTGCGTGGGCTTTGGCACCCGGACAATGTTGTCTTCCGCTTGTACCTCTCCCGTGACTTCCTCCTGCCCCTTCGGACTTTGTCACTTTACTGCAAGAAATCTGTTAACGGCTGGGAAAGCTGGTGCCCCGTAGACACACTGGGCCACAACGCCCATCATCCCTGGCTATCCGTCATGTCGAGTATGGCTGTCTGGACCTGGAATTGAGAACATCTGGAAGCAACACCCGGCTTGCCTGTATCTGATGTGGGAAATTGGGGTGCGGGGTCAGTTTGGAAAGGGGAAGATGCTGCCAGTATCTCTTCTCCAAAGATTTTAGGGTTTGACATTCTCCTGATGAGGAACCTGAAGCCGATTTTGCTGGAAGTCAATGCCAACCCCAGCATGAAAATCGAGTATGAGAAAGAGGTAAGTCGCCTTCTTTTTGGCCGGAGCGTGGAGACACCTCGACGCCGCTTCCTTGGAAAGGCAGAGATGGAGTGCCAACCCCCAGGCTCCGGCCTGCCTGGGACGGCTTGGCGTTCATCCACAGAATCGCTAACCGGATGATCCCCTTAATAGTGGCTTTGAGTGTCGTTAGTGCTGCTGGTGGTTTTTAGATTGGTTGCGTGATGCCGTGGTTTTATTCTCTTTTTATCCTGGGCTCCATCTGCACTGCTTTTATTTTTGCTTGTTTCTGTTTGTGGGGCAGTGCAAACATACAGTCAGTAAGTTTATGTATTACTAAATAAACGCAAACATTAGAAAGGCCTCTCAAAGGGAGGCACGCAGTCTGTCTTCTCAAAGTAGCCAGAGAGGTTGGCTGCAGAAAGAACCAGTAACCAGCATCCCCTGCCGGGGGTCCCCAAGAGCTTGGCTAGTGATGGAAGGACCCCCCTCTTTCTTCCCATACTGAAGAATGGGCTTAATCCCCCTTCCAGTCCTTCTGCTTACCCTCCAAACTTTGCCAGGGGGAAACCGGGACCCGCAGAGACAGGGTCCACCGCTTAAAAGGTTTCCCACCGTCACGGGGACTCTGCCCCGTCCTGGAGGCTCCGTCCGGATGCCCTGGCTGAGGGCCTTTGAGGGGCCTCGCACCCGCAGTGAGTGGCAGAACCCCGAATTCACTGTCGGGGAGCTGTGCCCTGTTTGGGAGCGCAGCTGGGTTGTGTGTAGGCGACACGTGCAGAAGCCTCGGCGCATGACCAGCATCTCCTCCGGCTGTTTCAAGGTTTCTCCAGGAGTCACCCAGTGTGTCCCAAGCCCAGTGGATGAGGAGGTCAAGGTGGCCGTCATCCGGGACACGCTCCGGCTGGTGGATCCTTACAAGAAGGACGCAGAGGCTCTGTGAGTACCTTCTGGTTTTGCGTCCCTTCCGGGCATGTGCCGCGCTGCGCAGCTGGCCACCGAGACTCGCCTCGAATGCAAATGGCAGAATTGTGCCTGGGGCGGTCAAACTCCGGCATCGGCATCGGAGGCAGCGCGTTGCCTGACCCCTGTGCGCACGCTCGCTTCGCATACCCTTTCCCGCTCGAGATTCCGGGACTTGTTGAAGTTTCAACTCGTTGCCGCTGCTGTTCCCCCCTCTTTTTTGAATGAAAATGGAGTCCCTTTGAGTGGCGCAAGGTTTCTCAAGAGCCAAGTTCCGCATACGCTGCTGTATCTCTATTTTTGTGTGTTCTGGTTGTGTGTGTGTGTGTGGGGGGGTTCCCTTGTGTTCTGAGCTGGTGTGGGACCCATGCGGCCTTTTAAAAGCGATTGGGCAGAATCCACGGGGGGTGGGGGGCATCTTTCTTGCAAGACCTGGATAAATGGGAGGAGCCTCGAGGCAGGAGGCGGGGCTCCTCGCTAGTCCTCTTGAATTTGCAGAGCAGTCTAAGAGCACACGGGTAGATGCCCCGACGGCCTATTTCATTCAGAGCTCTGTTCCCGCAGGGCCACAAAGGGGAACTCACAAGCAGAACCCGAGTGCAAAGCAAAGAACCTCTTGCCCATGTTCCCCAGCAACTGGAGTGCACAGGCAGACTGTCTCAGGTGCTGCTGGGGGCACCGAGCTGTCAGGACGGGTCGCTGCTGCGGGCTTTTTCCTCCCTGCGTCTTTATAGCCGTCCACTTGGGGAGCGGCTGCCGCCTCGCGGGGGTGCAAAGTCCATGGTTTGCGCTATGTGCAGAAGGAGTTTCCGTTGTCTGTTCCGGCCCTCCTGGTGTCCAGCTTTTTTTCGTGGCTCCAGGTGCGAGAGCGTGGCTGCAGGAGAGAAGCTTGCTTACTGCAGTGGGGCTCCTCGGGGGCACATCGTGGCGGGCTGGACCCTTTCTGGCCCCGGCACCCACCGAAAGGTAGCGATCGAGGGCCCCGCTGCCCTCCTTCCCTACCTCCCGGCCCTGCCTGCATTTTCATTTTAATCATGCCCTCTCATATTGCATCCAGCGTCTTAGTCATTTGCACTTTCTGTTCCACACATTTCTGATTCCTGGGTGTCATCTGCGATTCTTGAAATCCGGCAGCAGCGCATTTGCATATCCATTCGGTACGAAAGCCACATGAGGAGGCTGGTGATGGATTGCCTCTCTCATCCTGGCTGAAATCTGTGGAAATCGCGTGGGGGAAACAAGGGAGAGAATAAACGTGGCCTTTCCAAAGGACACGCTCTCCCCCCCAGCTCCCCAGCAGCCAGCCGGCCGGCCCTGCCGTGTGGTCACCCACGGCTCCACATCTGGCCTGCGGGGGACTGGAAATAAGGCCACACGCGGAGGGACTGGGAGGACTGGCGTGATCCGGGCTTTGCGTTCACCAGAGAGGCTGCCTCCGGAGGAACTGGGCTGGGCTGTCCTGTCCCGTCCCGGCTGGATCTCTTCTCGGACATCCCAGAGTGCAGGACGGGGAATGCCGGCCTCCAATTACAAGAAGCCCAAATCTGGCCGGACGTCAGGAAGATCGCCCTGCCTGTCAGGGCAGCGCAGCCATGTGGCTCATGACCGAGGGAGGCGGTGGGCTAGCCGGGAGGTGCTCAGGAGCAGCTGCTAGGGATGCTTGTCCTCGGAGTCCTGCCCCCATCATCCCAGTGCTCGATTCTATGCACGTCTGTAGGGAACTGGGTGGAGAGGAGCTGCTTTTAGGAAGGAAACGAGGCGATGCCGAGCCCGCCAGCATTCGCGTCCTCCTCGAGGGGTCCGCGCGAACCGACTGCTCGTCCTGAGGTGCCCAGATCCACCCGGAGGATCCGCAGATGAGGGTGGGGGGGGTCCGGCTTGCGGGAGGCTGCTCCAAGCCCTCCCCACAGATCTTCTTTTGCATCGGCGAAATTACAGGGATCAGAAGAGGAAGCTGAGCTTGATGATTGCTCAGAGATGTTTTCAGAAAGATGAGCCACCGGGGCCGAGGGAGCACATGATCCCCGGAAGGCGACTCGGGTGGAGTTGGAATTTTAATTAAACACCTTCTTCTAAGCAGTGTTCAGAGCACAAGGTGGGGGTTTTGCTGCAGCTTCCTAAGCGAGTTGTGTGCCGTTAGGGCCTGCGGATGTTTCGAGAGGCGGCAAAGCGGCTTCCATTTGTTGGTGGCAAATATTGCGACGGTTTTTCTTTTTGTGTATTGAAAACTGCGGGCGAGAAGAGCAGACTTTACTATTCCTTTCGCGCCTCGCCCGCCTTCAGAAGGGGTAAAGTCAGTTACCAATATAATCAATAGATAAAATGTGCATTTTAAATCTAATTTTTAAGACATTAGAAAGCAAAACAGCGCAGGCCGACAATACAGCAGGAAACCGAGGCGGTCCAAGTCCAGCTGATAAAAGCGCCACCGGCAAATTTTGGGAGGGAGGATTTGGTGGCTTCGTGCAGGGACCCCGCTCGTGCCGGCGACCGCAGCTTTCTTTCCCTCTGCAAGTTCCCTCTTCGTCTCTCGCACAGCAGATGACGCTCGGAGACAGGGACGGAACGGACGGCCGTTTCCTGCATGCGGAGAAGCCCCCGCTGCCGTCCCCCCACTTACGCAGTTCAGGCGGTGGAGCCGGCCCTGCCCCGTCCATTTCAGGCATAATTTATCCCTCAGTTCTCAGCCCTGGGCAGGCAGCGGCGCTTGGCGGTTAAATGAACCGTGTTCCCTTGGGACTTCCCGGCGCCGGGATCAGCCGAGGCGGCTCGTCGCTTTGCTTTGCTGCTACGAACTGTCTCTGGCCCCCGGCTGCCGGCCCCGACTCCCCGCCACGCGGTCGGCACCTCCGTGGCTCCTTCCAGACCACTCACCTGCTTTGGCCTTGTGGACTGACAGGTCCCGGGATCTGGGGCCACAGAGCCTTTTCCTTGCAAAGCCCCAGCAGGACTAGCCCAGATCCAGCAGGCTCCCGGCCTGTTTTCAACCCCAGGAGCTGTCTAAAGGGGTGCCTTCTCATGGCGTTCTTCATCGGGTCGCTGGCTTTCTCTCCTGCTCTTGAGCTGAAAGGGCCCCAGAGCACCTTTCACAGATGAGGGATGGGATGGCTGCTCCCCACGGGCTTGCAAGCTGAAAGGCACGGCACGAAAGGAAAAGGGATGGGAGAGGAGGAGGAAAAGAGCAAAACGCAGGTGCCGGTTTCCTGCTCTCGGGGTTCTTGTGGGTGTTCCTTCTGGCAGGGAGGCCAGGCCAGACTGCCTGAAGCTGTTCCTTCCTTGCGATGTCTGAGGCCAGGCTGGTCTCCCTCTCGCTCGGATGCTTTGCCTGGGAGGCGGCGGGGGGTGTGGCAGTCCCCTGGGGCCTTTGGTCCTTCCTCCGGAGCCGCAGACTGGGGCAACCGCCAGGTTTTTCTCCCCAGCACCTGGTGCCCAGACTGGGTCTGACTGTGGAGGCTCCATTTAGCTAGTGTGGCTGGCAGAGGGCAGTCCGCCTTCCCCCCTCCACGGACGTGGCGAATGTAGAGGAAGGGCGGAGGGGGCCCTCGGCGGGAGCTTGCGCCATCCCCAAAGCGGCACCCGCGGTGCCTTCTGTCGCCAACATCCTCCGGCGTCGGTTCAGCAGCCCTTCCTGGCTTTGTTTACGATCTCGGCCTCCCAAACGGCTTCAGAGGCCCCAAGAAACTCCATCGCAGGTGGCGGCTGAAGCCCTTCTCTTGCGACTGGGAAAACCTCCTCTTCCATTAAGTATAAATTAACTTAATCACCAGGAATGGGAGACAAAGCAGCTATAAGCTCCCCAAAGCTTCAGTCAAAATTAAAGTTCTATTTAAAAACCCAGTTAGTGTTTTTCAAGAGCTCGGCTCCCCCCCGCGCCGCCCGCCCTCGTTTCAGAGAGGACTCCTCATGTTTTGCAGAACTGAAATGGTAGATATTGGAACACACCTGGAGCGAGTGGAAAGGTGCCGTGCGTGGGCGCCCGTGGCGGGTCATGTGCTAGCGAGCGAAGGGCCAGTTCGCGATTCTTTTAAACGCAGATGGGCCATGCGTGTCTCAGGCGAAAGGTGTTTTTGCTGTTCAAGAGTTTCTCACGCCTGTTCCCAAACGGAAGTGTAAATCTACACAGGTTGCAGAGCCTGGCAGCGCTTGGCAGAACGGCTGCCTAGCGTCCCTCGAGATTTCCGCATTTCCAGAGAAGTTCTGCGAGGCTCCAGTTGCTGCCGCCAGTTTATAATTTCCATAGCCCCCAGACCTGGGCTCTGAGCGGCCCGTCCCTGCCTGTGATCCGAGGTGCCTCAGTGGCACGGGATGCTCACAAACGCTCTGCAGGTTCTCGGTGAGGGAAGACGAGGACTCGCCTGCCACAGAAGGAAGCCACGAAGGATCGAGGAGCAGGGTGGACCGGGTGCCGTTGATGGGACTGACTGGGATGTGTGGGGGAGGGTGGCGGAGAGGAAAGAGGAAGAGGGCCGTGCCATCGGGTGCCCAGATGGGGCGTGGTTGAGCCGCCGCTGAAGCTGACAGGTGGCGCTCGGCCACTGAAGCCGCCTGGGCCTCCAGGGATGAGGCTGGGACAAGCCACGTGCCCAGACTGCAACCCGTTCCTTCGAGGGGAGCGCAGCCCCATCCAGCGGGTTGGATTCCCTCCACCTGGGCAGGAGAACCGCCCAGTAACAGTGTCTGGCTCTTGCCTGGATTGAGCATCTGCCCAGGGAGCCATCGCCCAGCCCAGGGTTGCAGTCCGGCCCTTCTGGGACCCAGTCCGGCCGGCAAGAGACGAGGCCGGTGTTGTCTGGTTAGCTTCTCCAACGCCCTGGCCCCTCAGGGAGCGGCACTCCCTAGCTCAGCCACAGCGGGCAGGCAGAGCCCTCTCCGTCAGCACGAGGGCCAAGTCGTCCCAAGGTAGGTTAGGGGTAAAAAACAGGGTGTCCTGGCAGGGTTTCGATGGTTGGAATGTGTTTGGAAAGGGCAGAAATGGTGAGCAGCGCAGAAAAACCCTCTCAAGGGGGGCTTTTTCAAAATGGCCCTCTGTTCCAAGGAACTGTGGCCCTATATTAGGGTTAGGGGTGTGCACCAGGGTAGGGTTAGGGTTAGGAAAACGAGGTGTCCTGGCATGGATTTGATGGTTGGAATGCGCTTAGAATGGGCAGAAATGTTGAGCTGCGCCGAAAAACCCACTCAAGGAAGGCTTTTAAAAAATCCCATTTTTTTCAATGGAACTTGATCCCTATTTTAGGGTTAGGGGTGTGCCCCAGGGTAGGGTTAGGGTTAGAGAAATGAGGTGTCCTGGCATGATTTTGATGGTTGGAATGTGTTTAGAATGGGCAGAAATGTTGAGCTGTGCAGAAAAAGCCACTCAAGGAAGGCTTTTTAAAAATCGCATTATTTTCAATGGAACTTTAGCCCTATATTAGGGTTAGGGGTGTGCCCCAGGTTAGGGTTAGGGTTAGGAAAACGAGGTGTCCTGGCATGATTTTGATGGTTGGAATGTGTTTAGAAGGGGCAGAAAGGATGAGCTGTACAGAAAAAGGTACTCAAGGGAGGCTTTTTCAAAATCGCCCTCTCTTCAGTGGAACTTTTGCCCTATATTAGGGTTAGGGCTGTGCCCCAGGGTAGGGTTAGGCCAGTGGTGGTGAACTTATGGCAAGCAGGCCACAATGGGCATGCAGAACCCTCCCTGTCAGCACACGGGACAGGCCACCTCAGCATCACCCAGCAGCTGAGCATCGGCTAACAGCGCACGTAGGCGTCAGGCGCACGCTTGGAAAGGAGTGGCGGCGCCAGGCGATGACTCATTAGCCACAACTCATCTGAGCTTTCGCGTGGCCGGTCAGTGTAGTGCCAAGGATATACATATATTTGTTTCGACTGGCTGTGATTTATTTCCTCTAAACTATAACCTCAGTTTTCAGGTTTTCCTGCAGAGCTGGCACTTTGCAATGAATCAGTGGGTTTTGGGTTGCAGTTTGGGCACTCGGTCTCTAAAGGTTCGCCTTCACTGCCCTGCATGGCTGCCCAGGAGGACTGCTGGCATATTGCAACCCCTTGAGCCCCACTGGAGATACCATCCAGACCCAGGACGGCCCGGGACGGTGGTGGGACAAGCCCGCCGTCGGCCTGAAGTCACACACCACCCCTCTGGCTCCGCGAGCATTTGTGCTCCGACTGCTGCTGGCTCGTTTCCAGCACTTTCCTGATCACACCACACTGGCTGGCTTTTTATTTGGAGACGTCACTGCTGGGGCTTGCCCCAGTGCCGCGTTTCCCGGCCTGCCGGCGCTGCTTGCTCTTTGTTTTTCTTGTTTCTCTGCTTTGTTCTCTAACGGCAGAACATCAGATGAAGCACAAGCTACCAATCATTCTGCTTGATGAACCAGGAACGCTTGCAGTGCAATTATCTAATCTGCAGGTATTTAAGGCGTGAGCGAATGCAGCGCTGTGTCCCTCTTGGGCTTCCGTCCGCTCTCCGTGAGCCCTTGGACCACCCACGCTTGTTGGGTTTCGTGTAGAAATTTGGATCGGCCCTGGACTGGGATTGGCCTGTCCTGGTGTCCCAAGCCGTTGGGAATCATGTGCTTGGATCCGGGATGCTGAGAGATTCTGGAGGACGGCAGTTTCGGGAAGGCTGCTGTAGGCCTACGGCTCCGTACGGGATTTGGTCTGGGGGTGGGAATCGGCTGGCTTCGCTCCCCAGACTCCGACCTGCTCTCTTTCTGTCCGGTCCACCTGGCGCCTGGTTCTGGGGGTGCCCAGCAGAACGCGAGAGGCAGCAGGGTCCTCCTCCTGCACGTGCAGCTTGGGGGTGTTGCGTTCTTTCTGTGTGCTCGGTCCATTCTGTGCAAGGATTACGGATGTGGCGCGCTGGGCATAAGGGAGTCCCCAGAGTCCCCCAACGTTCAGGACTGGATCTCGGCTCGGCCCACTGGGCAGGACCACGCACGGGGAAGAAGTCAGGGAGTGCAAGAGAGTCGGGTTTCGGCCTCCTCATCCCTAGCCTGACCACCCACGTGCTTTCGACAACAGCCCGTGCCCGCACGGCATGGTTCAGCACCATGGGCCATGTGGTCCCAAACACCTGGCGAGACCTGGTCGCCTCTCCTGCTCCACGTCCTCACCTAGGCGAACGCTGGCAGGGGATTCGGGGACCGCTGGTCCTTGTCCCCAGCCCAGAGTCCCTGCCAGAGCAAGGTTTGCCTGTGCAACTCAAGAGCTGATCGTTCCCTCTTGCATTCGGGTGACAGGTCCCCGATTAAGAGTTGAGACCCCACCCCCGGCCCCCCAACATGAAATATCCTAACTGAGCATTTTTTGTCTGCGCCGCCGCACTGGCAGCTCGGTCCTCTGTCAGGCTTTGAACTTGACGGCTGCTGTTTGGCCCTCCAGAGCTGTAAATCTCGAAGCCTTTAATTAGCAGTTGGAAATGCAGCCGAGGGAGGCCAGCAAGAGTGTATTCGCATAAAGATTAAGGCCGCTGAGAATGAAGAGGATCTGGTGCAGACAGGGGGAAAACATTAATAAATTAGTAAGCATGTATAAAAGATAAAACAGCCATTTGGATTTTTATAAGCTCTGCTCAAATTGAAATTCTGTGTCTCCCCCTCCCCACTCCACATTCCTTCATCCTCCTTTAAAAGTTGCTAATATTTTCTTGACTGGAGATGCCTTCGGAAGAGAGCTCTGCCGTGAGTTGCAGAATCGGAGAAACGAATGTATCGGGGTCAGAGATGAATATGTAAGCCAAGCTGTGCGCTTCGTTCCAAGCCCCTTCCTCAGGGTTGACCTTTCCTTCACTGTGCCGGTCGGAGGATCTGATTCTGTTGGGCCGGCGACGCGCGGATGCCGTTCCCCCCGGCCTGGCCTGTGGGCTGGTGTGCCCCTGCAATTCTCCGAGCCCTCGAGCAGCTTCCTGGCTTGCCCTTTCTTTAATGTTTGCAGGCAGAGCCTCGGAGTGGAGCAGAGCAGGGGCTTGTGAGGATTGTCTTTTGATCAGCATTTACCCAAATTTGCAACATCCTCCGGAGTGGGCGTGTAAAGCATTTGAGGTTGAAGAAATCTGAATGCAGGAGAAACTGGAAATGATAGGCGTGTCCTTCCAGGGCCTTGAGCGCCTTCCTCTGGAATCCCCGTGTATCCATGATGCCAGTGGGAGGCCTTTGAACAAATTTAATAAATAAATGCAACACATAGATCATAGTAGTTCTTAAGTAGGACCTCCACCTTTCTTCTTCCTCACCTTTAATAGCTACCTGGCCAGCCAAGGTCCTCTTCATGCTTGGAAGAGCTGCACCTGTTGAATTTCACTGGTATAGATGGGTGAGAATTTTGTTTCCGTTCAGTTTTCGTGCATTGACTGACATCTGCAAACGTTCCTCATATTCAGAGGAGAAGCATCAAAAGTCCAAATGTGGGGAAGAAGCGGAAGCGGCTAATTCACTTCCTCCTTGTGCTAAACAACAAGGGAACCTCACAAAAGTGGCATCTGCAGACAAAGAAAGCCATTAATGTTGCAAGCTGCCCTGAGATGTTAGACGTGAAGGACGGCATATCGATGCTTTAAATAAATAAATCTGAGGAAGAAATTTTCCAGGGGTTTGCAGCTTTCACCCACCTGCTTAGGAAACTGGGACGCCTGGGGGCTGTAGGGGCAACGGGAGGGCCTCACTCCCTGTCTTTCCCAGGATGCGGCTGGGGAGGCTGTTCTGGGGGAGGAGAGCCCAGGGGCTGCCAGGCCAGGCCAGGCCAGGCCAGGCCATCCCCCCTCGCTTTCGGGAACCCCATTTATCTTCTCTGTGATGTTTTGCCTTGGAAGAGGAAACCCCTTTGATTCAGTCCAAATCTTGCTTTCCGCCGGAGCCTTGGAGGCAACTGGGCGGGTGCCCGTGGCAGGCGGCTTCGCACGTGCCGAAGATGCTCCGTTTCTCGGGAATGAGGGCGAGCAGCTTCTGCTTCTGTGAGCTGCATTTAGTGGAAGCTTTTAAAAATCAAAGGTGCTTCAGGTGTGCGGGGGGAGCCTTAGGAGCTGCGTTGCGTTGTGTTGTCCGCGTTACCCAGATGGCTGATTTGGGAGTGGAGGGAAAGCCCCCCAGGGACGTTTTGCTGCCAGGAACGAAAATGAGCCCTTAACATGGCGAAGATCTTGGTTGAGCTCCAGCTTCATCTCTTTGCGGGGTGCCTGGCCTGGGCCTCCTTGGCCCGAGCCCCGATTCCGCATGAGTGCCTCTGCTGAGCAGGCCATCTGGACGTCTGTATCGCCCCGAGTGATATTTGGAGGTTTCTGCTTCTCCGAGTGCAGACAGACTGGCCGAAGCTGCACCGAGGCCGAGACGACTGGTCTCGCTGGATTCTCGTTTCCCTTCACTCCCCTCCTCGGCTGCCGCTGCTCTTTACCGGCTGGCCCTTTGCTTCCCATTGCGAGTCTCTGGGGAGGGTCGTGCCCCTTCACGGAGACAAGTAAAGTAATATTTGAAACATCACGTGAAATATACGCAGAATTTGCCCCAGGGCACCCGGCTTAAAGGGGTCCTCCCTGTCCTGGGCCGTATCCACGCTCTGTCTTCCTCCTGCTTTGCCTCGCTCAGAATGGTTTCTCCTAAGCCCGAGTAAATGTTTGCGCCCGGTTTCTTCTCTAAGTCCTTGAAAATGGGTTTTTGAAACCGCGAACACGGGCAGGATGCTAATGGATGGGCACAACCGCTTCTCCGGGGAAGTGGGGGGAGCGGGGGGGGGGACAAACAGGGCATGCTAATGCATTTCTGGTGTTGCTGTTTGGACTGCAGCGCCGAGGCGTCGCAGGAAAACGAGGACTTGCTTGAAGAAGGGTTTGTGGAAAAACTGGAGCTGGGTGGCAGCGAAACGCCGGAGAGCAGCATCCCCACGTTCTCCTTGAAGCAGGTCTTTCCGAAATACGCCAAGCAGTTCGACTACCTGCGGCTGGTGGACCGGATCGCCACGCTGTTCATCCGCTTCCTGGGTGTGAAAGGGACGACTAAACTGGGACCGACCAGTTTCCGGACGTTTATAAGGTGAGGACCTTGGCGATCTTGCAAGACAGTGACCCGGAGTTTGGTCCCGGGTGCAGCCTCCGTGTGCTCCTTCCCCCACTTTGCCAGGAAAATTTCGGGGTGAATCGGTGGCTCTGTTGCCTGCCCCCTTTCTCAGTCTGCTCAGAGCGGATCCGTCGGGGGGTTTCTCTCTCATGCGAGGGCTTTTATCCACTTCTGGAGCACGGAGAGGATGCGGGGAGGGCTTGCTTCCTCCGGTGTCACATTGAAATCCGGCGTGGTGGTCCCACGAGGTGGGATGACGGGGGGATTCCAGAGAAAGAACGAAGGCCCTGCTTTGCCCGGTGCATAAACTGGGGGATTGGCTCCCGCAGGAGGGAGTCCCAGCCGCTGCTTGGGGTGGCTTTTGAAGGGGGTGCGGCAAACGCATGGGAGGGGAGGAGGCCGTCCGTGGCTACTAGTCCTGGGGCCTGCATGTTGCGTCCACCAGTTGCTGGGGAACATGGGTGGCAGAGGTCCAGCAACGGAAGTCTGGGCTGGATGGACCTGGGAGGGCGTGACAGCCAGGCTTCCTTAATTTGCGCTTCAAACGCTGAACTTAAGCAGAAAGGTGCTGGAGCGTCGGCCGTGTGCCCCCCGCCCCACCTCGGCAGGGCAGCCCTGAGAGCACAAACTAGGCGCTGGGGCTGGAGGGGGCCCTGCGCCCCACCCTCGTGCTGGCCCAGGTGGTTCAGGCCGGGACCGCCCCACCTGCCTGCGGGGAGCCGCTGCGCCCCACCGGCGCTTCCCCAGGATCCCCCGCCTCCGCTCTGGCCCCACGTCTGTCTTCCACCCCGGCAGGAACTGTAAGATAAACAACAGCGGCTTCAGCATGGCTGCGGTGGACATCCTGTACATCGACATCACCCGGCGGGGCAGCGGCCTGGAGCAGCGGGACGCAGGTGAGCCCGGCCCCGCGCGGTCCGCAGGGGGTGCTGGCAGGGGCCGGGGGGGGGGGGTCTGCAGCGCCCCGCTGTGTGTGGGAGCGGCGGGCCCTGGGATCGGGCATGCGAGGGGCCCGTTGGATCATGGAACCCGTCAGGTCCTCGTGGCGGCGGGCATGACCTGCTGCCCGGCGCTCACCCGGGTTCGAGTCCTCACGCCCCTTCAGGACTGAGTTTTCTTGCCTTCGGGAAAGCCGAGCCCTTGCAGAATTTTGCTAAGGTATTTGCAAATCTAGGGGAACAACGACAGGCTATTAAAACTTCCCCAGTGCTGAAAGAAGTTGGCGGAAGCGCTCAACTTCCGTGTTTCATTAGTAAGTACCAAAATTGATAGGCGGGCAGAGCAGCCGGAAGCTAATTTTTCACGTTTATTGCTTCAGACGCACATTGCCATCTGGCCTATTGTTAATTCTCTATTAGCGCTTGCATTCGGTTTGCATCTTAAATTGCTGCAGATAAGCGGGGTCTGTTGTTCCTGGGACGCTGCTTAGCCCCGATTTGTGTGTGTGTGTGTGTGTGTGTGTGTGTGTGCGTGCTTTGTTTATCAGCACTGTGTCTTTGTTTCGCTGAGCCGAACAGGCGTGAAGCAAAATATTTATTTACACGGCATTCGGGGTAGCCGAATCCTTCCCCGCTCCTTCTGCGAAAACGGCCTGCCTTCCTCCGAGCCACACCGAAATGCAGCTGCTCTCAAGTTGCCTGGAGTCTTTCCCCAGGCTGGAGGGCACCTTTCCTTGCCCGGATGCATGCTGCTTTTCGACAGCCGGCACAGGGTGCGGGACGGAGGGTCCAGACCCCTCCGGCTTTCCCCTGGCTTGGCACTGGCTCCCTTTTCCCGCACACGCACCCTGCTCTGAGGCCCCATCCTGGCTGCCCGCCAGGATCCCGTCAGCCGAGGGAGGTAGCCGGTTCCTGTCCGCCAGGCCCTGCGCAGCCCCAGCCGCCAGATCCCCTGCCCGGGAGACCCCTCTCAGCTCTGAGGACCCCTCCAGATCGGGACGGGCAGGCCGGGAGGTCCGCGTGGGTCTGCATTTCCCCTGCAGCGACGGCCAGAGGGAAAGGGGAGGCTTGGCAGCTTCCGAGGATTTCTGAGGACGAGCTGCACCGTTTTTTAAAACGAATTCGCCCTGCAGAAGTGGGCTGTAGCCAGATGTCAGTGGCAAGGATGCGGATTCCTGTGGGCTCAGGCCCCGCCTTGTCCCCGTGCTTTGCCCCCTTTCCTGGCGGGGGCCTCAGGGCTCGGGGCCCATGGGGGCTGCCCCTGCTCGCTCTGGCGCTGGTTTGCTCCTCCAGCTCCTGCCCCGTCTGTGGATCACGGCTCTTGCTGGGCCGGGCGAGACCGAGCCGGGCGGACAGGCCCTGGAGCGGGAGCTGCGCCGGGAAGCCCCCCCAGCTGGATGCTGCTGCCTGGGATGCTGGGCCGGACGGGTAAATCATTCCGGGCCCGCCATGCCAGGGCTGGGAATATCCCGACAGGACGGTCCGCGGGGGCCCTTCGGGGAGCTGGCCACCCCGCTTGCCCTCCTGCCTGTTCGTGTTAGCCGTACCCCCCCTTCTCCCGGTGGGTAAGCCTAGGTGGCCGCACGCGGGTCCCAGGCGGCCCCCCTCCAAGCTCCACCACCCCAGGCCTGCTCAGCATCTGCAGCCCGGATGCCGTGCGCGCCTTCAGGCCACGCCATGCGGGTGCTGCTGCTTTTCCTTGCGCGTGGCCAGAAGGTCCGGCGATGCCGCGGGGCCCGGCAGCCTGGCCTGCGAGCGCCGGTGTTTGGCGGTGGTCGCGCTCATGAATTGGCTCCCCGGGTGTGGGAGCTTGGGCGCTGTCGTGCTGCGGCCCCATAAAAGGGAGACGCGTGCGCAAAGGCAGAATTAAAAACCCACATTTGGAAGACGATGGCATTTGTTTTACAAGGGACGTTCGTCCCTGCGTGCTCCCCGCCAGGTTTATAATGTGAGCTCTGGATCCCAGTGAACCTTGAAACAGGACGCTTTAAATGCCCGTTTGGCGTCCCTTACACCGATTAAATTGTCAGGTTTTATTAAAAATTGTAACGGATGGGTTTTATTTTAATATCGACAAAGATGCTCTGTACCAGGGAACTGGGAATGAAAACTAGAGTGTTACCCACCAGGGGGATGCAGACGAATCCCCTTTCCCTCCCACTCAAAAGAAGGAAGAGTGGGGGACGCGTTCCGCTACTTGAACTCTGGATGTGCTAATCGGATATGCCGTTTCCCCGTGGATCATCTGCAGGCAAGTGAGGAGGAGGGCAGAGGCCGGAGGGATGCGCCTCTGCCCGGCCCGGCTCTGCCTGCGCTTCTGCGACGCCACGGAAGGTCCATCGCCATTCCAAGTTGCGCGCTGTGCAGCGCATAAGCTCCCGGAGGCCTGTGGCCAGGCCGAAATCTCATATTTCTCATATGAAGTACGGTCATGCCATCCTCTCTGTTCCCATTATTATGCTTTAAAGAACCCTTGAAGGAAGGGAGAAGAGTCAGGAGGGGAGGAGAGAGCTTTCTGCAGGCACGATGGGGCCTGCGCGTCCCACACCGAAGGCCCGGCCAAAGAGGGCCTCATTTCCAAAATTTTGCACCCGGTGCAACATGGTGGCACTCCTTGTTTTTTTGTTTTTTGTTTTGCACATTTTTTATTAAGATTTTAAACTAAAAACTAAAAAAATCAGTCATCAATTACATCGGACGTACTGGGTCAGCCCCCTGTAACATATCTTTTTAACATTCTGTAATCATATTCAAATCGATTTATAAAACTTTAAAGACATCTTTAAATCTAAGCCAAGTCCCGTTTCTCCAGCCAATCATAAAAAAGGTCCCAAGTTTGATAGAAGTCAGTATCTTCTCTCTCCTTCAGTAATAGAGTCAATCTGTCCATTTCTGCACAATCCAGAATCTTTTTTAAAATCAGTTCCTCAGTGGGTAATTCCTCACTCTTCCAGTATTGAGCAAGCGCAATCCTCGCCGCTGTGATTAAATGTAGCATCAAATACATTTCTTGTTTGCTAATATTTTCCGGTATAATGCCTAACAAGAAAATTTCAGGTTTAAAAGCTTCCTTGTTTTAGCAAAGGCCCCCCTCGCGGGGCAGGCGCTGGCGAGCGGGAAGCACAAAACCGGCGGATAAAATGAAGACTGGGCGTCGGCGTCGGCTGTGTGGTGATAAACCCGGCAGGTTGCTTGGCAGATGACATGCCGCCCGCCTCTCGGGTGACCCCAGTCGCAGCCCTCAGCGGAGGGATGCTTCCGAGTGTCACTGTGTACTGCAGAAGAGCCCCCCCCCTCGCCTCAACGGCCCCGATCGAATGTGCAGAAATAGCAATAGAGAGCACGTGCTCTTTGGAGCCTTATCGGAAAATTGCTCCCCTTCAGTGGTTGTCCTTCCCTGAACAAGCCCCGCAGAGCCCTTTCTGGATTGCACAACGCTCAGGGGGGACGCTGTGCTCGGTAGTAAGGGGAGGTTTTAATTCACCGGGAACACGCGCTGTTTCCACTGGGCTGCTCTGCCCTCCCCTGCACGGACTGCAGTGAGGACACGTCCAGGCGTGGCTTCTTGAAAGAGGCGGCCGCCTCGCGCTCCTGCGCATGGACGTGCCTTTTCTGGAGAGGGCGAGCGCAAGGTAGGTGTGTTTGGGCATCTGCCGAGGGTCTGGTCTGCCGCGGGGGCTGCTGGCGGGATCCCCCCACGGCTCCCCCTTCCCCGTTTCGGCCTGCCTGCTCGTGCTCCTCCCGCTCCAGCCGGGCAGCAGGGCTGGCACCCATGAGAAACCTTGCCAAGGGAGGGGGCCGCCGAGGCATCCTGCCCACCAGCCCCCCGGGGGCTGGCATGGACAGCCTTCCCCCACCAGTCTTCTGCTCTGGTCCTGCAGTGCTTCTTTCCAACCGTCCTTAAGTGCATCCTTTCCCCGCCTGGTTCCCTTCGGCGCATCGGACCCTCCGACTGGGAGATCCCGGGAGTTGTAATCTAACACTTCCGAAGGGCATCGGGCTGGAAAGCGGGGCCCGAGTACGTTTGTTGTGTGATTCCCTACCTGTTTTAATTCCGGGTATTTCCATGTTTTCCCTCTACTGCTGATTGTAAACCCATGTGTGCACAAACACTACAATCTGCTATGGAAGCAGAGGTTTGGACGTGTCGGTCAGAGAGGCACGGAGGTGTAACGCAGGCCGACACATTCCACCACAGTATCACCTCTTGCCCACGGCCCCTTCCTGGCCGCGAGGAAGTGCCCCGGCCTCCTCGGACACCGTACATCTAAGATTTGCATCCGGCCAGCAAGGCGTGGGTTCCCTGCACTGAGCTGTACCGCACACGGTGTTTCGCTGTCGGTGCTTTCTCCTCCGGGAACGCAGAACGTCGATGAGCATCCCTTGACCTCACCTGTCCTCAGTCCGGGGACCCGCCTGTTCCGCGAGAGTGCCGGGCTTGGTACGCGTCTGTGCGTGCCGCCAGAAACGGGAGATGGTAGGCAAGGCGCTGTGCCTTATGCCTCCTCTCCTCTCCTCTCCTCTCCTCTCCTCTCCTCTCCTCTCCTCT
>NW_025335873.1:9462938-9552290 GCF_004798865.1 Varanus komodoensis
GTTGAGCTTTGCCGAAAAACCCTCTCAAAGAAGGCTTTTAAAAAATCACAGTATTTTCAATGGAACTTGATCCCTGTTTTAGGGTTAGGGGTGTGCCCCAGGTTAGGGTTAGGGTTAGAGAAACGAGGTGTCCTGGCATGGATCTGATGGTTGGAATGCGCTTAGATTGGGCAGAAATGTTGAGCTGTGCAGAAAAACCCTCTCAAGGAAGGCTTTTAAAAAATCGCATTATTTTCAATGGAACTTTATCCCTATTTTAGGGTTAGGGGTGTGCCCCAGGTAAGGGTTAGGGTTAGAGAAACGAGGTGTCCTGGCATAGATCTGTTGGTTGGAATGCGCTTAGAATGGCCAGAAATGTTGAGATGTGCCGAAAAACCCTCTTAAGGAAGGCTTTTAAAAAATCGCATTGTTTTCAATGGAACTTGATCCCTATTTTAGGGTTAGGGATGTGCCCCAGGTTAGGGTTAGGGTTAGAGAAACGAGGTGTCCTGGCATGGATTTGATGGTTGGAATGCGCTTAGAATGGGCTGAAATGTTGAGCTGTGCCGAAAAACCCTCTCAAAGAAGGCTTTTAAAAAATCGCATTATTTTCAATGGAACTTGATCCCTATTTTAGGGTTAGGTGTGTGCCCCTGGTTAGGGTTAGGGTTAGAAAAACGAGGCGTTCTGGCATGATCATGATCATCATCTGCTTAATAATTATTATTAAATTTGATTGGGTAAGAATAACAATTACTAATCCAATTAAAATAGCTTGCTGATTATTCTTATTAATCAGATAATTTTCCTTGCTCGCACAACTTCTAGGAAACAGAAAGCATTCCTGCCTTTAAGACACCCCCTCAGTCGTGAGCTCTGCCTGCTTGGCTTCCCTTCACGTCTAGTCGGCCTGTTTCTGCATCAGTTTGCTCTTTTTTCTGAACAGGCATGCAGATCACACACATTTTGTTTACAGTGCACCAGATCTGAGCATATTTTTAATAATTTTGCTGAATGTTTACATTTTTGCAAGCACCTTTACCTAATAGAATATGTTTTTCATACTGCATTTCCTAATATGTTTAAATTACTTTCCCATGATACATGCACTTCTCTTTGATTGGGGTTTGCCACACTGAATTCAGAAAAGTGCAAATCTTGAAGTATAATAGTGCTCTGGCACGCACATTCATTCAAGAAATGCAGATTGGGTAAATTCACTGTAAAATACACACTGAACTTATTTCTGCCCCATCTCTGATCACAAGCTCAGCTTTCAAAACTTTCTCTCCACCCACCCCCACGCCAATTTATCCCCTAGAAGCTCAACCCGAAATTACAAACTTGGCAGAACTGAAATTATACACTGAAGCCGCAGCTAGAACAAATAATCTGGCCTCTTGTTTCCATCTTTGCAAAAATGAAGTTGAGCACTGCATTGCCTAAGCCCAGAGGCGACGTCAAAGCTATAAAAGTGTGCTAGGAAAGCAAAACCAAAGAAAGCTGATAGTCAGGAAAGGAGAAAAGCAAAAACAAAGGAAGCTGTTTTCTTATTTGTTCTTTCTCCAGCAAGAACAAAGAATTTGCTTGCTTGCTTGCTTTCTCTGTCTCTTCCTTCTTTCCTTCCTTCCTGAAAAAGCCTCCGGCGAGCCTTTGCTTCCTGTGCGCAGGGTGGAGCAAATTGTAGACAATATGGAAATCAATGATCCCAGTGCTCCCAGTGGGCCAGGTCCTCCGGTCTGGAAGGTGGCCAGGGCAAGAAAGGAGAGCAGGTTCCTGGACGCAGCACCATCTTGCAGAACAGTGGAAGGACGGCATGTGTGGAGGAGGAGGAGGAGGAGGAGGAGGAGGAGGAGGGGGAGATCCGCAGCTCACGGGGATCCATCGCGAGCGCTGCCTGTGGAGCTGCTCTCCTCCCGGGAGCCGGGGGCAGTCCGTGCCCCGCAAAGGTACCTTCTCTAGCAAGGAGGCGCGTGCGACTCACCCCCTCGCAGGCTGCTGGGCAGAGGTGGCCAGCTGGGGACACATCCTCCCGTTTTGGCACAGTGCCACTGCTGTGAGCCACTGAAGATGCCTCGGCACCTCGGCAGCTCTGGGGAGGCATCGCCCGGCTGGCCCCCCCCCACCCTCGGAAACCCGTCCCCCAACGCCCTGCACTCTCTGGGGTGCCGTCTGCTCCCCAGCCACGAAGAAGAGGCACCGGAAAGAAGAGCGAGGGAGGCCGGCAGCTCTCCTGGCTCCCCCGCCTCTACCACAACTGCCAGAGGTGTTGGCTAGAGCACCCATCAGCCCCAGCCGGCAAGGCGCATGGTGCCGGGCTGGGAAAGGATAGCCCAGATAGAAGAAAAGGAGACCCTTTTAAAATTCCCTTTTGTGATCACTCATTCTTACCCCAGATAAATAGCTTCATTTTAAGCAGCCTCTCTTCATATGGCACATTCCAGATGTGTGGCTGGCACCTCCCATGCTTCCCAGCCAGCAGTTCGGCACATCTGGAAGCGGCCACGGCCAGGCCAGGGCGGGGATCACAGCTGGCTTGTTCGGCCCTTAAGCGAGGACCTGGCTGGTAATGCCCAGGAGCGTCGCGGCCTACCTGCTCTCGGGCCTCATCCTGCGAACGGTGCTTGGCGTCCTGTTAGGGGCATGGCCCTGGAGAGACCAGGCCCAGGGGACTCTGCGCGCGCCCAGAAGTCTTGCTGGATCTCCCAAAGTGCCCAAATGGATGCGCCATAATCTTAGCCGCACGAGTTCATTAGAGACACCCTGCGCTCGGGCTCTCCACTTCAGAGAGGTTGTCTCGTCAGCATATTCTTAATTGAAATTCTTTTTATTGCTGTGTTTCTTTGCAGCTGGACTAAAACTGCACTGATCTTTACATAATTGGATTTTCAAGCATAGTATATTTGGGGGAGAACAATTCTTTTTGGAGAATTTATTTACATTGCCTGCAAAGAGGCAGTGAGCATGCCAAATTATACCTGTTTATCCCATAATAATGAAAAGGCTCTGTAGGAAGCAGTCATTATGCCTCCCCCCACCCCTCCCTGGCACCCCAGTTCTGCCCCTGTGCGTTTGGGAGTTGGGTAACTTGCACAAAACCAAGTGGGCCAAGCTGTTCATCTCCATGCTAGGGAGAGCTTTACCGCTTGGATTTCTGTCTGCCAAGCTGTTCTTCGCGGCACAGGAGCAGGCACGGAGGACAACGTCGGCGCCTCTCGCTTGCTCTGCAGGAGATCCCTCCCCACCTCATTGTTAATTGGGGAACGGGATCCACGCAAGCGAAACTGTCGGGCATGCCAAGAAATTAGCCGGCATTTGCGCAAACTGGGATACATAATATGTATTGGCAATTACTGTAATTAGATTCAGGTAGCTAATTGCTATCTCTGACTAGGAGACAGAGAAAAGGGAACCCCTTTTATCACATCAGAGAGCAGACGTGGAAAATAAAAAGTGTCGGAAGCCGTTCTGGTAGAAGGGAGAATTTGGGCCGTTTCGCTTTCTCTCGGCCCTGAGAGGCCGGGCTGGGAGCAGAGCTGTTCTTCTTGCATCGTTTTTATACCCTCCTTTCTTCTCACAAAGTAACCACGACAGAGCCAGAGCGATCGCGTTCCATAGATTCTCTCCAAAGGTTTGTGCTGAATTCCTTAAAAAACATCCTGAACGATTCACTGCCTATTTCTTGATCTCTGTTTTGATAATCGGTGTCAGGATTTGGAACGGTTTGGCAGCTAATGCCTGGTCGTAATTGAGTTTTATTGTGGGCCTTACGCAGGGTTGGAAAGTTGACATGCAACGGTTGTTCGGAAAGTGGGCAGTGAGTCCCCTCCCGTTCGGCGGGGACTGGGCACTTGTCAGTGTAAAGAGTTCAAGCCGTCCCCATAAAGTTGGAAGCATCCCAATTTCTAGGGAAGACGTAGAATTTGAGATGTAAATAGAAGAATGCGAGCTGAGCCAACTCGCATCTGGAATGTCCAGGTTGAACCATGTCAGAGTGAATCCAGATTATATGCACTCTTTTGATTCCTCTCTTCTATCTTGTGATATTACTGGGAGTCCAGGTGTTCGACCAATTGACCCTGCACGGAATAAAATGCTATTTTTCAGAAACAGCAGCACAAAGGGGAATGCATCTTCCAGGGCTTTTTTGTGTCCTGGTGCTCCCGTGAGGGTCGTGGGAGCAGCCAGCATGGCGGCGAGACGTCTCCCGTGGCTGCCCGGCAAGGGGGCTGAGCTGGGCACAAGCCGGCGGGAGCCGGCGAACAGCGGGAAGCTGCTGCGGCCCGGCCCTCCCGGCTGTGCCCCTTGAGGGGGCCAGCCCGGACTGCGCCCCGCTCTTCCCGCCAGCCCCTTCCTGCCCTCGCCCCCCTTGCCACGGCCTCCTCTCCTGGCGCACGGCAACGACATGGGAGCACACGGGCTTGGCGTGAGAAATGTCACCGCGATAAATCGGCGCCACTTGGTATGCCGTGCTGCATTCCCGCCCAGCTCAGCACAGCCCAGGCTGGGGCTGTCCATAAGACCCCCCCCCCCAGGAACATGCGGAAAACGGGGGCAGGGGAGGCCGCCCAGCGCCCCTCGCACCCGTCTCTGGACGCCCGGGGGCCAGGGTTTGACAGGAATCAATAATGCAGGAGCGCTCCGAGAGACGGAGTGAGAGACGTCGCCTCCCGAGGGCCGCAGGATCCAGCCGCGTCCTGCTTTGATCGTAATTGAGTCGGACGCCAGCCGCTGCATCGGGGCCCGGCTCGGCCAGGAGTCGCCGGCTCCGCGTCGGTGCGATGTTCTTTCTAATTAGCTTCTGGACCTGGGGCCGGCCGGCAGCCGGCTGGGTCTCTGTGGCCGGCCTATTTCTGCTCGCCCCCGGACAGACGCCGACGTGCCAAGACGCACGAGCCCAGCTGGGCGGACGTGCCTCCCACCTGTCGGTCCATGGCGGGGGAGGCCGCCCCGCCTCCGCTCTGCCGGTCTTCCCACAGGCCCCTTCCACTCGAGAGGCCACGGAGAGCGCTCCTGCCGCGGCACGGAAGAGCCAACTGGGGCCCCTTTGCCCTGGGTGGCCCTTGGGCGATCCGCTCCGTTCTTGCAAGGAAGACGAACTATCGTGCCCGGCTCCTCCTTGCTAAGAGCTCTGCCGGAGAGTTTCTCCCCAGCACGGACACGGGCGGCTTCCCCCACCCTGCTGCAGTCAGTCCCTGCCTGACAGCCACACGGACCAGGCTCGTGGTTTGTTCCCGAGCAGAGGCACACAGCTCCTGCCGTGCCTGTGGCAGCTGCAGCTTCAGCTCACTGCACCCACGTGGGGCCCGGGCAATCCCGCCAGCGCCCCTGGAGCCCCTCAGCCTCACTGGGGCCGAGCTTCTGTGGCACCACTAAAGCTCCCAGGTAGCGAGGAAGCCCATGAGAAAGGGGGCAGCCACCTTGTGGCTGCTTGGGTGAGCAGGCGCCCCCCCCTCGTCTTCCGCTCCATCTTTCCCAAGCATCCTTGAAGGGCAGACAAGGGCAGGCAGCAGGGGGTCACCCGCGGGGCTGCCAGAAGCGAAGGGCTCGCCTGGAAATGTGTCACGAGCGGAAGAAGCAACACCCAATTAACACTGATGAAGCTGGGACTCCTGGCTCCTGCGCCCCCTTCCTCTCCCCCCCCCCACTCTGTCAAAATGATTTGTAATTCCAAGCCGCTGCCTCCGTGCTGACAAGCCCTGTCCGCGTGATGAGTGCCGTGCCGGAGAGACGAGCGCAGCCGGGAGGGCTGGGCCGGGCGGCTTTGATCGCCGGCTTTGCGCCGATGAAGCCGAAACGGAGCGCTTACAGGGGAGTGTGCCCCCAAGTCCCCGCTTGATGCTGCCTTGGGTTTCCTCCTGGGATAGAGGGGACGCCAGAGCCAAGCGTGCTCACCCCTCTTCGGCCCGCCTGCCCATCCTGCTGGCGTGTGGTGCACCCTGAGGCGGTTTCATGGTGCAACCCACCCGGGGGGGGGCCTGGCAAGTCCCCCATCTTGGAGGGCGCCCTGCAGGTGGCCGGGGCAGGGCCCGCTGGCCGTGCCTGAAGGAAGCTGGGCATCGTCGGCACAAAATGTCCTGTACGTTCCTTCAGATGTCCAAGCACCACTTGGGACATAATGACTGGTTTTCAGTGCGGCATGGTCCCCCCCCCCCGGAGGCCCTCTTCCTGAAGCCACCTCTGGGGGAGCCCGGGAGGGGAGGGGCCCCTCTGGGTGCAGAGCACTGTCCCCAGTCCGCTCCACCTGCCACCTTTCCGGCATCCGGTCCAGGCGGTCTCCTCTTCCAGGGTCTTTTCAGCTCAGGATGCAGCTTCCTGGTCGACGGGTGTTTAATGTGTGTGTTTTTAACCGGTGCTGCTGGACAACTTGACCCTTTTTTGTGTTTGTTTTGAGAAAGGCAGGAGCACTCGCCCCGGCGTCTGCTGCCCAGGGGCTTGGGTGGACGGAAGCCCCTGGCCCTGCTCAGCCTTGGCTTCCCAGGGTCCTCTGTCCTTGCAGGTGGCCTCGGAATGGACAGCCCCCGAAATAGAGGACCGCCCAACGAGAGGGCCGGAAAGCCGGGCATGGGGCTGCT
Organism: Varanus komodoensis; assembly: GCF_004798865.1. Classification (NCBI taxonomy): domain Eukaryota; kingdom Metazoa; phylum Chordata; class Lepidosauria; order Squamata; family Varanidae; genus Varanus; species Varanus komodoensis. The sequence goes on from NW_025335873.1 coordinate 9,469,493, forward strand.
TGCTTCCCAGAGGCCCCGCTGTGGCGAGGAGGGCCGCCTCCTGACGTGGGGCGCAGCGCCCCAGGCTGTTAACCGCCGGGAAGCTCGGAACAGCCACGGTGCATCCAACAGGCACGTAAAAGGTCTCGCTGCGGCCGGCCCGGAGTTGAGCCGCTTTCCGAGCCGCGCAGACTTGGGGGCGGCTTCCTCACGCTGCCGCAGCGGCGCGGATTGCGCTTAGCACGCCTGTCCGTGTGTGCATTCGCCTAATGTGCTGATCTGAATTGGTTATTGCAAATTAACGCATTAGCACTAATGATCTAATCCACATTAGCAAAGCAGTGCATATTAGCCCACGTAAAATGAAATGCTGGTTTAAAAACCCCTGTCCCCCCATGAATTGGGGGGGGGGGCGGAACGCAGGATGCCATGGGAGCTGCAAAGCGCGGAGGGGCTCAGCCACCCTCCGTGGCCATCACAGGGCATCGGGCCCCGGTGGGCTGAGGAGGCCCTCCCGGCCGCACCCCTGCTTTCGGCCAGCCCGGGGCCCTCCTGCCCCCCCCCCCCCCAGCCCACCAGGGCCCGCTGTGGCCACAGGGTGCCTCTTGCCACTTGCCCGGGGTGCAGCCCGTCGCTGGGCACAGGCAGCCTCGCGGCTTGGAGTTCCTGCGGCTGCTGCGGCCAGAGCCCGGGGACGCTAGCCTGGGCCTGCGCTCCGGCAGGGGGTTTTTCTTTTAAATCAGCCCCTCCCGGAGGCTGGTTGGGATCTGTTCATCCTCAGTTTAATCTCCCTCCCCTTCCTGCCCCCCAAAGTGGTGCTCAAGCTGGCAATGAAGTCCAGGTTGAAAAAAAACAAAGACTTAGTTAAAGCACAGCATAAAAGCAAAGGCGACAAAATGAAAAGTCTGCTTGACGCGCCGGGGAGAAAGGAAGGGCAGGACGGAGCAATGGCTGCCCCCGTCTGAGGCGCACCAGGGGCCTGGCAGTAGATGCTGCTTGGCCTCTGTCAAAGGCGCCTCTCAGCAGGGCGTTCTGACCCGGGACCCACCACCAAGCAGGCCCTTCCCAGCTCCCCTCATGTGCTTCCGACGGTGGTGGCATCGAGAGAGGGGATGTGCAAAAGACCGTAGGTGGGTGGCCTTTCGGATGGCCCAGTCCACAGCTTGATAGCTTGCACTTAGGATTATTGGAGAACTCCATGTCGGACTCGAACAAGTTTGGCAGCTGTGCCTTGTCTGCAGGCGGGGCAGCTTTGGCTGGGCCGCCTGCTTGGCAACGTGCGCCATTCTCAAAGAGGCATCTGTGCTGGAAAACTGTTTGCTTCTTGCAAGGCACATTTAAAAAAAGCCCATGCGGTTTCATGCACCAGCCTGGTTTGGGGGGGGGGGGCGTCCTTTCCTCCTTTGCGATCACCCATTGCTCATTTTGGTGGCCGCAAGCGTGGCAGTCCATTTGGGGGAATTTTTTCCGAGTGCACAGATGGCTGGTTCTTCCACCTGCACCCAGGGAGAGGACTGGGGCCTGCTCGGCCTCCGGTGGCCCCCCCCCCCCTTTCCCCAACTGCCACCCTCAACCCACTGCCCTCCTTTTCTTCACCCCTTTCAGGAAGCAACAGCCAGGCGACCTTGGCAGAGGCTCATTAAGTACTGGGAAGAATTAGCACCTGTGCCTCTTCAGCAGCGGCATAATTGGCTCCTCGGAGGACTGGAGGAGACGGCAGCCGAGACTGCACCTAGCCAAAGAGCAGCGTGCCGGAGGCGATGCTGTTGCCTTGCCAGGCTGGGGGGTGGGGGCGCCGAGCCCCCTTCCTTGCCGACAGGGGCTCTGGGAGGGCTGCGGCTCTTGGCTGCGTCCTCTGGCAAACCCTGCCCCCCCCCCCACCAGCTGGCCTCAGAGCCAAGGCGAGAGCCAGCAAGAAACCCTGAGCCCACCAAGTCAAGACCAGAATGTCGCAACCTGCGGAAACCAGGGCGAAGCTGAGGGCTCGCTGCACATTTCCACCCTGGCACACACTCCTAACGCTCATAGAGGGTGAAATACCATGTGAAATAGGGCGATCTAGAAAAAGCCTTCCTTGAGCAGCTTTTTCTGCACAGCTCAGCCTTTCTGCCCCTTCTGAACACACTCCAGCCATCAAAACCATGCCAGGACACCTCCTTTTTCTAACCCCAACCCAGAGATGGTGAACCTTTAGAGACCGAGTGCCCAAACTGCAACCCAAAACCCACTTATCTATCGCAAAATGCCAACACTGCAAGAAAACCTGAAAAACTGAGCGTTCAGTTTAGCAGAAACACCTCACAGCCACTCCAAGCAAATGCATGTTTATCCTTGGCAGCGCACGGACCGGCCAGGCGAAAGCTCGGACGAGTCGTGGTGCATGAGTCGTGGCTCGTGCCGCCATCGCCTGGCGCCGCTGCTCCTTTCCGAGCGTGCGCCTGGCCCCCACGGGTTCACCACCACTGGCTTCAGCAGCACCACGCTGACTGGGACTGAGTGTACGCAGGGCCTTTGATGTCCACACGTGGCAGGGACGGCTGGCCGCTGTGGGCAAGTACCGGTGAAACGTGGCGCATCTGCTTACAGGAGGGTCTGGCTGTCTCTGCTGCCCTCCCAAAAAATGGCCCTGCAGTTCCGCTGTGGGGGAGCTGGCCGGCCCCACACTGCCTGCCGCCTGCCGGAGCTGCAGCCTCGCCTCACCTGGGGGGGGGGGGCTGCTGCTTTGGTGCTCCACCCCTTTGCCCCATTTCCTCCTGGGGCAGGGGTACATGCCGCTGCCCACCGGGACCCCTCCCGATTGGCCCTTTTCCCTCCAAGCAGTCAGCCTGGCATGCATCCGGGGCAAACGTTTGGCCCCTGGAAGAGCCCTGGGAACCCCCCCAAATGCCACCCAAAGGACCATTCGCGGCTTCCCGGAAGTTCTGCAAAGCCCCTCCTTTCGCCATGAGCCAGAAGCTCCTAGATTGGGGGGGGGGGGGCTCGGCAACCCTGTCCCCACCGGCTCCGCCGTGGAGAGGCGCTTCCCCGGAGGCCCCTCCTGCCCAGCCTGCCTTTGGCTTCTGCGTGAAAAAGCAACCTGCTGGGAGAACCCGAAATAAAATAGCTAAATAAATCTTTAATATTTTCTAATTGCAAATGTACATAAATTGCATGGGCCACATCATTATTTTTCTCTGAACACTGACTACGTTCTCTGTACATTATTACATAGTTTGCTTTAAGAGACTGAAGGGGATTCTGCAAGCCCGGTGCTCAGGTTCATGTTATTATGCTTGCTGTTGATCTTATTTAAAACATACTTACAAAAATTATTTTTGCTTGCTTTCCTTTATAAGAGGGTATAAAACATTGTCTTGAACGGCTTTAACAGAAACAAAGATTGGCCTAAGCAGCGAGAGAGAGAGAGTGCGAGAGAATGACAGAGAGAGGTATATATTGTAAGACACAGTGATGCGAATGAGGCGAGAAAGGAAGGGCGCTAAGGGGGGGGGCAGGAGCCGCCCAGCCTGGGCCACAAAGTGGGGGTGGCTCGGGGCGACCCAGGAGAGCTCTGCTTTGGGGGGCTGCAGGGAATTGCCCCCCCCCATTTTGAGCTTGGCTCAGGAGGTCCATGCACATCAGCCGAGCATCGTCTGCTCCCACCTGGCCTGGTTCTGTGGGGCTGAGAGCACCTGTCTCCTCCCTGTGCACCGATCTGACTGGAAGCCCGTGGGGCAGAGACCTCCTACGTGCTGCCCATGGCACTCGGAGGCCGGCCACCAGCATGAATGGTGCAGATTAGGGGGCTCCGAGTTTCCCTTCCGCACCCCGCGCTCCAGTTGCGGGGTCAGCTCGGCCTTTTCCATGGCAGGGAGGGATGCCTGCTTGATGGGGACGAAGAGGCCGGGGCCGCACCGATCTGGCCAGCGAGCAGTCACCGGCTCCCTCCTGCCAGTGCTGAAAGGTCTGCCAGGCTGGGCCAGCCCTTTAGAAACAGGGCGAGTCAGAAGGGGTCTCCCGGGCCATCTAGTCTGACCCCCGGCTCCAGCCGGCTCCGTTCACGACATGCCCACCCTGCGCACTTCCAGCCTGTCCTTGAACAAGGGGAGCACGGAGCTGACCCCCAACCAAGCCTCCTGCCGTCGGCCAGATGCCCCCTGCGGGTGGGGGACTCCTGCAAGGGCCCCGCTGAGCCAGGGGTGCTCCCGTCCCTAGGAGTGGGGTGCACGGAAGCGAGAGCAAGCACAGGCCCCGCCTCCAAACCAGACCAAGGTGGGCCGAAAATGAGGTGGTTCGGAGGCCAGCTTGTTGCCGAACGTTTGGGGTCTCTGCTTGTCTCACGCGAGTTACGGAACTGGCCCAACCCAGAACGGGGGATGCTGCACCGTGCGATCTGCGCGCGCGAAGGGACGGTCGTGCGCACGGGAAGGCGATCAGCAGCCGCCAACGAGCGCCCACACTCCGCCGTGCCTCCAGAGGCCACCCGGGGGGCTTGGCCTGGCAGGCAGGCGCTGTGGGGCCGGTGGGAACGGAGGACACTTCGCGGAGCCTCACAGTGGCTTGTTCTCCTGGGCCACAGCATGGGATTCGGTGTCCTTCGAGGCAGAACCCGTCCTGCTTCTGGCTCGGATTGCTGCCTCTCTGATTCACTGCCACGTTTCCCCAAGAGAGGCGAGTTAAAAAATAAATAAATAGGAAGCGTGTGGTTGGGCTTGCATTTTTTTGAACTGGCCACTGAAAAGAGTGCCCCTGTGCTTGCGGGGTTTTTTTTGCCAGGCTTCCTCCAGGGCACTTGCAGAACAAGTGCTTCAACGAGATGCGGAAAGGACCGGCGGGCGGCAGCCGAGAGGCAAAGGGCGGCTGCTGCTTTGGGGGAGGTGGCCCGGGACCCAGGCCCTGGCCGCCAGGGAAGGGCACCGCCGAGGGGGCCAAAGCAGAGGCCCCGGAAGCCGCGTGGGGCACCCTTCCCCCCTGCCAAGGCCAGCCTCTCGATTCGGCTTCCCACCGACACCTCCGTGCGCCCAGGCTCTGCAGAGGGTCCCGGGCAGTGCTGAACAGCCTCTGGACAAGACGCGAGCAGCTCTCACCTGTGCAAAGGCGGGGCAGGAGCAGGTGTGCCCGCCTCACCTTCGCGGCTCCCCGGCCTTTGAGTTTCTGCACACGGCTGAAGAAAACATGCCCTACACACCGCCAGGGGTCCGCAGCTGCAACTGCTCCGAGAAGGAGCCGCAAAAAAGCAGGGGAGGGGAGCTGAGCTCTCCTTTCCGGAATAGCCAGAGAGGTACCACCAGGCAGCGCCTAAAGCCACATCAGGTCCTGCCTACCTGCTTCTGGGGGACGTGTGAACATGGTCAGTGTGCCGACGGGCCCCCGGGCCGTGCGATGGGTGCCAACTCCCCCGCAGGCAGCCTCGCCGTCAGAGGGGCCCTGCCAGGGGCCCCCACACAGGACTGGCTCGTCCCCCACGTCGGACATGAGGCTTCCAAAAGCTGACCGAGGCCCTGGAAGATTAAAATTAAAGAGCCCAGGAGCACGTGCCGTGCGCGTTTGGGAACTGGGGAAGCGCGGCCCCCGGTGAGGCCATGAAGGGCGTGTGGCGTGGGAGCTGGCTGCGGGGGGGGGGGGCTCCAGGCATTGCTGCCGACCCACAGGGAACCACAGCAGGGTGGGGAGCACGAGACACTGTGGGCACCGCCACTGCCGCGCAAGCGAGGCCGTCGCACACGCCAAGTGTGGGTGGGCACTGCACACACCCCTTCGCTGCCCTGTGCAGAGGGCGCCGGACCCTCTCCAGACCCTCCACAGTCCCAGCGCGACCTGCCTGGCCTGGCTATCGGATGCCCTGTTGCGGTTCGGACTTCCTGCCAATTCCTCACTCAGCCTTTGCTCAGTATGGGCTAATTCCAAAGTCAACCACGGATGGCGAAATCCGGAACAGGCTCCACCAGCCCTGAAAGAAGCAACCAGACTTCGGGCTTGATCAGCGGCGCGCCCCTTTCCCCACCGCACGGTAGCAACACTGCATTTAAAGTATCAGCCGAAATTGCTCGGTACAGTTAGTCGTCAGGCGGCGAATGGCACATTACAATCACACACGCAAGAATGGCTTTGCTCGTTTTACAAAAGAGAACCTGCACGAGTCGAATTCGTCAAGACCTCTGTATTACTAGTGCTTGAAAAGTCTTACAGGCGGTTGGTGTTGGGTGACAAGTTTCTGTGGCCGGAAACGCGGCATGGAAGGAGGAAGGGGGTTTCTGCAGCTCCCCTCCTGCGAGGCCGGCATGGGAGATGGCCGGGAGAGCCAACGCCGGCCGGGAGGTTGGGGCCTGCAGCACAGCTCTAAAAACAACAGAAGGAAGGAGCGAGCGAAGGAAGTGGGCCCAAGGGACCTGCTAGACCCCGAAAGCTGGCAAGCACTCGGGTGGAACTTGGGGTCGCTCGCTAGGGCCCCCCTCGATCCTCACATCTGCAGTGCGGCTGCAGAAACGCTTCTTGGCTGCAGGAACTGGCGGTTCCACTGAACTTGGCAACCGACCGATGTCCCCAGGAGGGAGAATGGGGCCAAGGGAGGATCCCAGAGCAGCATGGGGCACCTTTGCTCCCTGGGGAGGCCGCCAGGGGCTGAATTTGTGCGACGGAAGGATTGGGCACCAGGGCACTTGTGCAGCACGACTTCCTCGCCAAGAGGGGGTCCACGGAAGCCCACCCACCGCAGACCCCCAGGGCAACGGGAGCAGGCTGCAAGCAGAGGTACAACACCCCGGATTACCCGCCGGGGAACAGAGGCCAGGCGGCCCGCGGCCAAATTGTCTGACTCAGCTGCCGCCTACGGCCCACGCACTAACCGTCTACACCGGATCTCTTGGGGCACCTAATGCAGCGCTCGTGTCCCTGGCTGTCATTCTGGGGTGCAAACTCGGCCGGGCTAGTCTGACCCCCTCTTCCAGACACGCCATCCTACGGGGGGCGTGAGGGTCTGCCTCGGGGACCCGTGTCTGCAGGGCAGGAAACGTTTCCGGAAGGGGAACTCTGAGCAGTTCAGGCTGACGATGCATTTAACGCGCCTGCCGTTCCTTCGCCCCGTGGAGAGATTGGGGATGGTGGAGGAACACGCTTGTCCGGGAGCCGCGGTCCCGTCTGGGATGGTGGCACGCAAGGCGGAGCGCTAGGTTTGAGAGAGAAAGTTCGTTCTCGGAACGGTCCACCGCTCGGGAGAGATTGCACTGGCCTACGTACAGCTGCCGGGCTGGGCTAGTGCCGGGCAGCTCTGGGGAAAGCGGCGGTGGGCTGGGAGCCGAGGACGTCTGTTCTTCCCGTGCGTCTCTCCTCGGCCGCACCGCGTCTCTCGGGGGCGAACGGCTGGCCCCTACACCTGACTCGCCCCGGCTCCTGCGCCGGCCGACGGTCGGGGCCGCGGGGGGATAATCGGGGGCGATTTCTTTTGTTTTACACAGACGCAGCATCAACCCACAAGCCGGAGGTTAGTAGCGCGGCCCCCCTGCCTGCCGCGCGCCCCTTTGCGGGGGGCCGCGGGGGGCCCGGGCAGGAATGGCTATTCCCGGGTGACCGCCGCCCGGCCACTCTGATCGGGGAGAGCTTGCAGAAGCTGCCGTCCTTGTCGGTTAGTCCCTTCCGCGGCCTTCGAGGCGGTTAACTGCCCACTCCCAATTAAAAGAGCAGAGTATTCCAGAAAGTGGACTGCTTTGGGGTTTGCACTGTTTTTATTCCTATCGCATACTGTGAAAGAAAAGAGATAGGAGTTACCGATCTTCATGCTTCCGTGGGAGAGCCGATCATTTCCTCGCTCGTCCGCCTCTCCTTGCAAGGCCGCAGGCGGCAGCCACTCCCACACCACCAGCTCTGCTAGCGGGCCACCAGAAAGCCACCCTGCGCCAGGACCGTGCGTGCCCATGTGCGCGCGCGCTGCACACTTGCGGGGCGGGCGAGGCGGGCCGCTTCCAGTGCCCCCACCTCAGGGCCGAGCCAGCCGGAGGAAGGGCGCTCGGCGAGGGGCATGGAGAGCCAGGCGCAGGGCAGCGCCTTGTGCTCAGCTTCATCGCGAAGGTGGGACCACCCGTGGCTCCCTTCCCGCCCCGAGATCGGACGGGGATCCACGTGCGTCTGACGGCCAGCTGCGTCCAGCGAGGCCCACCGTCCCCGCGACTCCGCTCGGGCAGACCTCTACGCGCTGCGCACTCCTGGCTCTGAGCTTTCCCCACATCCGGCAGGGCGGGAAACGGATCCCTCACGGATCGCAGCCCCTGCCCTGCAGAGCAGCCCCTCTGGCACGCCTGAGCTTCGGCGGTCTCGCTCTTCTGGATCTGAGGGTTTCCAGCCGCACCTGCGGCTCTGCCGGCTTGGTGTCCGCCAGGCTCTTCCGCTCTGCCCCTCGGCCTCGCTGGGGAGCCGCCTCGGCCTGCCGCACGCCTGGCCGGCAGCACAGACCTTGGCCGCTCGCGCGGGACCACGTGCCCCCTCCGCGGCTGGTCCGGCCAAGCGCTGCCGCCCTGGCCCCAGCGCCTCTCCGCCATCGAGCGTGCAAGGCCTCCGGCTACGGGGCCGGCGGCAGGAGAGCCCCCGCCGGCCTCCTGGCATCCAGCACCGCCTCTCGGGAGACGTGGCCGCCGTGGCCTCCTCACGGTTCGTGGCACGGGCCTGCTGCCGCCCCTCATTCTGCCCAGCCCCAAACGTCCTTCGGGCATGGTGCCTGCGGAGCGGTGGCTCTGTCCCTGGATGCAGAGACGGAATGCCACCTCCCACGGGAACGATGGGAGCCCCCAGTGGGGGGGTCTGGCGCGCAAGGAGGTGTGCCTGGGGGCGGGGGGCGCCTGCCGCTCCCCTCCCTGCAGCGCGGGAAGGCCGTCCCAGTGGCCGGAAGAGCTCGGGATTGGCTCCCTCCGGGGCCAGCCGCTGCTCCGCCTGGTGCGCAGCACTGCCTCCGCCAGCCTCAGCAGTTCTGGCAGCCCCCGGGGGGCCGGCTGGCTCCCTCCTGCTCCTCTTGCCCAGAGGAGGCGCAGACCGGATCCGGGCCTTCTGCTCACAGAGCAGACGTTCCGCCAGCCACCCTGTGGCCTGTGGCCGAAGCCTTCGAGCGTCCCTTTCCGCCCCACTGCAGGGCGCGCGCTTCCGTTCGGAGCCCCGGCTGGCGAGGGGCTCGGCCGTGGGGCTGACCTCCTGCATGAACGTGTCTCCCAGTCCGTGTGCACAGAGGGACGTGTCTAGCGCGGGGCGCGGGACACGCCTGGAGGCGAGAGGAGGGGGCGCCCCGGCCGGTCGCAGTCTCTGCCCCTCGGGAGCCCCGCCGAGAGCGGGCAGAGCGAGCGCCACGGCAGGGGCCAATGCGCGAGGCGGTGGCGGAGCTGAGCGACAGCGCCAACGCGGCGTGGCGAGGCAGGGCGGCAGCGGGGCCCGGCTGCCGGGCGCGAGGGAGGAGGTCCTGCGGAAGTCCGTGGGCCCGTTCCGGCCTCAGCCGGGCCCTCCTGGCTGGCGCCGTGCGTCCTCGGGTGGCCGGAGCAGGAAAGGGCGCCTCCGTCTCTCTCGGCGGCGGCTGGAGCGTCCGGCCCCGCTCCGCACGGTCGGCTGGCTCCTCGGTCTCCCGTCCCTCGTGCGCACTGGGCATCGGCGCTCCGGGTCACGCGTGCTGCCTCTGCCGGAGGGGGCAGTGGGTCCTCTCCCCCACGCCCGCTCGGGGGGGGGGGGCCAGGCGGAGCGCCAGGGCCCGGCAATGCGTGCGTGCGTGCATGCGCGCGTGCGCTCTCTCGCTCTCTCGGGCGGCAACCCCTCGCGGCCGATTAGCAATTGCTGCTGTTTCGGAATTCGCCGTTCTCTGTGATCTGCAATTTGGTGGGGTGCGTGGGGGAGATGCCGTTGCGGGTCTGTGCGCTGTACCTCTCTTTCAGCTGCGTCAGGGCGCTCATGAGCCGGGCGTTGGCCGCGTCCAGGGAGGCGATGCGCTTTTCCTGCAGGGAGGACGGGAGGGCGTGTGAGCGGGCGGGGAAGGCGGCCCCTTGCCGGCTGCACCACGCTGGGGCTCCGAACCGCGGCCCCGGCCCTCTGGGGCCCCACTGGGCTCTCCGGGGCTAGCCACGCCCCTTGCCTGGCCACGCCCCCTCCCCACCCCCCTCCACCACTCGGTCGCCCCCCCCAGCTGGCGCGCACTGGCTTCCCAGTTCCAAGGGGGCGCGTGCGGCTTCCGAAGGCTCCGTCCTGGCACAGCCACGACATGGCCATGTTTCGGGAATATCGGCCCTGCCCCCCCACTACTGGCATGCCCCCCACAGCCAAAAGATGTTCTTGCGCCCATCCGTCCAAAGCAACCCGGACAAAATGACAGCGCACCGCTGCGGGAGGAGTCCCACGGGCTACCTAGCCCAGCATCTGGTTGCCTGGGGGGCCCACCAGCAGGCTGCTCCCACGGCCCTGGAGGCTGCACTCGGCCCCCTGGACTTCGGGGGCAGTGGCAGAGTCCCCCCTGTTCCCCCTGTGAGGGCCGCCGTGGGGGCAGCCCTGGGAGGGCGGGACACCCCTGCTCCAGCCACACTGGCGGCTCCAGCCCTTCTCCCCGCGGCCGGCGCTGCTTTGCAGCGGCTGATTAAGATCTCCCGGTGGCTTGCCTGATTTCTCCAATATTGAATAGTGCCCAGAGACTAATTAACAAATCAGCCAAGCGGCGTCTTTGCCTGGGCCAGCGGCTCCCCCGATTGCCCGCTAATGACGCAGAGCCGCGGAGGAGTGCCGAGCGGAGGAGAAGCGAGGCGAGGCGAGTCCCCGGAGCTGCTCGGCGTGCGTCTGCCCTCCCCAGCCGGCTGGCCGCTCTCCGGCTGCCGGGCGGCTGCACCCTCCGGGCTGCCCTTCCTCTGCAGCCTGGCCCGGGGGACCAGGGTCAGCCCGGCGGAGTGGCCCCAAACTGGCCACCCACCTGTGCGTCGATGATCTTCTGCTTGGAGTCCACGGCCGCCTGCATTTCCGCATGGTCTTTCTTTAGCTCTTCCTCCACGGACATCAGCCTGTTTGGGGAACAAGCACGAGTGTTAAGGTTAAGTTTCCGAGTGTCCTATGTTGGCCCGCAGGCCCCGAGAAGGCAGTCCAGGCAGGCTGGAAGCAACTCATTGGAGGAACCATAGAATACGAGAGTTGGAAGGGACCATGAAGGCCCTCTAGTCCACCCCCTGCTGTTGCAGGACACCATGTTCCACCATCCCACTCAGATGACTGCCCAGTTCCTTCTTGAATGCCTCTCCAGGCAGCCGGTCCCACGGTCGTGTTGCTCCAACGGTGAGGGAGCGTCTCCTGATGTCCAGCCTGGATCTGGGCTGTCGCAGCTTGAATGGACTATTCCATGACCGGCACTCTGGGATCAGCGAGGAGAGATCTTGGCCTTCCTCTTTGTGGCAGCCTATTCTAGAGGGATGCCATGTCCCCCTCAGTCTTCTCTTCTCAAGGCTGAACATGCCCAGTTCCCTCAGTCTCTCCTCTGGATCACTGAAGCCTGGATCAATTTTGCTGCCCTCCTCTGGCCCTTCCCAACTCACCTGCCTCTTTCTTAAATCTTGGTGCCCAGAACTGGCCACGGGAGCCCAGGTGAGGGCTGAGTAGTGAGGAGCTCAGAGCAACTCCTCCTCCTTGTGATTTGGAAGTAACACTTCTGTTAACACATCCCAAAATAGCACACGCCCTCCTGGCGGCAGCGCCGCATGGCTGGCTCCTGCTTAGCCTGTGGGCCCCAACGACTCCGAGGCCTTTTCCTTGCTCAGGTCTGCTGAGCCACGTGCTCCCCATCCGGTATCGATGCCTTTGGGTTCCTTTTCCTGCGGGGAGGACTTGGCTCTTGTCCCTGTTGAATCTCATTCTGCTGCTTTCCCTCGGTGCTCAATTTGAAGGCTGTGAACAGCGCTGGTCTGCGCCAGGAATCGCCCGAAGGAGGGGCGGCAGGCGTCACGGGGGGCGCGAGGGCCGCTGGAGCAGAGGGGCCTCTGGAAGGCTGACGGGCCAGGCGAGCTGTGGATTCGGGCCCGTGCTCTACCTGGACACGTCCGGCCGGATGCCTCCCGCCCCGCACGACGGCTGCAGCTCCCCGGGGCGAGCCAGGAGCGTCCTCTGACGCCAGGGGTCACCCCGCTTTCCTCGCCTCCTTCCCCATCATTTCCACCCTTGTGCCTGGTCCTTTTCGGCTGGAAGGCGGGAGCAGGAGCGACCCCTTTTCCTGCTTCTAAGACGCTCCGTGAGACCTTTGGGCTGAGCAGCAAGAGAGAAATACTTCACGGAGCTAAAGACTTGATAGCAAGGATGGTGGAGGAAAGCTCCTTCCCAAAGCTTTCAAAGACCTTGTGACAGGAATGCAAAACCTGAGCATGCAGCTGCTTCTATCATCTGTCCAAAATCTCCCAGCTTCACCGGACAAAACTGCTGCATTCTGGGATGGTGGGAGGAGGTCTGTGTCCAACCCACGCAAGGACAACCTGCACGGTCACCAAGGCTCAAGTCTTTTGTCTCGATGGGCCCGGCAAGCAAGTTATTTCTACTTTACGGAGGTTCCCTTTCCCACTGCGCCATCTTCCCACGGTTGCCCCGTATGTATCCCAGGAGATGGCCCACATACTGGGGCAAGCTGGCCGGCTCGATGGAGTGGCCCCTGCGCTTGCCATTCCCTCCAGGGGACACGGCGGAAGCGGAAGCCTGGGCTTGGCTTCAGACGCCGCGACAGCCACGGTGCGACAGACAAACCAGGCAACAAGCCACCGGGTCTCCTCTGAGTTTCCTAGCACCAAATGGGCTTTGCACAACTGAAGCCTGCAAGTTCAAAGCATTCCACTGACCTGCCAGTCGCTGAGACCTTGAGGACTAGAAGCCATGGGGCAATTTTCCCCGCCTTCCCCAACCCCGGCTCCACCGCACGGTCGAAGGCCCTGGTGTGGGATGGGTCGCGGGGGCCTGTTTCTAGGCACCCCGGACCATTCCGAGGCCTTCCGCCCCCCTGTTTTTGCCAACTCTACATCAGTGTTCAAATCAGAAACCTCTTCCATGTCTTTTTCTTGAACCGCTCGCTCTCTAGGCGACTGGGGAAGATGGCAGTTAAAGCTCCACGTGTGTGGGAGCTCCGTCCCCCCGATCTTAGTTCCCTCACTTGAAAACGCCGCACCGTTCGGCCCGTCATACTGTGTGCCCCCAACGGGCCGACCGACCGACCATCCGGTTTTCTGCCCGGCTGCCCATTTTCTAGCTCTGCGTGGATCCCGCCCTTCCCTTCCCCTCGTTTGGGGAACGGCCAGCACTGTGGGCCGCATCCCGAGCGCACCCCGCCGGGCCTTCCGGCCGCCTTCGCCTGGGCCAGGGGACCAGGAGCGTGGGCAGGGCTGGCCGGGGTGCCGGCGCAGCAGGGACCCGGTGCGAGGGCCGCGCTCGCCCACCTGCTGATGATGCCCTTCATCTGGAGCTCCTTGTCCTCCTGCTGACGCCGCAGACGCTCCTCGCTCTCCTCCAGCCGGGCCTGGTACTCCAGCACCAGCTTCTGGGTGGACTCCTCCTGGCACTTGAAGCGGGCCTCGTACTCCTCCAGCTTCTTGTTGGAGATGCGCAGCTTGTCCTGCAGGACCACCACGTCCTGCTGGTACTGCTGGTGGGGGGGCAGAAGCAGAGGCGGCATCAGGGTGGGCTGCCCGCCCGCTGCCCCTCGCTCCGCACCGCCCCGTGCCTGGCGCGGCGGCCCGCCCACCCGGATCAGCTGCCGGAAGCCCCTGTCCCGCCGGCCTTCCCCTTGGGCCGGTGCTGGAGCCACGAGCGCCCCGGCGGGGGGGGAGCTGGGCCGGCCGCCGAGGGGCACGGGGAGGAAGGCGTCCGTGCGCGCTCTGCCTGGGCCCTCCCGCGATGCGCCCACATCCAGCTCGTGTGGGGGTGCAGGAAGGCGCACCGCAGGGGTGCTGCGTCGAGCCGGAGGCTACCGCGAAGACGGGACACCGCGCAGACTGAACCGGCGGCAAAGTCCCGGTCCGGGGACGCTTTGTGCCCACGGGACTGCAGCCCTGCACGTTCCCATTTTTGGGAAGGGCGGGGCCGGCCCATCCTTCAAAGGGGTGGGGAACACGCAGCCGGGGGTGCGGCCCGTCCCCCCAGACGGCAGCCATTTTGTGGCCGTTCACCCCGGGGAGGGCACCTGTCGCTCACTCCCTCTCTGCCGAAGCGCCCCTTTGCTCGGGGCGGACGCAGAAGCCACGCGAGCAGATCCCGCCGTATCCCAAGGGCTTCCTCCCACTGCAGGCCCGGAAAACTTGGGCACCGAGGGGGAAGGAGAGCCGCCGAGAGAGCAGGCGAGGGGCTGCAAAGGCTCGGGGGGCCGATTGCACCCCGTGGATCGGGGGGCCCCGTGCCCAGTCCTTGTGCCCTTGGCGCCACTGGGCTTCCGGCCTGTGGAGTCTCTCTGAACCCAGGGGCTGAATTTGGAGCCGGAGCTGCTCCGGAGGCCCCAGTCCGGCGGCGGGTGAAGCCCCGGGAGGGGAGCAGGCTGCCGAGAGCGGGCTGGGCGGGGAAGGGGGCGTGGGCACGGGAAGGGGCGGGGCTGCCCGGGGACCCCCCCCGCAGGCGCCCGCCCCCCCCGCCCCCAGTAGCGCCGTCCGTGCCTTTCTCTTCTCCTCCGGCTCCCGCGGCCCTTGCAGGCGTGCGCACAGACAAGGCACTGCGAACACACAAAGACAGCACAAGCGAGCTCGGGGCGCCCGTCCGCACGGCTCTCGCGGGCAGGCGGGGGCCCTCCGGCACAGCGGCTTCGGGAGGGCGGGCAGCAGGGCAGCCCGGCAGGGAAGGGCCCGTGTGCGCACGCGACTCTCCCCTCTGCGCGGGAGCCGGGCAGGCGGCGAGGCCGAGCGGCGAGCACAGGCGGGGGGGGGGCCGGCAGGGGAGGCAGGGGCAGGGTGGGGGGCCGTGGCCATGGTGGCACAGCCGTGGGCGAGCGGCGCCTTCCCGTCCCGCTCGGCGACTGGCCGCATCTACACACAGCAAGCCCACGAGGGGGGCGGGTCGTGCCCACGAGGGCCGGCGGAGGAGGAGGCCGTGTCCACGGAGGGGAAGGGCCGGGCCACGGCTGGGGCCACGGGGCGCCCTCCGCTCTCGGAAATGCAGCTCGCGGCCCGGTCCTCCGGGAGCGCAGCTCTTCCACGCCCCTCGGGCATCGGCAGAGGGGCTGGGCCGGGGGTGCCGGAGGGCCGGGGCGGCCGGCGTCAAAATCCGGCCCCTCTGGGGACACACGGCGGGCGAGGCTGGCCTGGGCCGGCCGAGCGGAGGCCCCTCTGGAGCCATTCTGCCGTGCTCTGCCTGGGCTTGGGAAGGGGCGGGGGGCGCACGTTGCCAGCGCTGGTCCTCGGCAGCGTCGCCGCCATCCCGGCCGGAGCGGCAGCCCCTCTCTTGGGCGACCCCACCTTCGCAGCCCACCCGGCGTTACCTTCTCCCCTTGGCCGAACTCGTCTTTGCTCCGGATCTTATCCCTGTGCTTGTGCTCTGGGTCACTGGTCTCCTCTTCTAGGAACTGCACGTTCATATTCAAAAGCCAAGCGGCCGTGCGGTCGAGGGCATTGGGGTTCGCAGGAGAAGGGGCCTAGAACGAAACATGTCACCAGAGCGGGTCGGGGGGAACAGGGGAAGGGAGAAAAAGCGGGAGCCAAAGCGGGCGTGAAGCAAGAGCGAGAGTGAGAGATCACGCACCCCTAGTGCCCCGTGGCCGGCTGCTGGGGAGGGCCTCCGTTCTGAGCTTGCCCCTGGCCTCCTGCCCCACGCCCGGGGGGCTCCCCGCTTTCCCCAGAAGTGGAACCGGAAGGAAGGCCTCGTGACCCTCTCCAGGGCTGCCGGAAGTCCGTGCAGGGGCCCGGGAATGCAGAGGCTGGATTTCAGACCGCCAGAAAACGGGGGGAGCGTGAGGAAGGCACCCCGCCCTGTCCACGCTCTCCCAGCAGCCTGAGAGGCAGCCTGGGCCCAGCCCTGCGCCAGCTGCGGCCCCAGCGGGCCCTGTGCAGCGCCCCGTCGAACCCGAGACCCCACCTGCAGGCAGGGCATGCGCCATTTCTCAGTTGGGGGGGGCAATGCTTTCGGAGGAGGTGCTGGGGGGGTGCACGGCACGGGGAGCAGCAACCGTCTGCTGCTGTGGTTCTGTTGCCCCCCAAAACTGCATTAGTGCCCTGAGGTGCGCAGTCCTGGGGCTTTCCCAGGCGGCTTCTGGTCAGCTGCCCGAATGCCCTCAAATCGGGGGACCCCCATTAGGCGTCACTTTTGCTGGGGCTGCAAGACCTCCGAAAATAGAGGCATCCGCCCACGCCAAGCCCCCGAGTCGCATCCCCCTTCAGCGCCGTTCCTTTTGTCTTTTGGCTCAGCCCTGCGGGGAGGGCTCCCATGATGGGGGGGGGGGGCATAGCAGTTTATTCTCTAGCTGGATGTGGGCTGGATGGCAACCCCCTCACTGGGGTGGGTGGTCAAGCCCCCAGGTGTGTCAGAATCCACCCCACGGATGCTGTTTGGGCGTCCCGGGCGGTGACGGACACGGCGTGGGTTGTGGCCGGCACACAAGGCAGGAAAAGACGCTGCCATGACTCCTTCCCACCCCGGCGGCACGAACCCGGCGGCTGACGCGGGGGAAAGGCGAGGGACGGACCAGAGAAACGGCCCAGGAGCGTCCTGCGTGCTGGAACCGGAGCTGGCACACGGCAGGCGGCTCAGCAGCGTGGCCCCCCAGGCATGCCCGGCTCCGGCGGTTTCCCTGTGCGTGAGAAAAGGGCCCTCTCTCCATCCGTCCCGGAACGAAGCAAGCCGGCCGAGGCAGGCTCCCCCGAGCGGGTGCCCGCCGAGCTCCTGGGCTGGAACGCCTCTCCTGGGCCCCGACCCAGGATCCCGGAGGGCGCCAGGCCGGAGGCGGCTGGCTCAAGGCCCCGGCACGGGCGGCAGGATGGGGTGCGGGTCCCTGAGGCGGCGCCGGATCTGGCGGAGTGTGGGATGGGCGGGCGGGCGGGCAGCGAGCACACGACACGGGCCAAGCGGCAGCTGCGGGCGAAGGGGAGGGAACGGGGCTCCCGGGCCGCCGGGCCTCGCCCCCGCCGGCCCGCGGCACACGGCCGGCCGGCCACTCACCTGCTTGTGCAGGGTGCGCTGCTTCATCTCGGGACTGTCGCCCTTGGAGGAGGGCTGCTGGCGCAGCCGGGCGCCGCTGCCGGGCCAGTCGGGCGAGGAGGAGAGCACGCCCCCGCTGGAGGGCCGCGGGTACTGCATGGTGCTGAGCAGCGAGGGGGGAGTCCGGCCCCGGGAGACGGGCGGGGGCGGCGGGGGCGGCGGGGGCTGGTCTATCCGGCGCTGGGGGCCGCCGCTGTTCTGCCGCGGCATCGTGGGCTGGCCGGCCTTGTCGCTCAGGGAGAGCTGCCGGCGGGCCAGCTCGCCCGCCCGCCGGCCGAAGTCCTCGGGGGCCGTGGCGGGGTTGCCCATGCCCAGGCCGTGCCGGGCGGCGGCCGCCGGCTCCTCGCTGTTGCTGTGGGAGCTGAGCGAGCTGTGGCACTCGGAGCCCGAGTCGGCCAGCCCGCGCGGCGAGAGGGGCAGGCCGGCCGCCATCTGGTAGACGGGGTTCTGGAAGGAGAGCGGGGCCAGCAGCTGGGGCCGCCCGGGGGCGCTCTCGGCACCGGGGGTGGTCGGCGTCTGGGCGGCCCGGCGCACCGTGGCAGCCAGGTGGTTCTGCTGGGTCCGCGGGCCCCAGGCGCCCGCCAGCGGCCCGGCGGCCGGCGGGCCCTCGTGCAGGGCTTCGGCCGGCCCCGCGCCCGGGGCGCCCGCGTCCAGGGCCCGGCTGTCCTGCAAGTCCACCATGGAGAGGCTCTTGCCGCCGTTGGACATCTGGGTGTCGGGCTCATTGGCCTCCGAGTAGCTGGAGCTCCGGGCGGGCGAGGGCTGGGCGGCCCCGGCGGACCTTGTGACAAAAAACAAGTCCTTGTTTTCAGGGGTTGGAGACGGTAACCGTGTGAAATCTATCGGACTGTGGGGGAAATAAAATGCATAAGGGGAAGAGGAAGAGGAAGGAGAAGAGAAAAGGAGAGAACCGTGAGCACCGCGCGGAGGCGGCCGCCCCAGTCCCAGGAGAGCGAGCGAGCGAGCATGCAGCGCCCCCGGCCCCCCTCCCGGAGGGTATCTCAGCCAATCCGCCCCCTTGAGCCACGTGCAGAGTGCACCTCACTACCCCCAGCCTCGACGTGCGCCCCTCCCGGCCTCTCCGCAGCCCATCCCGCCAGTCTGCCCCCTGCCCTGCCTGGCCAGCCGGAACGCCCGCCGGCCGCTTGGGCCGGCGCGCCTCCCTCGGGCCTCAGGACTGACGGCGGCCACGGGCAGCCCCCTCGGGGCCAGCGGGATGCATGCGTGACGCAACTCCGGGGCCCGTGTCGGAGCCCTCTCCCCGGGCAGCGTGCCCCTTTCCCACTCCGACTGGGCTCGTCTCCCGAGCGGCTCTCCAGGCGCAGGGCACTGGGGGGCCGGTGGGAGCCATGGCGCGGCACGTCCGAAGGGCGAGGGCTGCCGGGCCCCTCGGGCTGCCACACGGGGACCTCGCCCAGCAGTCCTGCTCAGATCTCGCCGCTGCGAGGAGAGCCCCTGCTGCCCGCTGCGAGCCGCCGAGCGGGCCAGCGACCGATTTCCCACGAAGGAAAAACGGAAGGGGGCGCTTGCACGGCCGCTGGTGCTCTTCGGCCCCAGATCAAAGCCGGCGAGGCCCTGTAAGGCCGGGTCGCCAGGTGGGGCAGAAATCTGCCTCTGCACACTGTGTTGGCGTGCCAACCCCCTGCCGGGGAAGACAAAATCCCCGATTAAGTGCCTGTCCCGGTTCTGGTCCATGCCTCCTCTCTCCCTCTTAATTAAATGGCTATAGAACACGGGGCTTCTGTTTAGAATCTCTCCCTCTCCCGCCTGGGGAACCTTTCCATGGACGTGGGTCATCTTGGTTTCGCATCCTGACCCCAAATCTGCACCCAGCGAGTTGCCTGGAAGCAGAGCCCCCTGGGAGGGGTGGCCCCCTGCCCTCCGAGACCCCCTCCACCAGCGCCCCTGCGGGAGCCCCTCCCCACGCCAGCCCCGGTCGCCCTCGCTTACCCAGATAGGTCGCTATCGATCACCATCTTCTGCAGTCCCATGGAGATGCTGTTGCCGGCCGTCGGGGTCGAGGCGGCGTGATCCGTGGGGACGGTCACCTGCATGCAGGCCGGGTTGCTGAGGGCGGTGTTGACGTCCCGCAGGATGCGCGGCAGCGGCCCCAGTTTCGTGGCGGTGCTCTGCAAGGAGAGCAGGCGCGCCCTGTCACCGTCTGCGCATTTCGCAGCGTGTGGGGCTCAGGCAGGAGAGGCACCTGGGACGCTCCCGGCACTTGAGTCAAATATCTCCCCCAGCGAGGGCGTGTGGCGCCGCTGCTTTCAAAGCGGAGCCTGTTGAAGCCCCAAGTGGCCCTCCGACCCGTCCCGATCTGCCCCCGAGAGGGAGCACTGCCCCCCGCTGCTCACCAAGCCCTCTTGTTGCATAATCGAGTTCAGTGGTGATGAGCCGAGGGCACGGTAAGTCGCCCCAGCAGCCGAGCACCGGATAAAGGCGCGCATGGGGCCAAGCGCATGCTCGAAAGGAGTGGCGGCGCCACGCAATGATGTCACGAGTTGCAACTCGTCAGAAGATAGGGTTAGGAAAACGAGGGGTCCTGGCATGATTTTGATGGTTGGATTGTGTTTAGACGGGGCAGAAAGGATGAGCTGTGCAGAAAAAGCTACTCAAGGAGGGCTTTCTCAAAATTGCCCTATTTTCAATGGAACTTTACACCTCTGTTAGGGTTAGGGGTGTGCACCAGGGTAGGGTTAGGGTTAGGAAAATGAGGTGTCCTGGCATGGATTTGATGGTTGGAAAGTGTTTAGAATGGGCAGAAATATTGAGCTGTGCCGAAAAACCCTCTCAAGGAAGACTTCAAAAAAATCGCATTGTTTTCAATGGGACTTTATCCCTAATTTAGGGTTAGGGGTGTGCCCCAGGTTAGGGTTAGGGTTAGAAAAACGAGGTGTCCTGGCATGGATCTGATGGTTGCAATGCGTTTAGAATGGGCAGAAATGTTGAGCTGCGCCGAAAAACCGTCTCAAGGAAGGCTTTAAAAAAATCGCATTGTTTTCAATGGAACTTGATCCCTATTTCAGGGTTAGGGGTGTGCCCCAGGTTAGGGTTAGGGTTAGAAAAACGAGGTGTCCTGGCATGGGTTTGATGGTTGGAATGCGCTTAGAATGGGCAGAAATGTTGAGCAGCGCCAAAAAACCCTCTCAAGGAAGGCTTTGAAAAAATCGCATTGTTTTCAATGGAACTTGATCCCTATTTTAGGGTTAGGGGTGTGCCCCAGGTTAGGGTTAGGGTTAGAGAAATGAGGTGTCCTGGCATGGATCTGATGGTTGGAATACGCTTAGAATGGGCAGAAATGTTGAGCTGTGCCGAAAAAGCCTCTCAAAGTAGGCTTTTAAAAAATCGCATTATCTTCAGTGGAACTTGATCCCTATTTTAGGGTTAGGGGTGTGCCCCAGCTTAGGGTTCGGGTTAGAAAAACGAGGTGTCCTGGCATGGATCTGATGGTTGGAATGCGCTTAGAATGGGCAGAAAGGTTGAGCTGTGCCGAAAAACCCTCTCAAAGGAGGCTTTTAAAAAATCGCATTGATTTCAATGGAACTTGATCCCTATTTTAGGATTAGGGGTGTGCCCAGGTTAGGGTTAGGGTTAGAGAAACAAGGTGTCCTGGTATGGATCTGATGGTTGGAATGCGCTTAGAATGGGCAGAAATGCTGAGCTGTGCCGAAAAACCCTCTCAAGGAAGGCTTTAAAAAAATCGCATTGTTTTCAATGGAACTTGATCCCTATTTCAGGGTTAGGGGTGTGCCCCAGGTTAGGGTTAGGGTTAGTGAAACGAGGTGTCCTGGCATGATTTCGACAGTTGGAATGTGTGTAGAATGGGCAGAAATGTTGAGCTGTGCAGGAGAAGCCACTCAAGGGGGGCTTTTTCAAAATCGCCCTCGTTGCAGTGGAACCCATCGTCCACACATGGCAGGGCCTGCATGGCTGTGGCACCTCAGCTGTGAATGCCCAGCCAGGAAGTTGAATACTTCACTCCTTCTGCTTCCAGGTCCTAGTGGGGCTTCTGGCTTGTGGCGCACGAAACCATTTGCTCCTGAAATCTACGGGGCACCTGGGACGCGAGGCAGGCCCCCCGCGCCCGAGCGTCACCTGGTCCAGCTGCGCGATGGCCTCCCACAGCAGGGACTGCAGGGTCGACAGCTCCCGGCCCAGGTCGATGTAGCCTTCGAAGCCGGCCGTGTTGGACAGCGTCTCCGGGTTGGAGATCTCCAGGAGGAAGCGCTGCATGTTCGTCCATTCGTGCTCCAGGAACTGGTTCATGAACGACATGTACTCCTCTTTGCTGCCGAACCTGGAGCGACAAGCGGGCGAGTCCTGGAGAAACCCCGCAGGACGGCACCGGGCGCGCGAGCGGCTGGGCCGTGGGGCGGCTGCCTTCACAGCCCCCGTGGCCGGGAAGGCCGGCCTCAGGGGCCCCCGTGAGAGGGGGCCGTTGCGGGCCCCCTCGGCTGCCGGCCTGCGGAGGCACCCTAAGGCCCCTGTGGGAAGGGGGGACATGGGCAGCACTCCCCACGCGGGCTGGAGACCGCAGCCCCTGCACACGTCCCCGGCCCCCCTGCCGGCGCCGCTCGAGCTGGCACCTGGGCGCGTCTGACGGTGGTCTCGCTCGCAGAGCGGGGTGCTGGGCGCCGGACCCTTGCGCCTGCCGGCTGCTGCAGCCGTCATGGCCGGTCCCCCCGGCCCAGCATAGGCAGCCCTGGCCGGCCGCAGCAGGCCTTTTCCGGGGCCTCAGGCGGGGCCCCTTCTCAGCCCTGCCTAGGGAGGCTGCGGGGGTCGGAGCAGGGGGCTTGTGTGCCCAGCCGGTCCGGCTGCCCTGCGGTGCCGGCTCCACACCCGGGCCGTGGCCGGGGTGGCAGTGGGGAGAGGTCTGCTCGGCCCCCGGGGCGGGAGCATCTCTGCACCGCTGGCAGGAAGGTGTGGAGAAGCGCGGAGGCAGCACAAGACCGGGCCACGCGGGGAGCTGGAGCCGAGGAGAAGAACGGGGCGGAGAATCCTCGCATGGCTGTGGGGCAGATGCTGCGGGAAGGGGGGGCAGAAAGGCCAGGACGGCTGGGCTGGGGAGTGGGGGGGAGCGTGTCAGGACTGACGTGACCCAGGTTCCGGTGGAAGACCCACACCGGGCTCCCCATCCACACGCCTCCTGTCCGCACCGGGCTCACGTGGGCCCGGCCAGCTGCTCCGGGGGGCCCGCAGAGGAGCGGGTGGGGCTGGCCGGTCAAGGCACATGCCACGGCGGCACATCTCCGGGAAGCCGCGTCTGAGGACGCGCTCAGCTGCAGCTCCGAGAGCCGCCGCTCTTTATTTATTAAATTTGAGAATAAGCAGCTCAGCGCTTGGCAGCAACGGCCCGCGAGATGCCCCCCCCCCCCCAGCCACTGTGTTGCCCATATTTCTGGGCTGGGTCTGAAACATGGACAGAGCAGCTGTTTTTGGAACGGATTCTGGCTGCCAGAGGCTCGAAAGGTCCAAATCTGTGAGCTTGGGTGTGTGTTTGGGGCATGGGGGGCGGGAGGGGGAGATAGTCTGGGTGGGTTTGGGTAGGGGAAAAGGAGAAGACCCCAAGCTAAGCTGGGGGATGTGCTCCCAGTCCCAGCACAGTCTGAATTCTTCCCAGCATAACCAGACAGTCACCATGCAAAACGTTCTTGCCCATGGAATTCTGCTCAAACGCACCCCTTGAACGGCCGTGGGGGTGCTCCCGGCCCGCATCCCAAAAGGCCGTTAAAGGCACCCCTCGACCCCCCAGCTGACGGCATCGCCAGCTGGCAGAGGTCCCGTGCACCACTGTGGCATTTCAGCCCTCAATGCAGGAAGTAAGTTCCTAGCCCTCATTGCGATGCAGATTTGCCTGGAAGCTAAAGAGCCGCAGAGGGCACCAGGATCAGGCCCCTAGGGCCCGCAGAGCCCCGCATCCCTGTGCCGGCAGAGCGAGAGCCCTGTGGGTCCGACGGGGGATGCGCCCGGCTCCCCACGGGTGGGATGTGGTGGGGCAGCCGCAGCTGCAGCCCTCCCTGGCAACGCGGCCGCGCGCGAGAGCTTTACTTGGCGAAGTTGGCCAGGTTCTGCGTGACCTTGGCGATGAGGGTCAGGGTGCGGGCCGTGCGGTCGTCGGGGTACTCCTGCAGCAGGTGGAAGAGGGACGGGGACATGATGGCCGGGCACAGGAAGCGCAGGAAGAGCGAGGCGCTGATGAGCCGCTCGCTGATGTCGGGGCGCCCGCGGTTGCTGCACTCGTGGCGCCACGAGGCGAAGACCTCCTTCAGCTCCCTCGGGAACACGCTGCGGAGACAAGGTGGGCAACGTGGTGGGTGGCGCCCCTGCCCGGGGCCCCCCACCCTCCGTCCGGACACCCGAAGCGGCGCCTCCCTTCCGGGGAGCCTTCCTGCCCCGAGGAGCAGAGGCGGAGGGAGGGCCTTCTCCGGCGGCCTCCTCGAGGGGGACCGGGAGGGTGGCCGCTCCCCGGAGCAGGGCCTTCT
The DNA here is from genome assembly GCF_004798865.1 of Varanus komodoensis. Taxonomy (NCBI): domain Eukaryota; kingdom Metazoa; phylum Chordata; class Lepidosauria; order Squamata; family Varanidae; genus Varanus; species Varanus komodoensis. The sequence goes on from NW_025335873.1 coordinate 9,493,075, forward strand.
CTGCGGGGGCACCCCGACTCTGGAAGACGCTCCCCGGAGAGGTCCGCCTGGCGCCAACGCTTGATTGCTTTGGCACGAGGCAAAACCCTTTTCATTTCCCCGTTCTTTTAATGTTTGATACGTTTTAAGGTGGGTTTTACGTATTGGGAGTTTGGCGGCTGTGCCCAAATTTATTTTGCGTTGTTTTTATCGTAAAACCGTCCCAAGACACTTGCAGAGGACAGCACAGACAAGCCTCAAACGACATCATTAATACATCAGTACATGATCCCCTGCCACTCTGGGCTCCATCACCCAACCCGCTGCGCTTGCTGATGGAGGCCGGGCCGGGCCATCCCAGCCCTCTCCGCATCGAGGTGGCACTGTGGGGGAGCAGGCGGTCCCTGCAGCGCTTGGCAAGCCGCTGTTTTTCCCTTGGGGAAATTTCCCGGACTATCTTTAGACTGCCTCTGCGGCAGCGCAAATCCTTTCTTCCAAGAAGGGAAACCATGCAGCTTTCCCTATCCAGTCCTCTGGATACACTGGGCTGCAGGCCCCATTATTCACAGCCAATACAGACCTCTTGGGTGCGGATAATGGGAGTGACAGTCCAACCCATCGGGAACATCGCTGGCCAGGGGAAGGGGCGATCCAGTGTGTAACACAGAACCCCGCTCATCCTTGGTGCCTCCCGGGACTGGCTTAAGGCCGGAGGAATGAGACGGCGGCCAGGAGCCCTGAGCATGTGCAGAGCAGCCCCCCCAACACCGCCCCCTCTCCTCTGAGCCGCCCTGCTCTCCCCCGGTGGCAATGAGCATAGCAGCCGCCGCAACAGGCGCTCGGCAGGGCGCTGGCGCCCCCGCTGCCCCCGGAGGGACCCCCGTGCCGGGTTTCCCGGGGGCGCAGGCCGTGCTCTCCCTCGGGGCACCCGGCTCCTGCGCGGCCCCCGTGGCGACTCACCAGTAGGAGTTGATGATCTTGCAGAAGGCCAGCTCGCAGCACATCTTCAGGTTGCTCTGATGCTCCGGGAGATCCGCGGACGAGCACTTGCTGGGATCCACCTCGCAGTTCTCGTCGGACTCATACAGCGCCTTGATGAACTCGCCTGCAAGAACCCGGCGGGGCCGGAGCGCGCCGTGAGTGCTGCACCCGGCGCATCGCTTCCCCAGGGACGCACCGGCCGTGTCTGGCTCCCGAGCCCCGCACCGGCGCACTGAGTCGCTAGCCCTCAGGACGGCAGAGCTATGTTGGGAAGTGTGCGGACGTGGCCTTCTGAAATCTCAGAAGACAGCTGCATGGGGAGGGGGCGACCATCACAGAGGGGCGAAAATAAGGCAGGCGGCGCCCCCGCCTGCGGCTTGGCCGGCCCTCGTGCAGCCCGGCTCTCTCCCAGATATGCTGCATTTCTCCATGCGGGGAAGGCATCGGCCGGTCTCCGGCTTCTCCTTCCCGTGCACTAAACCCCATTTCTCTCTGCTGTGGATCATGGGCCTTCGGCGGTCCGCTGTGGCCAGGACAGACCAGGGCGGCCCGGCCAAGTGGAAGCCTGCCGGCATGGGGCAGTGCAGCCCCGGGCGCCAGACTGAAGCCAGTCTGGGGTGGGCAGAAGGCAGCGACTCCCTGGGCACGGCTGGGCGCATTAAAGGGGGACAAAGCGCCTCCTGTTCCCAGAACGCCCAGGCAGGATAACCAGCTGGGGAATGCTGGGGGGGGGGGGCATTTCCTAAGCGCCGCATGGAGGCCAGCCGAGGCCCAGCTCCAAGTGCCGGTTGCCGGGGGGCATCTCTGCGCCCCACTCAAGGCCTCCCCTGCGGGGACTCAGCTGATCCAGGAGCCCAGCGGGGGCATACGCAGGCCCCCTCCTTTCCCCGGGGTCTCACGACAACCCTGTGAGGAAGAGCAGGCTGGGAGTCTCTGACGGCCCCCAGCTTCACGGCCAAATGGGGGCTGCAACTCGGATCTGCCCAGTCCCCATGCCATGCTCTAACCACTAGACCGTACCGACCTCTGTGAGCGCCAGTCCTCTCGGCTAAGTCGGGAGCCTCCATGTCAAGAGGCACTCTACCTTTGAATACCAGGTGCCGCGTTACCTAACCAGGGTGCCTGCTCCCCTCTGGGCCCGTGCGTGGGCCCCTCAGGACCGCCAGCAGCCGCAGCCGCAGGGGGAGGTGACGGCCGTGGGCCAGTCCGACCGGCCCACCAAGGCGCTGCCCCCGCACCTACCCAGGGCGTCCTGCAGGTACTTCTGCCCCACCAGCTTCAGGTACTCCTCGATGGCTTTTGTGGCCAGCGTGTTCTCCCGGAAGATGAGGTGCTCGTTTTCGCCACAGCGGTCCACCTCGGACATCATGAGGTCTGTCAGGAAATCCTGGGGGGGAGACCACAGGGTAGGGCGGGCGCCGCGAGGGGAGCCCCGGCGGGGCTGCAGGGCCGGGCCGCTGGCCACGGCTGAGGCACGAGGGCCCGTCCAACGGCTGCAGCCCCCCTGAAGGGGCGATGGAGCGCATGTCCCATCTCTGGCCACGGTTTGGCTTTTGGTGGGGGGGGGGCACCCATTCTATGTTCTAACCACTAGACCGCACCGACCCCTATGACCTCCAGCCTTCAGCTCCCCCCTTACACGGCCACAAGAGCAGAGAGGGACTCTGACTGCCCTCCTGCGACGCACCCCCCAAATACGTGCCCCCCTCACCCCCCACGATGACCACAGCTCTCCCACCCTCGACGGTTCGCTCCGGAAGCGTGGCATCACCGTTTCTGCTCCGGCGCTTCCCAGGCATTATTGCCCCGTGGCCTCCCCCTGATGCTTTGGACCACACTTTCAGCAGCCACAGCAAGCACGGCCAGTCCCCCCACCCCAAAATGGCACAGCAGGCAGAAGTTCAACCGATGAAGCTTCTCCCCGTCACGGCATCTATGGGCTGGTAAACAGCCGCTCCCCATCACCCCCCGTCCAAGACACCGATCTCTTGCGCGAGCCCTCGGATCGCCATCAACCCGGGCGAGCACCTCCGAGCATGACGTCGCGTCGGAGGAAGGCCCTCCCGCCCGCTGGCCAGGCTTCTCCTCTCTCTCGTCAAGTCTGACAAGCCCGGCCAAACCTCAGGTTCGAGGAGAAGCTGTAAAACTCCACGTCCCCGAGATAATTAATACGTTGGGGAAATGACAGGAGCAGAGCGCAAGGCAGCGCCAAGGTCGGGCGCCGCTAATTGAGAACCGGCACCTTTTGTCAGGCTGCGCGGCTGATCGGAATTGAAATGCGCACGGACACGGTGCCGGCGCTGGGTGCGCGGGAGCAGCCCGGCGTGGCCGAGCCGTGGAGCACCTCAGCGGCCACGGGTCGGGAGCCCCTGAGCGTGGAGGCTGCGCCGGCGGGCATCCCTTCGGCGTGGCCGTCGGTGGCGGGCGTGGACTGTGAGCGGGGCTCTGGCTCCGTGCCGCGCTATGGTTCTCCCCGGACCAGACCTGCGAGGCCCCCTGGCCCGGCCCGGGGCTGCTTGCTGGGGGCAGCCCGGCATCCCGGGCAGGCGGCAGGCCCCCTGGCCCCCGGGAGCTCTCCGGTGCGGCCCCGGCCTGTGGCTGGGAAGCGGCGCATGAGACGGGGGGGGGGTGGAGGCGGGAAGGCTGCGCGAGTCCCGGAGGACGGCAGCTGCGCAAATTGCCCATTTGAGCGGAGAGGCTTCGCTGCTCCTTGAATACCAGTGGCTGGGAGGAGGCGAGGCGGCCCGCCGGGGGCGCTCAGAGACTGCCCCCGAGTGCGTGCGAGGCGGCCCCGGGCGGGGGAGGGGGCGGGGGGCCAGGCCTCCAGGGCTGCCACTCAGCGCATCGCCCCCTCTTCAAACAAGGTAATTACCGCGGAGAGGAGGGGAGGGCTCCCGGTGCCTCGTAAACCTGATTGAAGTCATAATTAGCTGGACTAATAGCACTTATAAAAAGCGTTCCCAGATAGCTGGCCTCTTTGGGTGGTGAAGAGAAGAGAAGAGAAGAGAAGAGAAGAGAAGAGAAGAGAAGAGAAGAGAAGCCACTGCGCAGCCACGGATCGCTCCTGGCCCGGCACGAAACGGCAGGCGCGCTCGGAGGTTCTGGCCTGTAGCCCCAGGGGTCCTTGGCTGCCGCTGGCAATTCTGGGGCAGCCCGAGGCCTCCCTGCAGGTGTGGGGACGCGGGACCCACAAAACAGGGAGCAGCATCCCTCCACGGCTGCTCCGACCTCCTCAAACCGCTCTGCCCCACAAGGTGCCGGCTCGAAAGCTGCCGTGCGAACACGCACCTCGCTCTCCGGGCTGGGCCTCCGTCATCAATGACTGTGCTGCCGATCCGTCGCATGGGGTACAACAGCCGCGGGAGGGCTTTGCAAGGGGACCCCGTGCGCGTGCAGAGTGCTTTCCCCTCCCTGGCAAGCCGCTCCCACACTCAGCTTTGCCCGAGCGAGGCCTTCCTCTAGCTCAGCCAGGCTGGACGGGGCCTCTTCCGGGACGCTCCCGCCCTGCGCGCCTTGGCCACCTCGGACGGGGACCCTGCCCCGCCGCGTCCGGCACAGAGGCCCGTGGGCTCGCCGGGCCACCAGTTCTCCGTCAGGCCCTGCTGCGACCCGGGCGCCAACGGAGCCGTGTGCCCCCTTGGCGAACAGGCCCGCCCGCATCTCCCCGCCCGAGACGCGGCCCAAGAACCCGTCCCTGGATGAAACATAGCACGGCAAAGCTGAACTGGCAACGAAGCTGGTTGCAGAAAGCATCGATAAGTGACGAGATAATGGTCGTCTCTCCTCCTCCTCCTCCTCCCCCCTGCGCCCCCCCCCCCCTTTCCTCTAATTGAGGCTCTAATGGACAACGCGTTTGATCGCCAGGACTCCAAAGGCGGACCAGGCAGGCCGAGCAGTAAATCTCCGTCGGACGCGGGACGTGTTCCAAGCGCCCGCCAAGAGCAGGTGCTGGGGTGCAGCACCGTTCCTTCCCGTGTGCCCCTCCTTGCATCCACAGCGGGACCCGGCGAATTACTACAAACAACAACCCCGTGACTGTCTGCAGCCTTGCCATCGAGCTGATGCGACACAAAAGGGAAAGGAAAGCGAAGGGGCCCGCCAGCATCCACGCCTGCCCAGCTTCCGCCTCTGGGAGAGCAGCAGAGCAGTCTGGTCGCGCCAGGCCAAGGGGCCGGCCCTGCACCTTCGGCTGGATGCCGCGGCCGAGCGATCACCTGCGGGAGGCGAGGAGCCCTGGCGTGAGGCACCTGCCCCGGCTGGCGGCAGCTCCCAGCCCTCGGGCAGAGGGGCGCTTTCCTGGGCTCCTCCACCCGCGAGGTTTCGTGCTGGAGCGGCCGCGAAACGAACCCGAGGCACGCAAAGCGGGGGCTCAGCCACCCGAAAGGGGCGCGATGGGGCAGCGTCAGCCAAATCCACCTTCTCTACCTGGCGCCATTTTCTAGAACAGCTTCCTAGAAATGCTGGGCGTGTCGCGAGCGGAGCCGGGGGTCAGACTAGATGGCCCGGGAGGCCCCTTCCGACTCGCGCTGTTTCCTGCAATGTGGGGCCCAGAGACAAGCTGGACGACGACTCTCCCTGGCCCAGAAGCAAACCAGGAGCCGGAGCGGCCGGCCCTTTCCGTCCCTCGGCCCGGAGGCCCTTACCTTGGCCTTCCCTGTGCTCTGGAGGATGTGGACCAGCGCGGAGGCCATCTCCTCCTTGTTCTTGACGCTCAGCACTGGCTCCAGCACCGAGCAGAGCACCATGTAGCTGTTGGTGATGTATTCGGCGAACTCCTTGTACATCTCCATGGGCAGGATGCTCATGGTCTGGTAGCGCGCCTTGATGCGGATCATGGGGCCGCCCGCCTTGCCCTTGCTGGGGTTGGGCGTCACCACCGGGTACCACTTCTCGACGAACTGCCGCCCCGTGACCGAGCCGGCCGGGATGCTGACCAGCCCGATGAAGTTGGTCTTGTCCTTCTTCTTCTTCTTGTCCGTCTCCTTGTACAGGTGGATGGTCATGCAGCGCAGCGACGGGAGGTTGTTGAACTCGAAGTGCTCCCCCCAGAAGACATTGTCCGTTTTCAACTTGCACGTCGTCCGGGCGTAGAGGACCTCGTCCAGGCAGAGCTCGCACAGGTACTTCTTCTTGGCCGGCAGGTCTTTGGCCTCGATGATCCACAGCTTCAGCATGTTCTCCACCCGCCGGCTGTTGTCCTAGCGAGGAGAGACGGGCGCCGCGCCGCAGGAAAGGTCGAGGGGAGACGGTTGCGGGGTGGGTGGCAGAGGAGAAAAGCAATTACCCGGCACGAAAGATGGAGGAGTGTGCGCCTTCATTATTGGAAGGCGTCAGAACAGAAACCGATCCTTAATTACATTTTTTTACTTTAAGGAAATTACCAGCTCTTGGGAATTTGCATAATAACCCCCGCTTATGTTCATTTTCCAAATATTGTGGTGCTTTCTTGTCTCGCTGGCACCAATTACGTGAAGAAAGGAGGCTGATAAAATACCCCCCATTAAAAAAAATTGCACAATTTCCAATTTGGCTGCTGGAGGAGCTGAAAACCAAGGGAGAAAAGCCTCCAGCCGAGACGAGGGTGGCTGGTGCTCCGGGGGGTGGGGGGTGTGCTCCGCCAGCACCTCCTCCCCAGGGGGCCTCCCCCAACGCCACCAGGCCTTTGCAGCGGGATGCAGGGTCCCCTCTCCCCCCAGGATGTCGCTGGGAGGGTTCAGGAGAGGTGCGGCCCCCTTGGGGGGCATAAAAGCCCCGGGGAACAGCCATCGTGTCACAGGGAGGCAGGGGCCACGTGCCCACCGCCCCTCGGCCGCAAGGCGTGTTGACTCAGGCTCCGCTCACCCCAACAGAGCCGACTTCCAGGCGAAGGATGGGCTGACGCTGGCATTCCTTCTGGGAGAACCATTTTTAACCAGGCTGAGCATCCAAAAGTGGCCCAACCGCCCAGCGACGATGCGAAGCCGCCTTTCCCCACCCACCGAGAAGGTGGGAATCGCTCCAATGCGGCAAGGAAGACCCTCGCCCCACAGACTGTTCACGCAGGGCTGGGGGACCTCTCCCGCCCGCGGGCCGAGGCCACGCCCCCCGGGGGGCCACACGCCAGAGGGCGGAGCCAGAGGCCGCCGGGCAGGTCCAAAGGGGAGGAGCCAAGCCCACAGGTGGCTCCGGCAGGCTGGCACTGAAGAGCGGCCGGAGCGAACGGGGTGGAGGCGGCTCGGCAGGGACGCGGTCAGGGTCTGGGGGCTCTGTGGGCGGCCATTCTGCTCGGTAATCCCACAGCGGCATCCCAGGGGCCACCTCCGCTGGGCACCTCCATGCCCTGCCTCCATCCCGCAGGCCGGGGGCAGCGGGGGGACGGCCAGGGACGCACGCGAGCGAGCTGGTTTGGTATTAAAGAGCAAGCCAGGTCTAGAAGGGCCCACCGGCTGCAGCTGACCTTGCTTTCAACTCCCCGAAAGCACCCACAGCAGACTTTCTCTCCCTGCCTCTAATTAGCATCATAACCCCCAGCGTCTCAGCCATGTCATGGAGATTTGGGGGTGGCGGGAAGCCGAATAGTATTTTTAAAAATATCTGGTGAAACGTCGAAGCGGAACATGCAGATCGGCCTTGCCCAAGCTGCTCCCCACTGTGATTCCCATCGCACTTTGTAAAAGGGGGAATTTATGATATTGCTGGGGCTTGGCTGAAGCATGCAGGCTGATACGCGGCCCCCCGGGGGCTGAGCCGACGGGCACCGCTTCTGTCGCTCGGCTACAATCGTGCCCACTTTGGAGAGAATAAGCTCTACCCATCCCAACAGAACTTACTTCCAAGTAAACACATACAAGAACAGGCCGACAGCTGTGTTCATTCCGGGGGAATCGTTTTCAGCCATTATCATAATTTCAAAAACCAAATACCTAATTATCCAACCTAAATGCAAAATAATTATTCCACAAAGGGATAATCGGTTGTCATTTTAAGAAAATTGGACTGTAGAAGACAATAATTTTTGTTGCACACCTTATCTGTTAATTTGTCCATTCAAGCAACTGCTGGAAACCGACAGTTTCATTCACGTCCCAATTTTATGTTCTAATATTTAAGCTGCTCCATAATGTCTCATTACTCGGGCTGCCTTATTTTATCCTTATTATTTATGCTCCCTTCTATGATACACCTACGTTTATTTTTTTAAAGAGGGAAGGTGCTTTGTTGTTTTAGCACCAGCTCCTTAATGAATCGTTAACGGATCGCACATAAATTGTGCTTCCGCTGCGGCCCTTGCGTCTCCTTCCTTCCTTCTGCTCCTGGCTCGCCCGCCCGCCCGAGCTTGGTGGGCACAGGAGGAGGAGCCACGTGCCACGTGCACGGAAGGGCCCAGCCACGGCTGCTGGGGATGCTTACCTTGTTCGGGTGCACGGCCCGGCGGAGGTTCTCCATCCACTTGTCCCGCTCCGCGGCGGACCGGCAGGAGAAGCATTTGCTGCCGGACGACGTGGTCACCTGGAGGGGACGAGAAAGGGGTGGCAAGAGCGGCTCAGCAGTGCAGCCGGTCCTGGACAAGGAGGGTCCCCGTCCCGCGAGGGGCCAAGGCTGCCCAAGGGGAGGCTCCTGCTGTTCTCTCGCCCAACGTACCTTCCCCCTGGCCAGCAATGGCGCGGCGTTTTGCCGGCCTCTGGGCATGCCTTCCTCCTTCCTGAAAGTGGCCAGGGGGGCTTCTGATCCCACGGAAAGAGGTGGGAGCGCCCCCAGGAGACGAGATGGACAAGATCCCGCAGGGACCCAGCCGGAGGCGTCTCAGACGCTCGGCAGAGAAGCAGGGAAGGATCGGCTCCCTTCTGAATTCCCCGGCAGCCGGCCCAGAAATACAGCCTGCCCTGGAGAGGCCCGAGGCGTTGTGTGGCGACGGCTTGCGCCTGGATTGACTCCACCAAGGAAGCCGCGCGCAGCTGAGCAGGGCTGCCGTGGGCAGGATGCCGTGGGAGGCTTCCGTCCATGGGGTTGCCGCAAGCTGGAGACAACTTGCCAGCACACAACAACAGCAGCAACAGCCGCAGCAGCAGCCGCAACCCCTTTTCCTTCAGGTCACATCTCCCGCTATGTGGAGCCATCCAGAGTTGCCGGACGAATGCTCCCATCATTCCCAGCACAGGATGATGGGAGCCGCGGCTCAACACGAGGCACTGCCCATGGGTTTGCGCACAGCAGCTGCGCTTTCCCCGGAGGGGGAAGGCGGCCCTTCTGCACCCGGCAGCTTGCCGAGGCGTGCTTGGAGCGGCCATGGCGCACCGGCACATGGAGGGAGACGCATTTCCACCTTCTCTCGTTCACCCACAAGGAGCAAATGTCACCTTGGCTTTTAAAGGAGTGTGTGTGTGTGTGGGGCGGGGGGGACTCCTCAGCATGCGACAGAGGAGTGCGCAGCCCTCAGAAGTGCATAATGAGGCGGCGGGCGGCCGTCTTGGGTGTCTTGCCCTGACAGACAACGCTCCGCCAGCTTGTCCCTCTTTGCGTTCCTGCTGCGCCAGGAGGAATAAGGCGCTCCGGGGGAAGGAGGGGTCCCACGCCTCGAAGCACCCGGCCCTCCCTCCCTCCCTCCCTCCCTCCCTCCCAGCCCAAGCCCCACCACGTGGGCGAGCCCCCCTCCAAGCCACACCCTCCCCGAGGCTGGATTCACAAGACCCTGCGTTTCCCACTGGCACATGTCTAAGGGCTCTGCCCCGTCACCCGCGCTCGGAAGTCCCCGGTGCCTCGTGCAAGTGGCGCCCCATGCAGTCTGGAGACGGCCCTCTCAAGAAATCGATGGGGGGCGAGGAGGTATCATGGGGCTGGCCCCTTTTCGGGGGCGAGGAGGTATCATGGGGGACCAGGGTTTCTCCTGGCTTGCTGCTGCGAAAGGGAGATGAAGATACGGCGGTTCTGCTCCGTGGAGGTGCAGGCTGAAATCCCATGGGGCCGTCCACAGTGTCGAACCGCTTCGGAGCACCGGGTTCAGGGGCCCTCTGCAGCCAGGCCAACTCTGAGACCGGCTGCACTGGCCACACGGCCACAAAGTCCCCGGCCACCGGGACTTTCTCCTTAGCAAAGGAGCTCCGAGGTTTGGGCACCAGTGTCCCGAAATGACCACCCGCTGCAGCTCTGGGTTTCGCTTGCAGGGAGCTGCCCGGCCCGGTTCCCCTTTTCCATGCCTCTGCTTCTGATGGCAACACCGGACTCTTTGCAAATGCGGGAAGTCCCAGAACAGGGAACCCCAGAAAAGTGGGATCAAAGCTGGGTTTGAAAAAAAGATACAGGAGGGGGAAATATAGGTATTAATTTACTGGAGCAAAATTAAATTGGCGTGTGTGTGGGGGGGGGGTGGAATCATTAGTTGCTCAAATGTAACTCGTTTTCACTCATTATCCACGTTCCATGGATGGGCGGCTTCTTCTGCCAGGCAAAATTATCCTGCAATTTGCGCTCGCTGCCGAGAACGGGCTCTCCCGGTGGGCAAGGCAGGCGCTGCCGCTGCAGGCTCGACCTACTTCTTGCTATGCCGCATCCAACCTCTCGCAAGGACAGCCGAGAGGGGATGGCGGGGGGGGGAGGCAGCGGAGACTGTGCACTGGGAGGCACGTGCCCCCCCACGGGGGGGCAGGAGGTGGGGGTGGCCGGAAGACGGCCTCCCCGTCTGCTTGGCGCTTGCTTAGCACTCCCCATCGAGCAGGTGGGGCCCCCAAAACCGCAGCTCAGTTTAGATTAACCAGGAACCTAAGACGTGGCATTTCTCTGGAGGCATCCGGCACTGACTGGCAGCAGCCCTCTCAGGTCTATCTCAGCCCTTCCTGGAGACGGAGGTTCTGTCTCCGGTGCAGGGCAGCCTTTCCCGGTGAACCCTCCGTTCCACAATTCCAGTCCTCATGGTGCTGAGGGTCGGGCTGCTCTGAGCAGGAACACCTGAAGCTGCCCCACCTGGGTCAGACCCCTCTTGGCTCCTCTTGCCCCGGGTCCTCAGTGGGGACTAGCAGCGACAGAGCCCTCCGGGGTTTGGGCAGGAGCTTCCCACATCTCCCTGGAGGGGGCAGCACTCCACCTGGGACCCTCTTCATGGAACGGCCACGTTCTCCCACGGAGCCTCAGGCTGGGAATGCCGCTCAACTGAACCCCACAACGGGGAGCCCCAGTCCGGCCCCTGGCACGGAGAAGACGCCCAGGCTCACCTTCCTCCCACCCCACTCAAGTGTAACAGTCACACTGCGTGCTGGGTGCCGGTGAGGAAGAGGACTGGGCCACAGGACAGAGTCCCTGCAGGCCAAGGCTGGCCCGGCACCGGCCGGAAAGGGGGCAGCCCAGGCCCGGCCCGGCCCGGCCCGGATTCTGCGTCTTGAGTGAGCTCCGCTTTTCCTGCTCTGTGTGCATTTAGGCAGCCCTGCTTAGCACACTCGTTAAGGCACCGGAGGCGCAGGCCAGCCTCCCAGCACTCCACACTTCCTCCCAACCCGCCACCCTAAGACCCGGGGGTGCTGGCGCGATCCGGAAACCGAGCGCCCCTCAGACGTTCCAGGCTACAGCTCCCAGCCAGCAGGGCAGGCTGTAGTCCCAACATGTGCAGAGTGGGTTTCCCCTCCATCATAAGGACTAGAAACACACGTAACGCCCCAACAGCATCACGGGGAGCTTGTTTTTCCTACCCTGACCCCACCTGGACAGCCACCCTAACCCTAATCAAGGGCTGAAAGACCCGTGGCTCACACGGGCAAGGGCTCTTCCCGAGACGAGACGCTTGTTAGCCAGCTCTGCGCCGACGCCTGCCTGTCTGCACGCGCGCCCCTTTCTGTGCGGGGCGATTTCTCCTCCTGCCCCTGCAGGCTTTCAGCCCCTGTGCCAAGATCCAGCGAGGCGCCAAGGCCGGCCGGCCGACCGACGGGGTTTCCGGTTTGCCCGTCGGCGCAAAGGCACGAGACTCGGCGCGCCCGCTTGGGACGAGCAGCGGGGAGCCCTGCTCGGACCCAGGGGCCGGGAGCCAGGCGTGGGGGTGCCCCGGCCCTGCCGGAGGGGCTCACCTCGAAGCAGAAGTCCTGGCCCAGGATGCTGCTGTGCACGGGCTTGATCACCACCTCCTCCTCCATCCTGAGGTCGAGCGCCTCCACCGCACTACTGGGGCTGAGCAGGGACTCGTGCGAGCGCGACTCCTTCAGCCTCGGCATCAGCTGGGATCTGGAAGGCAGAGGGAGGTCAGCCCGGCCCCTGCACTCCCGCCCGCGCCCCCGGAGAGTGCCCGGCGCCCCGCGTGCCCGTGGGCGGGGGGTGAGGGGAGAGCAGGCTGGGGATCCCGGGCAGGGCACAGCTTGGGGGCTGCCGGGAGCCTCCCCGCCCCGCCCCAGAGTCTTCTCAGCCATGCGCCGGATCGGGCCCCTAGGCGGGCCAAATGCGGCCCTCGGGGGCCCCCTGCCCCCCACCGCCTCGCGGCTTCCTGGCTTGGGCTGCGAATGCCACCGCCCGCAGGGGCCGAGGCGGTGGCAGGCAGCGCTGGCAGCTGGAAAGCGGGGGCAGCTCTGGTCCTTCTGGCCCAGCCACACACGCCGGGTGCTCGCCCCCGATGCGGCTGGGGCTCCCAGCTCCCGCGGGAACGTCGGAGCCGGACACTGCATCGGGGCGGAAGGGAGCTGTTGTGCAGCCACATCACAAAGGCCACGGCCCCCTACCACTGCGAAGGGCAAGGCCAGAGGCGGTCCAGGGACCCCCCCCCCCCGTCCTCCCGCAGGGCAGGCTGGAAGAACAGGAGCCGTGCTCGGCCGGACAGAGGCCTCGTCCGACTGCTCACTTCCCATGGCAGCGGTCCAGGCACCTCCTGCCGCCCTGCTTCCATTAATCCACCCCATTCCTTTCTGGAAGCATTTAATCGGAGGGCTCTCGCCACACCTCCTGCAGCGAGTTCTTCCAGTTCACCACACACAGTGTTCGGCATTTGCTCGTTGTTTTCCTTCCCCAAACCTGCTTCCAATCAGTTTTCCCCGGCTGCTGGAAAAGGGCGACGCATTTCCGCAGGCAGCGAGCCTCGTCCTGCAGGCCCGTCCCTCCTCTGCCTCCTTCTCCCCATAAAGAAAAGCGGAACTGAAAGAGGTGCTTTCTTTTCAGTGGATTCAGCGGTCGGCACGCTTGCCCTGCCGTCTGCACATGCTCAGAGCTGCCCTCCTCCGCTCTGGTTAAGATCTGCCGCTTGTTCCAAGAGGCACGGCTCGATCTTGCACAGAAGCACTCCGGGCACCATGCGAAGCGAGGCGAGCTGCTGCCGAGGGGAGCAGTCCTCCTCGGGTGGCGACTCCGGGGGGCCTTGCTCCCTCCTCCGAGCGCATGGCGAGAACCAAAGGGCTGTTGGGCCCCCAGCCCCCCGGGGCCGCCTGCTCCACCTCCTCTCCTCCACACCCCCTGCCACCCCCTCCGGGCCCCGTCCCAGCTCTGCTCCTGCCATGGCACCTGGGCCCCCAAAGCCCCCCGGGGCCCCCGGGTGCTGTCCAGAGGGCCACAGGATTGCCACCCTCTTAACCCTAAATATTTTGGTGTTTCATTCTATAAAACCACCAAGAAACATGCACAAGGACAACAGTTAAACTAAGCAAAAGACACGACCGGGTCAATACTGCAAACAAGGGAGTCGCCGAAGCCAATATCTGGCCAGTCACTGTACGTGGGACGGCGCTTATCAGATAAAGGGGGGGCACTGCGTGGGGAGCAGCACTGAGCCACCGGCCCAGCCCCAGAACCCGGAGCTGGCAAAGGAGTCGGCGCACCGGGGGGGGGGGGGGAGATCGGCACCTCCCGTGCAGAAACGACACCTCTCGGACCAGGTGGGCAACCGGGAGCCCCTGGACGGAGCAAGGCCGAGAGAAGGGCGCAGTGTGACCCAGAGCTGGGGAGGGAAAAGGGAAGGCCAGCAGAGAGACAGGAGAGGCAAGGTGAGGAGGGCAAAGAGAGGAGAGGGAGAGAAAGGGCAGGCAGGGAGAAAAGGGGAGGCAGGAAGGAGGCAATGCCCCCCGGGGCAGAAAAATCTCCCCCTTCCCTGCTCTAAATGGGAAGAGGGCAGATGGCCCTTGACGCCCCGCTCTGCTCCTCAAAGCCTGTGGGGCTGCCCTGGGAAGCCGGCCTCCGCCCGGGAGCCTGGAGGGACGCAGCCGCCACGGAGGAGGCCCACGCAGCAGCAGATGAGCACCGCCGGCACACCTTCGTCGGGGCCCACGATTAGGAGGCCCTGCCCAAAAGCCCGTTCCAATCCGGAGCTCGTGGTCCTTGGACCTGAGGAAGACCTCGGAGAGCAAAACCAGGGCGGGGGGGAGGCAGCCAGGCTGTGCTCCCCGAGGAGAGGAAGCCGGCCCAGACAGCCCCTCCCTTCTCGCTCCTCGGGACAATGCCGGGAAGAACCAGAAGCCGCTGCGACCCAGCGGTGGGAAAGACTCGGCATTGTTGATGTCCCGGCCTGTTTCGGAAGAGCATTCAAAACAAGAAAAGTCCGGGCGGGCAGGAATCAAAGGAGAACTCCCCGAGGAGTTCGGGCAGAGCCGGGGCAGGCTCCGCGGCACCCGCCTCTCCTCGTCTTGCTCCCACTTGAGGGAAGGGCTCACGCGAGCCGCTTGCAGGCTGAACGGGGCTCCGGTGCCGCACCCGAGGTCGCCGAAAGACCGCACTGCCCGGGGGACGGTGCACTCGTGCGCAGCTCTGAGGGCGCATGAGGGCCCAGGGCAGGGGGACCACCCCGCCACTGCTTCACGGCCCAGACGATCCCACCGCCCTAGCTCAGTGTGGCGCTCGGAAGCACGGGGCCAAAAGACGGGTCTCCGGCTATTCTGGACCACCTTCCCCAGAGCTCCCGGCCACCGGGCATGCGGGGAGGGCTTCAAAGGACGACAGTCTGGAAAACCTCCTTCTACCCACCCTGCATGACATGAGACGGAGGTTGAGCTTGGGATGCTGGGCCCTTTGAGCAGCCTTGCTGAAAGACTGCTTAAGGGTTTCCTCTTCACTTTATTAGATTGGAAACCTGCGGGTAGAAACCGTCCCTTTCACGGACCGCATGGAAGCCTCTCCAGAAGGCTTTTGGACTAATCAGTTAATAACGACATAAAGGAATGAAAAAGAATTAGATCTCTGCACGCATGCATGATATCAGAGCTCTTTTTAGCACATTTCTGATCCACCAATAACCGGCCTCGTGCAGGGCAATCAGTTAAAACACAAAATGCCATTTTAATGCACAGCTAAAATAGAAAATGTCATCCAAACAGGTAAACGATGAAATATAATATAATGCAAAACAATAGATAGCACAGGAATATAATAACCATAATAACCCAGACTTAGGCCTCTAAAATGTTTGGGGGAAATTATTACTATGTCGCATTTATACCCTGTCTTTTTCCCCTTACATAGATTGCAAGGCAGCTTACTCTGGGCCGTGTTTTCCTCACAAAAACAGCACAACCCTGCAGGGTTGGTTGGGCGGAGAGTGAGGGATTCCCAGCCTCATGGAGAAACCAGAGCAGCCGAAGCGGCAGCAGAAGAAAAAAGGAAACGGAGCCACGGGAGACGGGGATGGAAACACCCTTGGTTGGGTTCCATGTGTGCCGTTTGGGATAAAGTACGAGCAAAGCCCCACGAGCAACTGTCTCGGCTTTCCCTAGCTATCCGCACTCAGGGGCCTGCGCTGCAGCACAGGCCAACAGGCCTCTGCCCCAAGGAGGCTGCAGTTTAAACGCTGGCAATGAGGAAACCACAGGCCAGAGGCAGGGTCCTGACGGGCTGAAGGCAAGCACCGGGAATGGACGGTGGCCCCGGGGTGAGGCCCCGCTTGGAAGGCCGACGGCCTTGGGTTTAACCCCCCACGGGGGCACCTGCCCCGACAATCCGGCAAGCAAGTGGGGGTGCCCCCCAGTCCACGCAGAGCTGGTGCCTCGGGGCGTGTCGGATCGCGGGGCAGAAGCCGCTCTCACCACCGGCCGAGCAGTGCCCGGGGCAGGCGGTGCCCGCAACCGCCTGGGAGGGGGCGAAGCGCCAGAGGGTCCCCTCCCCCACACTTCCCAAAGCAGGGGGGCTCCTTCCTCACCCTCCTCCTCCTCCGCTGCCGCCGCTCCCACTCCCCAGGCCTCACCAGCAGGGAGGTCCCGCATCGCACCGCCCCCCGGCTGGGCCCGGACGCGGAGCAGCCAAGAGCGAGAGCGGGGCGGCCAGCGAGCGAGCGAGCGAGCGAGCGAGCGTGTCCCAGCCACGCCAGGCAGGCCTCCCGCCCGCCTCTGCCTCTGCCTCCACCTCCGCACCGCCCTGCCCAGCCCGCCTCTCCGTGCGCCTCTCGCCAGGCGCATGCATGCAGCGCTTCCAGCGCGCGGGCTCCGGCGGCCGCCGATTGGCTGCTCTGTAGCTGGGGAAGGAGCCACATCTGCCGCAAATGTCAACATCCGTGCGGCTCTCCAGCGAGTCCCCGCCGGGCCGTGGCGGCCAGATGCGCGCCGGCGGACGCGGGGCGCATGGACCACCGCCGAGGGCAGCGCCGGCCCTGCACCCCTCCAGGAGCGGCCGCGAGGGGCACCAGGGAGGGCTGCAAGGGAGGGTTCAAGTTTGCCGGGACGGGACGGGCGCTGTTCCGAGTGGGAGGGAAAGGAGGAAGAACTGCCGGGAGTTCGAAGGCGCTTCCTCCTCCTTCTCCAACCGGGTGGCTGGTTTAAAGTGCAAAGCAGCGTAAGAAGGGGAACCGTGAGGCATTTAGGAACGGGAGCAGACGAGGTTTCCCTGCCTGTCCAAACGATCTGAACACCGCCTGAAGCTCAGCAGTCACGTATGCTTTCTTCCCACCGATGTGAGAAAGGTGTGCATTTCCAATGGGGGGAAAGTGCGTTTTTTTTTTTAAGTGCCTGCAGGTTCAGTAACCAGTCCGCCTTTTCGGAAAACACCCCTTCCCAGCCCCCCAGTGGCGAATGGGTCAGGCTCCCCGTTTTGCAAATGTGGATTAAGTGTCTGCGCGCCTGACTTGGGGGCAGAACCACCTACGGGCCCACCTGGGCCAGCGTGGCCGGGAGGGGCTCTCGGGGCTGCAGGGGGCCGGGCCAACTCCACAGCAATGAGCTGTAGGGTCATCCTCTGCTACCGTAATGCTCTTCGCCAAGGCAGGCTGGGCCAGAATCTGCCCCAGGAAGGGGGCAGGACGGAGTCCAGGCACAATGAACAGGCAGCTGGTGCAGCTTCTGCACCAGTGGGACGATTCTGGTGGATATCGAGTTGTTCAGAAAGACGTTTGGTGTGGGAAGACACACACTACGTCCACGGGGGCAACTCTGGAGGGTCTGGGGCGGCCATGTCCGATCCCCAGAAGGCCTTGCCAAATCTCTGCAGCTGATTCACGCTGAGATTCAGCGAGGGTTTACAAAACTCCAGCCACTGGCCGAGGATGTTGGGAGTGATAGTCTTCTCACACACCTGATGCTTGCCATGGTATAAAGGAATGGAGATGCACCGGCAAAAGACAGACGGAAGAAAGAAACCCGCACAGCGCACATCGAACCGGCCAGGGTGGACAGCACAGTACATCACATGGCGACATTTTCCAAAAGATGGTTCAGAAAATTCGTGAAAGGAGAACTATCAATGTCTCTTTGCCACCTCAGCTGAAAACGGGTGTATCGTTGGCAGCCCTGCTTAATTCCGCTTTCCGGAAGCAACTCAGATGGTCTCGGCCCCCCAGAAGGGGAGACGCTGGATTGCCCAGACTGTGGGGCTTCGGCTCAGCCCCTCCGGTGACCTCCAACCACGTCCCCTCAGAGCTCCCTCTCTCCAGAGCCGGGCCTGAAACGGCACTCGGCTTATCCGCAAGGATCATGAAGTGTGACAGCGCACTCCAGCCCGTGGCCTTGACTGGACGAGCATCCCGACCTTTAATTTTGCTTGCTCGATAGGTCTCGAAACTGCAGCCCGAGCTTGTCCTTCCGACCAGCTGGAGAAGCCCAGCCCTCAAATCCCCTGATGGACGGCACTGACAGTTTCCCACGGCTTAATCAGAGACCTGGAATCTCTCAAAAAAAGAAGAGTGCACTCTGGAAACTCAGCTTGCGCCAAAGCGGATGCCAAAACCAGGAAACACGGAGCGCAACAGTCGGTCCTGTGTGCCTTTACGCAGAAGCAGCGAATGCTGCGGAAGCCTCGTGGGGCAAAGGGTCCCCGAAAGGGATCCCCGTGAGGCCCTGTCTTTGCATCCCCCAGACCAGGTCACATGCCCCAAATTCCTCGGCAGTGGCGCACTGGTGGTGGTCAGACAAGCTGGTTCTTCCGGGGTGGGGGGGGGGGAATGCCCAGACTTGTTTTCTCTGCTGGGAACAAGGAGCCAACGATTCAGAGCTACCCCGGTATCCCACTTGGAGAAGACAGTGACCGGTCACACGCCCCAAAGGGAGGCCCCCTTGGAGAGCATGAAACTAGTATGGCCTTGTCCTCAGGGGTAGACTGCCCCTGAAACTGGAGGTTCCACTTAGACATCACAGCCAGCGGCTGCTGCCTAATCTGTGCCCGTCTCCACACTGGGGAGCCCCCAGCTCTGCAGTTGGGTAGCTGAGCCAGAATCTGGATTTGACTGCAGCATCAAGGTGACACTTTTCTTGCAAAAGGGGAGGGAAAGGCATGCCAGAAATGGCCGCGCAAAGCTCCCCATCCCCAGACAAACAGAGCAGGAGACTTTGGAACCTTCTGAGAAATACCTGGAGGGCGTGTGGGTGTTCCTACCTCCAGGCACATAATTCCTGCTACGCCAACCGGTTGGACGAGTCCAGGCACCGTCCTGTGGGAAGCCAGGAGTCAAAGGCCCAGCCAAGCCACGCCGAGTCGCTGCCTTTCCGAAGGGAACGCGGAGACGCAAACGGGGCCGCGCGGGACTCGGGACACGGAACCGCCGCGTGGAGACATGTGGCAGCTGCTGGCGAAAGCGGCGGCCTTCCTTCCCCCCTTCTTTAATCAGCGCAAAGGAGAGCCTTCCCCCCGTGACCTGCGTGTTCCAGATTCGTCGGAATGCATCTCCCATCACACCTGAGCCGGCATCCCTCCTCCTCCTCCTCGATGTTCCGCGTATTCGCGGTGCCGTGACTCGAGGCCCGCAGGGCTTCTCTCCTTCCTAGGAGACAGGACCGCGAAAGCCAGGCTGCTGGCTAGCGTACCATCGCTCCCCGCAGGATGGGACCCCCGAGCCTTCCTGCCACGGCCCCTTCCCAGCCACGGGCCCAGCCACGGAGGCCTCTCCCCCCACGCACGCCGTCTCCTCCCCACCCAAGCCGCCTGCTTTACGGAGGGCTGGGAGCAGCTCTTGGAACGCCGCATGCCCAGGCGCTGGGTGTGGACTGGGTGCCGCGGGCGTGTGGTGCAACCGTTAGACCAAAGCCCCGAGTTCAGCCCCAGCTCGGCCTCCCAGAACTGCCAGGCTCTTCCCCCCCTTTGCAGTGCCCCCCGCCCCCCGTGCCTGTCCTTTTTTCCAGGCGGAGCAAAGAGGACCCCAAATGCCATCAACCCCCCAAGCCGAGAGATTCCTGGGGTCTCCTGGCCCCCACGGGAAAATCAAAGGCCCAAACGCGGCTGCGCCCCTTTCCTTGCCGATAAACGCTCAGCCGTGAGCTTCCCTGCTTCGAGGGGGTGCAGGCTGTCCCCAAAGTTGGGGGGGGGGATGCAGCCTGCTTGGGCAGAGCCTCTTTCTGCTGCCACCACAGGAACAAAGGTGGGCTTT
This sequence comes from Varanus komodoensis, assembly GCF_004798865.1. NCBI lineage: Eukaryota > Metazoa > Chordata > Lepidosauria > Squamata > Varanidae > Varanus > Varanus komodoensis. The sequence continues at coordinate 9,512,744 of NW_025335873.1, forward strand.
GCCACCCCGAAGGTGTGCTTTTAAAAGTGACGCCGCGCACTGCCCCATTGAACGACGCCCAAGGAGACGGCCGCTGCAGAGGAGGCCGGGGGGGGGGGGGCGCACGCTTCCCACCCCGTTTCAAAGAGAAGCCAAGGAGGGCCACACGAAATGCCCTGCTGCTTGCAGGCCGTCTGCCCGGGGTTTGCTCTGGCTGGGGCTTGAGCCAGCGGCTGTGGCTTCCCGGGGCGGCCGGAGAGCCTAGAAGGCTCCCCACTGGATAGAAATGCGTTGACTCTGGTCTGCCCAGCACACAATGCCGTGCTGGGCCCCCTCCGAAGCGGGGGCAGGCAAGTGGGCCAGGCGCCGATGCCCCCCTCCCAGCGCTCCAGCCCTTTGGGGAGAACTTTGGAGGAGGCATGCTTCGGAGGCATCCCCGGCCTGCCAGCTGCACCCCCCGGAAGATTCCCGATAGGAAGAGAGCCCCTACATGCCTCCATCGGCAGGGGCTGCCCCGGTGGTCCTTCTGGGGGCCTTCAGCTCGAGTTCGGTCCCTGCTGAAGTTTCCGGTGTTGGCCTAGTCTTTGCTCGCTCGCTCGCTCGCTCTTGCGTGCGCTCTCGCTCTCGCTCTCTGTGTTTTTCCAGGGCTCTGCCCAGCCCCTGGGCCCCTGCGCTGTGAGAGACCCAATGCAGGATGCAAATTTGCTTGATTTGCATACTGTAATCAAGAGGTGGGATTTTTTTTTAAAAAAACATATTGTTATTATATGCAATACTGGTTATTTGTGGGCCAGGAGAAAGATAAAAGGATTAGTGGCGGGGGGGGGGGGGGGAAGAGATGTTTCCCTCCGCCAGTTTGCATTCCACGCAAGCACGGTGCTGAAGGCACCCCGGGGGCTGCACTGTTTTAATTTATATATAGACAGAGAGAGGGACTCCTAATTAAGGAACCAGCAGAAGCTCTTCTGATGCCGAGAAGCCTTCCTCAAGAGCTGATCGGGGAGCTTGCCTGGCCACCCGCCCACATCCTCTCCACCAGCAACCAGGTGGGGGATCCTGAGCCGCGAGGCGCTGCTCTTGGCAGCGTGGCCGAAACCCAGCACGGTGCGGAGATGGGCTGTTGGGGTCACGTGGGCGAGGGGGGCCCACGGCCAAGAGGGGTCCGGCCGATCCGGAGTGCGTGGCCCTTGGCTTTGCGGCAGCGCAAACTCCTCCAGCGCCACACGGCTCTCTGCGGGTTTCTGCCCCACCATTGAGGTAGGGCAGGCCTTCCTTGTGCCCCACCTCACAGGAGAGGCCAAGAATGGCGGCCGGTCATGTGCCGGGGAGGTGCGCCTGGCGCTGACTCTTCATATAAATAAAGACTAAAGAAATGCGTACATAAACCAATGGTGGTGCCGGGTCAAAACCTTTCTCTTTCCCTGGGATTCCGTTTGTTAAATATTATTATCAGATTTTCTTCTGGCTTTGTCTCTATGGACACTGGCCTCCTGTGACTCCTGTAGCTGCTGCCAAAGTAGTCCCCACTTTGGGAGGGATGGTGTATCAAAGCTTTGAAGAAGCTGGTCTGCGGCACGTGGTTGGGACTCGGGGCCGTTCCAGCCCAAGGAAGCCCCGGAGACTTCGCATGACGGCGCACTGCCCGGGGCAAACGCCTCCGCCTCCCGCCCCCACTGTGAATACGACCCCACGGCCAGCGGGGAGCCTGAGCCGTGCCCCACGGACGGACGGCCGCAGCGTCCCCGCCTCCGTGGCACCACCAGGCCTGCTTGCGTCTAGCACAAGCGGGTGCCACCCAGAGGACCTGGCCCAACGGTCCAGAGAGCCGCGGCTTCCCCGGCCTGGCGCCCACCGGGCCTTTAGGACTGCCACCGCGGGTGTCTGGAGCTGCCCTGGCCACCGGCAGCGCCAGGGCCGGGCTGGGACTCAGGACATCCGCTCGCCGTTGGCCCCGGCGGTCCCGGGCCGGAGCGCGAGAGAAGGAACAAGGAGCAGCCCCCACTCTCTCTCCTTCCTGGCCTAGGGAGAAAGTGTGCGGGGGGGGGGGGGGGTTCCCTTCGGGGCAGGGGGGACGTCCCCGCCAGCCCAGACGCGGAGGGAAGGGCCGGGGTGGCCGGCTCCGTCCGGAGGGCCGCACGGCAACCGATGCCGCAGTCGAGTTTGCCTCCCCGTCGGACGCGCCTCCCGTTCCGACGGGAATGGCGGCCACATGGCTCAGCGCGGCACTCAGAGAAACGCAGCAAGGCAGAGCGGGAAGCACAACGCGGGCGGGACGGGCCCCCCAGCCGCCCGAGATGGAGGCTGCCGGGAGGACGGGGTGACCTCGCGCGCCAAGGACGACCGGGAGCTGCCTGGGGGAGCCTGCCTGCCCGCCCGCCCGGCCACGCACCCCTTGGCAACTGCCCGGCTTCCTCATACCAGGCCTGCCCTGCTCACACACTGGATTCCCCCCCCCCCGCCCTCGGCAAACATTAATTTATTTGGGCGCTAAAGAGCTCCATGGCAGCCAGAGCCATTAGCGGGACGTCTCCTTGCGATTTATGGCCAGGACGGAACTGTCACGAGCCGCACGCTAGCACAGGCCGCGGGGATGATCCGTGCGGGGCCTGGCTCCCCGTGCGGGGCGCCTTCCTGGGAAGGCCTCCCGGTCGGTCAGGTCCGGCAGAGCCCTCCGGCAGGCCAGGGGGTGCCCCCTGCTGCCGGCACACTCTCCCGGGGCGAGCTGAGGCCTTTCCAGGCGAGCAGCACCTGGGCTGCTTTCCTCGCCGGCTCGGGCTCCAAGAGGGAGCAACCGAGCTGCGCCCGTCTGCTGAATCGCACGCGCCGCAAAGCCTCCGGACACACTAACACACCGGTTCACGCTGGGGAGCGACGGCAAGCTTGTATGCGGGCAGGGGGAGGATTCAGGGTCCGGGAGGGCCAGCCCAACCCCCGTGCGGGCCCGCCGTGCCACGCGGCTGGTGGTCCTGCAGGCGGCTTGGGAATTGTGGCGACGCTCCTGCTGGGCAGGACAGTCCTAGCAAACGCTCTTGGTGCACCGTGTCCACAGCAGGGTCCAAAAACAGCCGGCGGGGAAGGAGGCCGCAGCCACACGCTGCAAGGAGAGGCGGGGGCCGCTTCGGGGAGCCCACCCCCCAACCCCCCCACCTCGCCCTGCCCTGCCCGCTTGCTGACGGCCGGGCCGAAGGGCTGCACTGCAGGCAGGAAGCGCCTCAGACTGGAATGTGCTGCCGCACCCGTATTCATGGCCACGCCGGCTGGGGATTCTGGGAGTGGTAGTCCATCGGCTTGGGGAAGGGGACACACAGTCCAGAGTTTTATGAACCTCCCCGCTTTTTGCAGGGTAGCCCTGGCTCCCCTGTCCCGGCCCCTCGACACGCACCGGGGCACGTTCTCCCAAAGAGCTCGCCCCCTCGCCCCTTCGGAGCTGCCGTGGGTTTTCCAGAAAGCATTCCAGGAGCTCCCCAAATCGCACTCCCTTCCACATTTGAAATAGATCCGCCCGCCCGGTTCCTATCGAATTCCCCAAGTCGTCCCGAACCTTGAATAATTCCAGGTAGCCACCCCCCACATACCCCCCCGCCTTTTTAATCAATAGCTGACAGATTGCTTCAGGGACCAACAAGGCAATTTTTAAACATTCATAAGCCCTCACGGTGTCGTTAATTGCACTGAATGTTAAGAGCGAAAGGGAGGCCTGAGTAACGCGGATCAAACGGGATTACGGTTTTGTAAACGAGAAATTAATTTATTGTTAATGAATCACCTCGGAACGGCGGGGCTGGTTCCCAAGCCCCCTCCTGAGGAAGCGAGGGGCAACGGGGCTACCTGCCCCCCGGAAGGAAAAAAAGGAAGGAGAGGCACCGGCTGCCCCCCCCCGAGAACACAGCAGGGCCAGGACGGATGCTGGGGTGGGAATTCAGCGCCCGGGGGCTACATGGGGGCCTGTGCAGGGCTGGTCCACCTTCGCCAGCTCGAGCCGCCTGGCACCTGCGTCGCGGCGCCTCCACCTGCCCATGAGCCCCCCTGTGCTCTGTGCACCCCCCCCGAGCTGGCCGCACGCTGGACTACAGCCCCCATCACCTGCAGCTTGCGGGCCGACTGCAGCCCTACCCTAGCCCAACCCCTCCGCGCCCCCCGGGCTGCAGGAAGCTTCTCACACGCCTCTGCCTGGGGCTGCACGCTGCTGGGCGAGCAGGTGGGGGGGAGAAGTGGGGGGGGGGCGTGCTGGGGATGGAGGAGGCCCCAGAGAAGAGCAGAGCAGAGCGCCAGGGGAAACAGTGGCAGGGCCCCGGCGAGGTGAACAGAGCCCCCGAAGGCGCAGGACGGTCCTGGCCTGGCAGCCCCCTCCGCGCACAGCCGGGCCAAGCAGCCCGCAGCCGCAGAGATGTGCCGCTTGCTCGCTCGCGGACTCTACTGCCTCGGGGTGGCCACCCGGCAGGGTCCCCGGCGTCCCCCGAGGCGGCTCATGCAGGGGAGGAGGCAGTGGCCCGAGGCGGCACCGGAGAGGCTTCGGGACTGGGGAGCCACCGAGCACAGGGCCCCGTCCGCCTCCCGGAATTGGGCGCTGGGAAAGGGGAGAACGTGCAGGAATTTGCTCCGCCGCCGTGCTGGGAGAAGCGGGCTCTCCAGGAATCGCCCTCCTGCTTCTGGAGGTGGAGGAGGTTGGGGGGGCGCCTCTGGCAGCCCCAGGTGCTCAGGTAAAGCGAGCCCAAAGCCTCGGAGGGCGATTCTTGTTCTGCCTGGCACTGTTTGCTCCCTTGAAGGTTGAAGGATTGTTGACAGTGGAATCGATGATGAGGGCGAAGGTGGGGGGGGCTGGGGGCTGCCGGCAGCGCTGCCTCCCTCCGCCTCTGCCTCTCCCCCTCTCTCTCTGCACTGACAGCCCGAGCGGCTGCAGATCTGCATGAAATTTCAAAATCCCCCAGACAGAATGTTCTTTCTTCCCAAGATTTTCTGCCTCCCCCCAACCCAACCATATCTGAGTGACCTAGTTTTGACAGTTGTGCCAAAATATCTAATTCCGCAGCAGGCACTTCTCCCTCGCTGCCCCCCCCCCGCCCCACTGCTACCGCCAAGCTCGGGAAAGGCCGGCTGGCCGTCCACATCTGTCCCAATTATTTCCTTGGGCCACAAAAGGGACTTCGTTCTGCAGGGCTGGAAATCATTAACACAAACGGCCCTCGCCACGGATTAAAATAAATAAATGAGTGAGCCGGGAGGCTGGGGGTGCAGGCGAGGGAGAGAGACGAGGCGTCGGCTGGAGCGTTTGACGTTTCTGGAGCAATGCGGGGGGAATTTGAGGGGCTGCGGCCCGAGGAAGCAACCGGGCTGGCGTCCGATGGACGCCGCTTGCCGGAGCCACGGGACGTGGCAGCCTTTGGCCCCTGTGCCCAGGGCTGGGGAGGCTCCAGGGGTCCGGGCGGGCATTTGTTGTTTACCTGGAGCGCAGAGCCTGGACGCTCCGAAGCTGAAAACGCCGGATCCGGTGGCACAGTGGACCAGTTCTCCCGCCTTGCAGGTTTTAATTAATGCCATCTCCTGCCCCCTTCCCTGCTTTTCCAGCCACAGCAGGCAGCAAATGCAGCCCGTTATGGGCTGGGTGGACGGGCTACGAAGACGCACCGCCTTGCCAGCAACCGGTTCCTGGTGCCGAGGGAAGCTGCCAGAACCGGCCCGCCTGGAACAGAACGGCCGGCGCTCCTGGGCCTGGACAGAGCTCAAGCTCGTCCTCCCCGTCCTCCAAAGTTCTGCTCGTTTCGGCAGCTGAATGGAGGCCGAATGGTTTCTGCTGCTCCACTTCAATGGCTGGAACGACTGAAAATCTGGGAGCACGAGATCTATCGCTCGATCCAGATCCAGCACCGGCCTGCCGCCACCCTAGCCTATTCTCTGCATCGAGGCTCAGGAAAGGACTGCAAAAACAGCGGCGCCTCTGAGCATGCCAAAAGTGCAGCTGGAGAGGGCACCGTTTTCCAGTTCCCAGATTAATTCATGCGGAAGACGACACGCAGACCGCCTTGGTGACGCGCTGCTCAAAAGCGCACGACGACTGCAGCCAGGCTGCGTGCGCGAACGCTGAGCTCTACCTGCGCACTCAGAAGAGCCACCCGTGCGTACGCGGCTTGGCCAACGGCACCCCCGCAGCCCGGAAGCACCGCAACGCGCCGACACAGCAATTCCAATCGCACTTAACCGCACGGCTCCCCCATCATGGCACCGAGGGCAGGAAACGCTGCCGGGTCCTCGCTCAGCGACTTCCCCCGGAAAGACGCCAAAGGTGAGCGCTGCAGGTGAGCCCACGTGCGAAGGCCACGCCTGCCTGCGCCGCTGCAAACCTGGATTCCTGGGCTCCATGCCCAGATGAGAGGTTTGGAGGACCGCCACTTCATGCGCGGAAAGGGGGGGTGGAAGAAAAGCCCCAGAAAGTTAATCAGAAAAGCACCCCCACGCCCCTGCAGCAACCGCCGGTCTCCTAGCTCCAGCCCTCCCCGCTTCTGCCCCCTCTACCCAGCACCGCTGCCTCTCTTTTGGCCATGCCCTTTCCTGAGAGAAACTGGCAGTGCCTCTGAGCATGCACGGACAGCACCTTCCCTTACACCAAGTCCAACTGAACTTTGCCTTAAGGCGCCAAGTCCCCCTGCCAGGTCTCTTATCTTTTCAAAAAACAACAGATGCTCTTTCTTCCGGAAGGAAGTCCTCTGGCATGTTTGAAGCTGGGGGCAATGCACCCTTTCCACAGATAAATCTTACAATATGGGGGAGAAACTAGTCCACATTGAGGGTCCAAGCCTGTCAAAAGTCCAAACTCCATTTCCAAGTCATGCCACCCCAGGCTAGGTACCAGAATCCATTTTTGTCAATAACCTAAGCTTGTGTTCACTTTGGAAGGGACACTTTCGGGCAAACAAGCAATTCTGAAAATGTGGCACTCTCTCCCGATGCACATTCCCTCTTTAGCCTATGGGGCAAAATGCATATTCTGAACTGGGAGTGGGTTTTCAAGAAAAATATTCATTTTCTCCTATGTTTCTACAACTAAGCTTTGCTCACAATTTTGGAAGAGAAACCACTGTTCTACAAATCTGCAGAATCCCAACAACACTGGAAAAGTTGGACTGCTGCGGCTTCCAAAGTCATCTAAAATCCATATAGGATTGTCTGCCTTCCCTCCCTAACCTTGAGTTCCTTTTTTTTTTTTTTGGCAGAAGGGCCAGATATTAAATAAAGAAATAAAGAAATTTCCACTGCATGTAGCACTTGAACTTGAAGAGAAACAGGCTTGGGGGGGAGCACATGGCCCCATCTCCCTTCGCCAGGACAGAGGCACCCAGAAGTGCCGGAGGAGAGAGGGGCACCCGACACAGGGCAGCCGCCAGCCTGGGAGGAACGAACCCCTGGCACAGGAACACAGTGCCGGAGGGGGCGCCGTGGCACCTCCTCGCAGGCAGCCCGTGCACAGCAGCGCGATTGGCATCTGCCCTTCCTCCCGAATCGAACGCACGGGCAGGTCAACCCGGAGAGGCGGGAGGCCGAGAACCCCCTTCGCTGGCACAAGATGCATCTCTCCCTCCAGAAAGCGCATCTTGCTTCCGCGCCGTCCTCCCAGCTGTTTGGGATGTCTGCAAAGATGTTTTTTATTTCTCCGTTTCCGGTTGTGTAATCATCAAACAGAGGAAATGTTTGACGTGCTGGATAAGCAGACCCCAAAACGAGCAGCGGGGCAGTGACGCACAGCGTGCGGGGCGGGAGGCGGCGGCGAGGGGGCCTGGCCCGGCCCGGCCCGGCCCAGCCCCGGGGGCGCGACCGCTGCTCCCGAGGGATGCGGGGCTGCCGATCTACTCACCGTGGCAGGCCGTGGGTCCTCGCTGCGCCAGAAGGTGGGGTGCGGAGAGCAGGGGGAGCGACGGCCGGAGTGCCTTCCACCCCACCCCACCCCCAAAGCAGGAAGTGCCGGCCGCTAGTCCTTGGAGCGCCTTGTATGGTGCGAGCACTCAGGCTCCGTACGCCAGTTCCTGGCCCCGAGCCCAGCTCACGCCGGCCTCAGGAAGCTGTTCCAGCATGCCGTCCGTCCGTCCGCCCGCGGGAAAAACGCCCTGCCCGGCTCAGACAAAGCCCGTCCCCTGGAGCCGCGGCAGGGGCGGCTGGCGAGCGCCTGCCCCACGGGGGTGGCGGGGCCATGGGGGGGTGCCCGGAACAGCCTCGTCTCCACGGCCGGCTGCTGCAAAGGCGTTGCGCTCAGGCGGGCCGGTCCTCTTGGCAGCCGGCCCGATGGCGTCTTCCGCCCAGCCCTCAGCGAGGCCCCGGAGAGCACGTCTGGAGCGGCTTCCAGCCCTCGGCCAAGAGAGTCCGGCACTGCTGTGGCGGATGATCCAGGCGCTGCTGGCGGAGGGGCCCCGCTCCACCGGAGACCCCAAGGGCCCCGCACGTGTGTGGAGACGGAGCCCATCGTCCCAGGACGGCCCCCCGGCCAAGCGCGCCACCTCTCCGAGGGCACAGCTGGTTGAGCGGAAGGGCGAACAGCGCGCTGACCCTGCAGCGACGCTTCTTCCTCCGACCCTCCCTTTCGGAGAGGACGGGGCAAGACTGCGCCCCCCCCCCGGCCCCGGCAATGCCCCCTGCACTGGCTCACAGTCTACATGACGCGCCAAGCTCCCCCCGCCCCAGCCCAGACACAAGCACCACTCCCGACGGAGTGGGGCAGCGCATCCCCTCTTCTCCTGAGCCGGGGGTGCGGAGCCCGCACAGGCCAGTGGCAAGGCGCCGGATCGCTGCGTGGGCCTGCCACGGAGCGACACGGGCCAGGGCTCGCCACTGGCGGCTGGCCACACACAGGCCTCCCAGGATCAGGACTTTTTTAAAAAAAGGTCCTTCGCCCACTTTTCTGCGGCTCCTCCCCAGCGCCTGGAGGGGCCCATACACACATTTTATTTTTATTTATTTATTTTTGGATTTACATCCTGCCTTTTTCCGACAAAGGGCTCAAGGCAGCTTCCATCATTCTCCTCCTCCATCTTATCCCCACAACAACAACCCTGTGAGGTAGGCTGGGCTGAGAGTCTGTGACTGGCCCAAAGTCACCCAGTTGGCTCCATGGCCGAGGGGGGACTCGAACCCAGATCGCCCGAGTCCCAGTCCCGCGCTCTTAACCACTACGCCACACTGGCATCCGTGTCCATGCAACCCACCAACCGAACTTTTATGCAATGTGACCTATTGCTTTCCTTTCCTTTGCCTTTTAATTTTTTTCTGCATTGCTTTGGGTTTTGTGGATACACACAATGCAAAGTTGCTTTTCAAAAAGCTGCAAAATTTCTGCCTCGTGCAACATACAACGAAGGGACGATCTGAAATGAGGGGCATTGAGGCACAAGGTGTTTGTGATTTTAATGAGGCTCAGGGACTTGTCCTTTCAAAAACTGTGTTGTGTGCATCTGCGTGTGTGCATACACACGTCTGCAAATGAATGCTGTGCTAAAACTGCTTATCTTAAATGTATGTGGGTGCATGCATGTTGTCTGCTTATATGTTATGTGTACATGGCTCTGACATTATGTACAAAATTGGTTTTTTAAATATTTTTCACTTTTGTAAACTGCCCAGAAAGCATTGGCTATTGGTCGTACAGGAATGCCCGAAGCTAGGAAGGAGGAGCATTTTGTGCTGGAAGCGGGGAAGGCTGGCTCCCGAGAGCAGGCGCACAGGCTGGCAGCGGCGGCAGAATAGATGAGAATTTATGAGTTCTGCTAGAAGAAGCATGAAAAGGGCCCTGTGACAAATTAATCACCAACTGCCATGCTGACGGGGCGCCCCCCATGCCCGCTCCGGCAGGCCGTGCCCGCTTGCTCACCGCGGGCTGAGGCCCGATAACGGGGAACCTTTCCCACGGCATAATTTGTGTCGCACCGGCTGTTATCTGACAGCGCCCAATAAAACCGTCCGGGCGCTCGCCTCCCTTCTGCCGGGGTCGCTGCAGCTGCCACCGGAATCTCGCCACCTGCGTCCGCAGGTGTCCGCAGCCCCCCTGCTGATGCTCAGGTGGGCCGCGGAGTTGGCTGGGGGCACGGAAGGGAAAGGCTGAAGGGGTGGGGCAGGCGTCCCGGAGAAAATGATGCCCTCTGCACACACCTGAAGGCGTCCCGGAGAAAATGGCAGACGTGGGCCCCACGGCTGATTCGGCAAGAGCCAAAGGCGCACCCTCCAGGAGGGGGGGTCCTGGCTGGGCACCAGGAGGAACGCTGGATGGCCGGGACCAAGGGCCGCGGCCTCTCCCGGGGATGCTGGACCTCCCGCACTGTGCGGCGGCTGGTCCAGGACACTTCCAAGCCCCCTCCAGCCCTGGGATGCTCTGGACTAAGGCGGCTTTCCGGGACCAGCACCAGTCCCGACACGGCCCTTGCGACTCATCCGTTTACGGAATCTGGGCTGCTGAAGGGGAAAGATCTGCGGCCGGCCCGGCCCCCTGTTGGGAGACAGGTGGGGAGGGGGGAGGGCGGCTGGAGGGTCGGCCCCCCCCCAGGCACGGCCAGCGGCCCCCAGGCAAGGGCAACCCCGCCCAAGGGGCAGAAGCCCTCCAAGAGACTCATTGGCAGGTTTGTCGCTGTCGCGCCAGTCCCAGCGGCACGATGATGCAACCAGCTTTTGAAAGGCAACTGAGCTGCTGAAGCAATTTGCTTTATTACCTTGGCGCCTGCTCTGTGGCATAAATCTGCTGGCAGCAGCCGGCGTTCCTGGGTCCTGCTGCCCCCCCCCCCCCCCCCCCAACAACCCCAGCAAAGGACATCTTAGTCTCTCTCTCACCTGCCCCAAGCTACAGGCCCTCTTGAAAAGCCAGACTGGAGGCAGAGCACAGGCAAAGCTGCCGGGCGGAAATTAGGGTGGCGGGTCGATCAAGCTTCTAGTCCTTATTGTGGCAAAGACGCATGACTGGGCATGTCAGTCCTCCTCCAAGGGGTGCAAGGCAAGCCACAAGGTCTCGCCCCACCTGAACCCAAGTAGCCTTCGCCCCACAACAATCCCGTGAGGCAAGAGGCTGACAGACGGGAGAGTTTGAACCCTGCCGCTGCTGCAATGCTCGAGACACACTACCATCTGTCCGGGCTTAAAAATGGAATAGCAAAAACCAGACCGTCAGATTCCCAGGTGTGCGGGTGCAGCGGCTCCGTGTCCTGCGACCACGAGGACAATCAAAATACCATGTACGATTTGAAAGAGCCTCGCAAATTCGGTTTGCTTAAGGAAGTTGCGACACCCAACTTTCCTAGCTGAGCTGCTCGGCTACAGAGTTTTTCTTTATTTCTTTACCCACAGGGAGGCTGGACGATGCTGTTTATCTCTGGGCTGCTCCATAACAGTAACCGGTCACATTTCATATGATCGTCAAATGGTAGAGCCGGGAGGGGCCGGCGGGCCGGAGGGCCCAGCCCCCTGCTCTGTGCAGGGCTCGCCAAGAGACGCGCCGGCAGATGGCTGCATCTGGCGGCCCCCAGCCTGGGACAGCCCCCCACCCGAGGCCTCCGGCTCCTTTGTCCGCTGCGCCCTCAGCCGGGACGTTCTCCTCCACGTCTGGCCAGAAGGGGCTCGCTGCCTGGAGGGGGCTTGTCGTGAGCGGAGCCGGCTGGTGCCAGAGGTCAGACTAGATGGCCCGGGAGCCCCCTTCTGACCCGCTCTGCTTCTCTGTCTCTATGTTTCCACGTCCTGCATCTGGGAGGGTGGAGAGCAGCTCCTCTTCGCGGCAGCCCTTCCCGCCCCTGCGGAGCGCCGCCCCAGCTGCCCCGGCCATCCCTTCTCCAGGCGGAGCGGGCCCGGGTCCCGCTCGCCCAGCTGAGCTGCTGCCTCCCTTCCCTGAGCCCTTCCCAGCCTCTCTGCATCTCTCGGAAACTGCCGGGCCGGTGAGGGATACTTAGCTCAAAATTGTGATATTGTGAACGGAAAGGATCTGGGAACTGTCGGAAAGCCCCAGCTGAATCTGAGCCAACAAGGCACCGTGGCTGCAAAGAGGGAACTGCTCTTTGGGGCTGCAGGACTGGAAGGAAGCCCTAAAAGGACCAGACCCCTTTCCTCAGCCCCCTTTCCTCTTTCCCAGGGGTCTGAAGCCACGAGCCCCGGCCTCAGAAGCAGCGCCTTCCGAGGAGGTTCCGTGTGATGCGTTTTTACCCCGGTGGCCTAGCAGCTCATGAACACAGGATGGAGATATGCCTGAAACACACCCTATAGAGGAGCAATTGCTGTCTAATGCATTTGCTTTCACAAACGAGGGCGCCTCCTGCATTCTCCTCCTCCGTCCCTCGGGGCAGGCTCTGGGAGCAACCCACAGGCCTTGGGCTCTGCAAACCGGGCGCCTCCTTCACAGGGTCACTGTGAGGTTCGTGGCACCACTGGATGCCTTTGGAAAGCGAGCGGAGCATTGCGCGCATTACAGCATCACTGACGGGCTCAAAGACACCTCAGGGGACGCGGTGCGCAGAAAACCACGTCCAGTACATTTTGAAACCAGACACGGACACGCACAACGCAGAATTAATTCAAATATAACATTCACAGATTTGGACGGCAGCTTTCTCTGCGTTTGTGCTGCTATTTTAGACTTCCCACCCTCTGATTCTGCAGCTGTTTCCGTCATGAGTTCCACCCAGAAGAAAGCAAGGAATAGCAGAGCTGTCTCAACACATCGGCACCTCAGAAGGAGGGCGAGCACCCCTCCTTCGAAACCACGGCGGCCCCGATGCCCCGGCATTCCTAGCCGGCAGGCAACCTGGCCCAGCTCTCTCGCCAGAGGTGCGCTGCCGAACAGGGCTCATTTTTCGCTGGCTTGGAATATCTAGCCGGCAAAATGAGACAGCAGCACTAAACGGTGACAAGAAGATGCGTTTGGGGGGGGGGGGCAGCCACTTTGCCTCTGCTGCGCCAGCCAGAAATGTCAAGATGACCCCTTTTCAGTTTCAATGCTCAGCGCCGTGGGCATTTTCCTCACCCAGCCCCACAGCGACCGACGGTACAAAACAGCGTTCTTCCCCCACCCACAGGACTCGGCGAAGCTTTCTCCGACGGTCAGATCTTGGCCCAGTCTGACGAGCTTGCACCTCTCCCGGGCTTCAGCCAAGCCTCTATCCTGGACCTACTTGGAGATACTGCCCGGATCAAGTCCAGCATCTCCTGCATGCAAATTACGAGTCCTTTCCCTATACATAAACCAAGATCCTAGTCCTTATGCACCTGAAACAGTACCGAACAACACAGGACGTGCTCTTTACCGCGACAGAGCCGTGGTTCCCCTGGCTCTTTACCGGCAACACCGACGGGCCGGAAGAGCCCTCCCCGGCGCTGGACAAGGGGTCTTTCCAGGCCTGGCTGGATCCTCTGCATGCTGCACCCCTGAACTTCAGCATTCCCCTAATGCAGCACCCCCTAAGGCCACTGCCCCCCCCCCGTGGGAGGCAGCCCGCAAGGGACTGGAACGCATGCAGGAGAAGCGGTGTGAGAGCAGAGCTGGACCCTGGAGGGATGCAGCGCTGAGCCCTCCCTCCATCCAAGGCTTCGCTGACATCAGCGTGACGCGTTCAGAGCCAAGGTGGCGCGGTGGGGGGGTGCCTGGTGGGCCTGGGGAGACCCGGCTCTAGCCCCACTGAGTCGTGAGGTTCACCGCGAGGCCAGTGCCTGACTCTCAGTCTAGCCTACCTCACAGGGCTGTTGGGGGGATACAGCAAAGAGGAGGAGTCCACTCTCGGCCCTTACCGCTCATTGCAAGAGGAATACAAGCGCAAAATACACGAAATAATAAACGGCTGAATGTTGGACGGGACACTCTGGGGTCAATTCGTCACTGGGGCTTCCAGCAGGGCAAGCAGCCCTCCAGGAACCGTTTCTGGGGGCAAAGGCGGGGCAGAGAACGAAAGAACAGGAAGGGCTTGTCTGATGGCTCGTTCTTCAAATCGGGGGGAGACTCAGCGGCCGGGGCAGGAGGGGGAAAAGCCAGCTTGTTCTGGGCTTGAACACAATTCCGGCCCGGAGCACCGCTGCGTAATTCCGGGCATACTCCTCTGCCCCCCCGAGGGTGACTGGGCCCCCAGTTCTGATTAGCAGATGTTGGGGCAACAGTGAACAGACAAAGATGCTCTCAGGAGACCCAGATCTGCCTTCTTGGGGTTAGGGCCAGCAGGTGCACCGGTTAGAGTACCCGACCTGGGTTGGGTGGCACTGGGTTCCGCTCTGCCCGGCAGCCACATCGCTTGCAGCACCGGGTGCTCCCCTAAAACACGGAGCTAGTTAGGGGGGACTGATCCACAAGGCCCAGAGCCAGAGATAACGCAGTTCCGTTCTGATCTGAGAGCGACAGCAAGCAGGTCGGCCTGGGGGCTGCCACGGATCTTTGGACTTGTGTCCTGTCTGAACACGCGAAAGACGGTGCCCCAGATGTTGCACTGCAGCTGTTGTGACGCTTTGCTTGCGAACCGCCTTGGATGTGGCCTGTTGTGGGAAACGGGGCTTCCTACCCGTGCAGTGGCTCTGCCTGCTGGAAGGACAGCCTGGCCACCACACGGTCAGAAAATAAACCCAGATCGGGAGAGGGTCTCCTGCCTGGAGCACCAAGGGAGGAGCCCCATGAGAGGCGTCGACGGCTCGGCTGCAAAACCCCAGCCAAAGGGTGCCGCGCCCGCCATCCGTGCCACGCCGCCGCATGCGAAAGATGCCTCCGCAGCACCTGGCCAGCCAGAGACGACGACGGCGTCTCTCCCCCCGCCCCACCCCCAGCAGCCAGAAGCAGGGACCCCCAAATCCTCGTGTTTATCCAGGCTGCTGGAAGGGAACAGGCTCCAACAGGCAATTAACTGGCAGCCGGCGAGAACAGGCTGCCGGAAGGCAAACGGCGTGGGAGTGCCATTTGGCATCTGTGAAGTGGCAGATACGGAGCGCCGCAGCCTTGGCGAGACCGGGGCGCCTTTCTTTAAGGGGGATGTCGGGGCTGGGGGCGGGGAGGCAGCGAGGCAGGCGCCTTCTTGACAAAGAGAAACGTGCGCGGCACGCACAGCGTCTGTGCTCCCCACCTCCGGGCACTCCTTCTTCTTGGGGTGTGTCAATTGCCCCCCTGGCCGTTCCAGGTAACTGTTCGCACTGGCGCTGGGCAGGGATTCACCGCCGTGCCCTCCGCTTCCGTGCCGCACTGGTTTCGCAGCACCCGGGGCGGGGGGGGGGCGAGGGATGAGGAGCTGCCCAGTGCCTTGGCATGAAGCAGAAACCCCATGAGAAATGCCGGAGTTAGAAAATGAAGATTTTGGGGATTAATCGGGGCACCCCATCAACCCATAAAGGAGGGGACGTGTTGCTTGGGATGCGGCCTTGTGGTGAGGCGTTGCTTCCTCTTCAGGTTGACTCTGTCTGGCGCTGGTGGAACCGGGCACGAATGGATCCCACGGGAGGTCCGGGCGCAATGGGGTGGGAAAGGCGCTTCTGGAAGCTCCGCCAAAGCCACCCTTCCTCGCCCCGGCACCAGTCGGGAGCCTCCTGCAGGACCGTCTCCTTCGCTACATGCCCTCACGCCCCTTAAGATTGGCAGGAGAGGCCCTGCTCCGGGAACCCTCCCCGAAGGAGGTAAGAGGGTGTCTCCCCGGAGCGGGGCCTTCTCTGCAGTGGCACCCAGGCTGTGGAATGCGCTCCCCAGAGAGGTCTGCCCGGTGCCAACTCTCTACTCTGTCCGGCGCCAGCTAAAGCCCTTTTTATTCAACCATCATTTTAAGAACTGAGATTTTAAATGTTTTAGGACTTAGATGCCAGTCGCTTTTTCTCCTCTTTTTCTTCCGTTTTATGGTTGTGATTGTTTATTCATGCTTTGTTGATTATTTATTGTTGTTCTGCTAGTTTAAATTTTGTAGACCGTCCTGAGACCTCCTCTTGCGAAGGCACGGAGCAAGCACGTTGCAAGAGGCGGCCGAGCCGGCTCGCCATGGCAAACTTTCGTTTTCTATTTCGAAAGAAGAAGAAGAATGGGGAAGCCACAGACAGCTGGAAAACCACCAGACGGTCTGCGGTTGTAGGTGGGAGTGTGTGTTGAAACCACTTTGTGATGTGGCCGCCCGGGCCACTCTCCGCCTGCAAGCGCAACGTCCGGTGCCTCTGCGCGAGCGAGCGAGGCCCAGGCCGAGGCCGGCGCTCCGTGGCGGAGCCAGGTCCCCTCCGCGGCTTCCCTGCATCGGTCTGGAATGCCCGGAGCCCTGGCAAGGTGCTGCTGCCATTCAGTGCTGGCAGCACTGGGCTAGATGAAGCCAAGGTCTGACGTGGGATACAGCAGCTTCCCGGGCTCCTGCTTAATTCGGCGCTTTAACGCAATTCATGAGGACTAGAGGCTTTCTGTCTCTCTTTACAGGCCAAGGACCATGGCCTGCCGGTAGGACGTGTCCTCTGCACGCAGATGCTTCTGGCTTCACTCTCTGGCAGCTCCGGCAAGGGCTGGGAAAGGGCCCCTGCCTGTACCCTTGGAAAGCCGCCGCTGCCGGTCAGGGCCGACAGTCCCAGGCTTGAAGCATGGTCTGAGGCCAAACGCAGCGGCTTCACAGGCCTTCTCCAGCAACAGCCTTGTGAGGCAGGTTGGGCTCAGCCTCCCGGTCCCCCTCCGGTGGGGGCACGTGCCCCCAAAGTGACAGAGCAAGGAGCTGGGGCAGTTCTAAGCCCTCCTCGCACTGGCCGCTTTCAGGCTTGAGCGGCCCAAGAGCCCGGAAAGCCGGCGTGTTGCCTGGTGAGAGCACTGGCCCGCCTCGCAGGGCTGACGGGGGACTAAAATGGAGAAGAGGAGGAAGAAGAGCCAAGCTCAGGTAAGGCTCAACACGCTGTGTGTGTGTTTAGGCAGAACGAAGCCCTACCAAGCCTTGCCGGCTGGGGAATGCTGGGAATTTCAGGATTTTTCCTCCCCGTATAGGCCTGGGCCCTGTGCGGGTCTGACCCCCGGCACGGAGGGCGAGGTGGGCAGAGGAGGAGGGAGGGCAGGGCCGGCGGTCTCCTCCTCGTTTCTGCGGGAACCTGCAAAACGCCTCCGGATCAAAGCCCGGCCTGCCTGCCATTTGCAGCCTCCGTCTCTGGCTGTGGCGCGGAGGAGAAGGAAGCGGAAGCTGGGGGGCCGGGCGGGCAGGCCCTCCACATGGATGCGCCCCACCTGGCTTCTCCAGACACAAATAAACTTGGACTTCCAGCCTGGTGCTGGATGCAATTAATCCAGGAACACACACACACACACACACACACACACACCGCGGCTGCCTTAATTTTCCTCCCGGACGAGGAGGCGCAGGGCCCCTGGTCAGCCTGGAAGCCGTTTGTTCCACCAGTCACGTTCCCCCTCACCCAGAGGCATGTGCTGAGTTTCTCATTCGTGTGTGGGGAAGCACTCTGCATGTGCTCAGATGCACTCGTCCCTATTCCCCAAATGCCAGGAGTGGGAATCAGAGGAAGGCACCTTCCCTCGGACCGGACCATCAGCCTGCCCCGGACTGGATGCTGCTGCGAATCAAAGCCGGGTTTTTTGACTGCAAAGCACGGCCTCCAAGACGGAGCTACAGCCCTTCCCCTAACTAGGACATGATGTTTCCGGGGTTCCACTTAAACGCCAGCAGTCGGCACCCTGGCAGCCATTCTGGCAAGCCCCCTCCTGAAACGCAACGCTGAGTGCCAAGACGTGCGGGCGACTGTCCTCCTTGCTGGGTGGCCACTGGCCACTGGATGCATCCCAGCCCCCTCTCAGCTGCCCGGAGAGGTGGGGGGCTCCCCCACACTGCAGACATTCAGAAAGAAACCGGACACCCTCTGAGTGGGACGGCGTGGCGTGGCGACCGGCAACAGAGGGGGTGGACTCGATGGCCTTTGCGGCCCCTTCCAACTCGACCCTTCCATGATTCCATCTCCTTGGACAAGGCTCAAGACTTCGCAGGCAGAAGGCTCCTGGAGAGGAGGTCTTGAAGCGGGGAGGGGATCGGGGCGCCCCGTCCTGAGGCCCCATGGCATCTGCCTGGCAAAGGAAAGGACTCCGCCTGACTCCGAGGGAGGCGGAGAGCACCCATCCGCCCAGGATATTCCGCACGCTGAAGAAACCGAGGAAGGCTCCCGCAAGCTCGCCCTGGCCTGGGCCCGTGTGCTAATAGCCTCATCCCGCTGTCCGTAGAGGCATGTGCTCTGAATAATTCACGCGCAGTTCTGCAGCCGCTGGTGCAGAAAGCGCCGGCAGAGAATCTGCCGCAAAAGCTGCAACCTCTGCCAAAGAAACACGGGGGGGGGGGATTTACTCCCAAGTAAACATGGCAGCGTCATGCTGGAAGAGTGTCCTGGGGAAGCCTCCATTGAAATGGGGCCTCTCGGCCAAAATGCCCCCCCCCCCGGCCACACCGGACTTTTCAAAGACTTCACTTCTGCTCTCTCAGCAGCCCCCATTTCTCTGGAGCTCTGGCTGGGGCAGTGTCCGCTGCTCTCCGTTCCTCGTTTTCCCAGAATTCGTTTCAGTTCATCTCAAACACCGAGAATGGTCCCAACTTTAAATCGGGTTCAAGTTGCTCCTTGGGAGCTTTTTTTCCAAAGCTCAGATGAAAAAGTGTACACATTTTTGGATGCCTCTCTCCTAGAACGGTTGGATGCAACTTTGCTCAATAAATACTTCTGCAGCAGCTCTGGAGCGGTCTTTCCAGCGAGAAACGCATCGCCATGCCGTTCTCTCTGGAGTACATATTTACGTAGAGTTTTGCTCCAGCGCAAAACTCAGAGCACGGGGTGCTGCGAAGGAGAACGGCGGTTTGGTCGGCATCCTGGTTCAAGAGGGCAGACTGAGCTCGCCCGTGCGGCCGCTTTCCCTTCCCACTTCGCACAATGTACGGCTTTTGAGAGGCTTTGGAGGTAATCCCTCAAGCAGAGCTTGGCTCGGGACCCGGCCAAGGCGCAACCTTTGCCAAAAGAACAGGATGTACGGCCGCCGTGCCCTCGGCAGCCCTTGGGAGGGCGGCAGCTCATGCAAAGTGCTGCATAAAGGGGGTGCTCTTCAGACGGCGGAAAAGTATAAGGCCCGGCCGCGGCTGCTGCGAGGCGGCCAGCTCGCCCGTTCTTCCCGGGCTAAATCGGGGACGCCTGGCCTCGGCCTCCCCTTCGGGCTTGCGGTTTCCCAGCTGCCGGGCAGAGAACCTGCCCTGCAGCCGAACCTTCTGTGGATGGGACTGGGGTCGGTCCGTCGGGGACAGTGGTTGCAATGACCCGGGCGCTGGAGCAGCCCCCCCCCGCCGCATCCGAGGAATGCCGGCAGCACCCGGGAATGCCGAGCTGGGAAACAGGTGCGCCAGCAGCGACGAGGCTGAGTGCAAGGGGATGCGCGGGGCGGAGCGCGCGGGGTGGGGGGACGTCTTCCCCGGCTGCCCTCATGCTCAAGCCCAGTGGGGCATCCCCAGGCGGGGGGGGAGGGTCCAGGCAGGTCAAGGGGGGGTGCGCCTGGAGCAATGCTCAGCTTCCGCATGAGGTTGCCACGGCCAGCGAGTCGCATGGCTTGCAAAGGGGGGGGCAAACCGTGGAGGAGGCGGAGGCAGCTTTTGGGCCCATGGCACGGAGGTGGTACACCAGCTGCTGGGGAACATGGGCCGCCCTGTGGTGAATTCCCTGCAGGCAGCTGCTTGGCGACTGGGGGAGCAGGGCGCTGGATGCGATGGACTCCCGGCACGGCTCTTGGGATGTTATGGCTCCTCGGGAGCAACCTGGCCGTCTAAGCCTCGTACCTGCCGAGGAAGAGTTCTTTTATTCTGGGTCCTGCCCCTTTAGAGTTGCAGTTCCGAGCTTTGCGTGCTTGTACGTCGCACGCTGAAAGCACGCTTTGGCTCCTTGGAAGAAAGAGGGCTGGAGATGCAGCGCCCAGAACGGGCCAGGCCCGCTTCCTTCTGTCCCTGACAGGTCCTGCATAGGTACCTTTGTAAGTCCGAGTGTCCCAACGCCTCAACCGGCTTTTTTAAAAAGCTGCTCGAACATTATTTTTGAATGTCGAAAAATGCATTTTAATGGACTTAATTGGGTGGGGGATGGCAAGGTGCCAGAAGACGCTGTTTGGAAGATAAGCAGCCCTAAAAGCGGGGGCGGCTCTGGGGCTGTCGCGTCGCCTGTCAGCAACCGGCTGGCGGATCGCTGGGCTGCGGCTTCCCCCACTTTCGAGAGATGGATTGTATTTTCGCATTTAGATCCGAGTCGATTCCAGCCAGAGCCCTCCGTGGCCGGTCCCTTACGGGGTCGTTCACCACACGTCCCGGCTCTCGCGGAGGATGGCTTGCTCTCAGACGCAACCGATCGAGGGCCATGCCGTCTCCGCCTGACGCCACCCACCCCTTCCTCCTGTTCTTGCAAAGATCTCCTCGGGACGACTCGGTTTGGGGAAGGGGGCAGCGGAGGAAGTGTGGGGAATCCAGCACCTTTGGGGGCGAATTTTGCCCGTTTTACACTCTCTGACTGGAGATTTATTTATCGCTTTTCCATTTTCGGGGGAGGCTGCTCGATCAATTGTTGCCTCGCTCTGGATGTTTGCAGCACATGGAAAGGTCTCTCTCTTGACAGCAGCCTTGGAAATAATTCCTCAGTCCAAACACACAGCCAGGCAGGCAGGCGAACAAACTAACCAATGCTAGTCAGGATAGCTGGGAACGGAGCCTCCCTTTCTAGGGGCAGTCTGTCTCAGTGTGCCGGATGCTGGGGGCTGGCTGCCTCCAAAGGGGGCTCCCTCCACCCTGTCCTCTTTTGGGACTCCCCCCCAAAACGCTGCATGGCCACTGCAAGGAGCGGGCAGGTACAGCGCTAGGAGACGGGTCCCCTCCCTGCTTCCGCGAGGACCAGCCTCGGTCTCCCCTCCGCAGGGAGCAGGATGCGGCCTCGGCAGAGCTTCCCGGTGCGGGGGGCCCTGCTTGTGCTTCTGACCCACAGCGGGGGCAGCCCAGCTCCAGACCCGTGACAAGCGCAACCTCGGGCCGGCCTCCGAGTGAAGGCACTTTCCCTGCCTCGAGGTGGACTAGCACCGTCTGGCCTTACAAGGCCTCTTCAGTGCCACCCCTGTTTCTCGCCCCCCTTAAACCAGCGCCAGGGTCTCTTTCTGAGGAGCCTGGCAGCGAGGGGGCGGCTCGGGGCAGAAGTTTGTCCCGGGAGAAAGGGCCTTTGTGCCACTTCTCTGCCATCGAGGCATTTCTGCATGTGGATTTTTCAGTGCCTTCCGGCTGTGCAGCTTCCACTGCAGCGGCCGGGAAAGGGCAGAGAGCAGCTGACCCACGTCCCGCTCTGGGCACGGGAGGAGTGGGCAACGGGGACCCCCCGCTGCCCCAGATTTGGGGGAACAGCCCTTTCTGCGCCCTGCTATCCCTGCCCTGCCGGAGGTTGGAGCGCATCCTGCCCGAGCTGCCTTCAGATGCTGTGCCGGCCCATGCGCCCAGGGGTTCCAGCAAAGCTGTCCCCCCCTCCCCACCCACCTTTCCCCCCTTGAACGACATTAACCCTTGCATAATCAGCTGCCACAGTCTATATTCTTCCATTCTGGCTTCCAAGCTCAATTTGACCTTTCTGGCACTCCACATGACAGCCAATTCACATGACTAAAGCACGTTTCAGCGTCGCTTGTGCGCACGTCCCGAGAAAAAACCCCAGATTCTGTCAATGAACGGACGGATGATCGAGCAGACGATGCGAGCCGCCGACGGAACGGATCTGTCAAAATCGGCAGGTCCCACGGGAAAGAAACCCGGACGAGGAGAGGGCGGCGGACCTTCCTGCGCCCACGGCTGCCCAACGGCGCTCGACAGACCCCAGCAGCCGCTTTGCATCTCGGCCTCGGTGCCGTCCGTCAGACACTGCAAGGCCACCCCGTTCCTGCTCAGCAAGCAATTCTCCAAAATTCAGCAATCCTGGCCGGCTTTCAAATCCCACCTTTCCCGCACTCTAAAGGTGAGCCAGCATCTCACCATTTTGAACTAAAATTTGAATTTTTTCCTCCCTGCACTAACGCAGACTTAAAAGGCACAGTGACTCTTTAATGACTACGCTAGAGAGAGATGGATGAATCAGGAAAAGGCCGGCGGGTTTCTTCTTTCAAGCAGTAAAACTTTAGGGGTTTTTTACCCCTATTTAAGGAGAGAGAGAGCGAGCGAGCTGTGGGAGGGGGGGAGGGAAAAAGGAAACCTCTACTATTTTCCAAGGTCGCAGAGAGTTTGCCTGAAACAGGTTTTTTTTTTTAAATGCATGACTTTGACTTCTGGAAATACAGACACTTGCTAACTTAGAAGATCTGCTTGGAACTGGCTGTAATTAAGCATGGGAGAGAAGGAGTCTGTGGCGGCGCAGAGGGGCTGCCTGCGAAAAAAACCCCGAGCTTGGCTCTGACATGCGTTGCACGCAGAGAGGACGGGGAGGCGGCTCGGCTGCTTCGGCCCCTGGAGACGGCCGGGACCAGCTTCGCCTTTTTCGGAGTGGGAGAGAATGCCCAGGTTTGGGCGAGATCTGCTGCCCCACAACCGTGTGTGGGGAGGACTGAGCCTGCGGCCCTCCAGTCCGGCACAGTTGGAGAAACCGCCGGACACTGGCGCCTTTCTGGGACGGCAGGTGTGCAAAACTCTCACTGCCAGCTTTTCCTTTCCAAGCTGCTAGTCCTCTGGGTAGAGGCATGGCCTAAGAGGATACCTGGGTTTTGCTGACTTTTCGGAGGCAGGCATCGGTCCCTTGAGATAATATGGCTTTCCCAGCCGGAGGGAGAACATAATTAGCAAGGAAGGACATGAACTGCGGGGAGGCTGATTCCGTCTCCCACTGGGAACGCCTGACGGACAGCGGGAAGAGGAGACGCTGCCCCGGGATTGGACGTGCTCCACTTTACAGGGGCAGTTTTCAGCCGAGGCCGGGCAGCTGTTAGCCGGAGGCCCCTGCAAGCCTATGCACGATGCACGGGGGCTGAGCAGACGGCGCGTGAGGGTCTCTTCCGGCGCCAGGACACGGGCAGCCCACCCCGTCCAAGGCGGCCTCGCCAGACGGAGAACTTCAGCAAGGAGGCGGCTCATAAAGTGGATTAATAAACCAGGAACCCCCGGCCCGGCCCAGCAGTGCCAACAGATCCCCCTTCCCTTCCCGGTGCGCAAAATATCTCCACTGGGCACGTCAGTGTGTTGTCTGACGAACTGGGGGAGTCTGACGGCGCCTCCCATCCACAGCCCGCTGCACGGATCTCAAGCAGCAGCGCGACGGCTCGGCAGCACGTCTCCCCCAGCAGGCAAAACGGCTGGCCGTCTCCGGTCTGAGGGAGACTCCAGCTGGTATAGGCCTCCCCTCCCTGGGAGTGGCTGTACCATACCACTCGGGTTCCACTTCCCTGATGTGAGGCTGGCAGCTTCCGCTGACACAGGGACTTCCCGGCGGTGCTCGTGGGAAGGAGCTGGCATTTTTGGTACCCCGGGGTGAGTCCGTCCGCGGTGGCGAGGCAGCAACGGCACCGTCGCTCGCCGTCTCCCTGGTCTGTACTGCGTCCCCTTAACTGGTGCCTCCTGCTCCACACACATCCCTTCCTAGCCATCTCTGGCCTCTGCCAACACAAGCACAGTCCGGGCAACTTCAACACCGCGCCAGCTTGCCTTCCTTTGAAAAGGAAGTGGCATCATGGAACTGACTGGGAACGGGGGATAATTTCGGCCCTGCCCAGAGGCTCTGCATCCTGCAAACTGCACCGGCCGTTCCTTCCCGGCCCCGCCTGAGCCTTGCAGAGAAGGCAAAGATGGGGATTTGGCCCACCCGATCAATAATCCCCATGCGGAGGCAAAGAACTTGGTCCGTAATAGGACACTTAGAAAGACGAACGGTGGGACTTGGATGTAAATTTCGCTGGTCCGCTTGCACGCTTCAGCTTTCCAGCGGAAACACTTAAGGGTTTGGGGAATATTAACAGATCAATCTATGCAATACACTGTTTTAAAACCGAGAGTAACTTCATTAGGGGGATAAATTCCCCATGTGAATTTATGGGGCTCCTTCCTCCTCCCAGAGTTCCCTTCTCTTATCCAATCTGAACTTGCTTTATTACCCGCAGGTAAATTCCAGCCGGTGGCATTTGCTAACGTAATTCTGCTTAAGTACAGCTGTGAGAAACAACCCAGGCTGGTCTGCATCCGGCAGCAGATCAAAGGGAGGCGGGGGGCTCCATCCTGTCCCCGTCCCTCCCATGCCCGGTACCTTTCTTTCTTCTGCCTGCCTGGTTTGTTTTATGACCTTTTGCTTAAAATGTAGCCCAACGTATCTCACCGCAACATCACACAAGCGAACAAGCGACTATCCAGCAATTAAAAAAAAAATCTCTCCCTTCGCACAGCAATAAAACACAATCAGATCTGCAGATTCCACGGTGCGCCTGCTTTTCTGGAGTCGTGCAGACTGTAATTTCTGCAAATTTAATCACACCGCTTAAACCCCCTGGCCAAAAATGCACATTTCCTCCTCAAAAGCCACAGGTTTGTCAGGAATCCGCACACTTTTGAGAGTGCAAATTTGCCCAGTCTGGGCAAAGAAATGGCTACAAATTCATTTGGGCAAACTCTGCATCTGCCCAGAGCAGAAAACGAAAAGTGGAAGCGAGCTTGTGAAGGGGAGAGGGGAAAGGATTTCGCAGCACGCGCATCCCTGGCTGGATCCTTGCCCAGAAGCTGCTTCTGGTAGCACCAAAGCGTGGGCCTCGGTGACGAGCCGCTGTGTGCGCGACGCCAAGGCAGCCAGCCCCGCGCAGGCCGCCCGCCCATGCGCCCATGCGCCCCTGCTGCCCTCGCGGGCTGCCTGCACGAGAATGGCCATGTCCCGTGCTTTTGGCGGAGGCGCCCGGCTCACGGGCCCGAAATCCTGGGGAGACGAGGTGGGCCCTGCCCGCCTTCCCACTCTCCACTCCAAAGCAGTTTTGCAAACTCAGGCAGCTGTGGCAGGTCAGGCATCACCTGAGAGACAAACGGGTTCTTCCAGTTACGGCAACCCGAGGCACGCGCTCGCCGAGGAATACACACCGCCTGACCCCGGTACACGCCGCTCGCAAGGCTCCACGCACAGGATCCGCGGGCTGTCTCGGGCTTCTTCCGAAAAGCCCCTCTCTGCACTTGGCTCCGAGGGCCTCCCCCCCCCCAGCGTATGGCTGCCCCAAGAAGAACGGAGGCAACGGGGCTACCTGGAGGGCAGTGGGGCCTTCCGGCCAGAGGCCAGGCGTCCTCGCCAGCACATTCCTCGGAGAAGATGGCCCGCCGGTGCTTTCCGCCTCTGCTCCCCAGGTGCGTATCCCACCGGCTTCCAGGGCAGGGCATGGAGGAAAGTCTCGCAAGCGGCTGGGACCGGTTTCCCTCGTCCCAAAGGTGGCGCGATCTCTCCCGTCCGTCCGTCCGCAGAGCCAGCTGCTTATCATTCCACACCACGCCCGGGAAAAATATTCCGCCGCCTCCTCACTGTTGACCTGATTGGAGAGGCCGGCGAAGGTGATGAAACCTCTGGCTTCTGCACGTGCCCTGGTGCCGACGGACGGAAGGGGTCGGCGGCGGTGAGGGAGCCTGCCCCACACCCCCGTCGCCTGGCCTCCGGTCGCCCTGCTCCTCCCCTCCCCTCCCCGCAGGGCTCTCCAGAGCTTCCTGCAGAACCAGCTGGCAAGCCCCGGGCAGGCTCTGCCCCAGAGCATCCCTGGCAATCACAGTGCACGGCACCCTGGGACGATCCCGCGGGCCTCATCCTGGCGCTCGCTGGCTGTGTCGGCAGGGGGCCGTGCCTCCCCATTTTTCAGGGATGGGCATCTCACTGGAAGGCCGAAGGACCGAACTCTGCTGGAAGCCTTCCTCCGCAGGATGGCCGCCTGGACCACATCCAGCCTAAAGAGGAGGAGAGGAAGGGAGCCCCTCAGGCGCTCCGGAGCGAGGCCTCCAAGTCGCCCACGTGGGGTCTCGCCGGCTCCTTCAGGGCCACTGGCCCCCTCGGCACTGTCTGTTTATTAGATTTATAGCTTGCCCTTTTCCTTACGGGGACCTCAAAGCAGCTTCCTCGCTCTCCCCCTGCAGTTTTCGAGCTTATCCTCACAACAGCAGCCCGGCAAGGTAGGCTGGGCCGAGAGCCTGTGACTGGCCCGAAGTCACTCATTGGGCTCGGCGGCCGAGCGGGGACTCGCACCTGGGTCGCCTGGGTCCCCGTCCCGTGTCTCAGCACCCACTCCCTGCTGCACGCAATCCAGCTGACGCGCACACACGACAGACGTCTGCAGCCCCTTCCGCGATGGGGCACCTTCCAGCCACATCCTGGTGCAGCCCCAAGCGTCCCGGAGCATCGCCCACGCTGGCTGGGGCTGATGGGCTTCAAGTCCAAAGCATCTACAGTGGGGGGGGAGGCTCTTCGCAGGTTCGGAGGAGGCATCCTGTGGCCCAGAGGCGAGGTTCCCAGCAGAACAGGCCCAAGGCAGCTTTTATTTGACGCACGTGATCCTAGTCTCCGGCTGGCCCTGGCATTTTGGTCTCCGTTGTGAGTGACTGGGCTAACAGAACACCAGACAGAAGGTGCCTGGGAATGTGCGAAGAGTTTTGCTTTTGCTCGCAGAACATATGAAAGTGCCCTGTTGGGAGTTTTGGATGAAAATGTCAGCAAATCGTTGAATGTATGCTCGGCGTCTGTCTCAACCCCGATGCCTCACGGATTTCCCCGACAGACGGAATGAACCCCTCTTTAGTCCACGAAGGAAATGTGTGCAACAGCGGGAAATTATTTGCCTGACAAGACCAGGTTAGATGGGCCAACACTGATTCAGCAGAAGACAGCGTCCTACGTTGCAATTTCAATCAGGCCTTTATGCACAACCATGCGGACTAGAAACTTACTTTGTTTCAGGGGAAGGAGCTTAGCTCTGTGGCAGAGCCTCTGCTTCCCATGGGAAGGTCCCGGGTTTCATCTTTGGCACAGCGTCACCGGGCAGAGCTGGCGGAGGACCCTTCCTGAAAGGCAGGCGGTGGGCAGCTGCCGCCCGTTGGCATCAGCAGCTGGCAAGCAGGGCTGGCTCCCTGCAACCCTCTTTCGGTGGCAAAGGGCACGAGCTCCTTCCGCTTCCTTGAGAGCGTTTCCAGCAACGCCCCGCGGCACGGAGGGAGCGTCCGCCTGGCCCGCGGATCGAGACCTCTTTGCACGCCGCTGAACAGGCGACGGATGGGCGCTGGCAGGGGCAGGGCGCCGTGGATCCGGACGAGGCTTCCACCGGCCGCCGGCCCCGCTTTGCAAAAGCAGATGGGATGTGGAGAGGCAGCTGGGCCTTTCGGGAAGGCGGAAGCACGCGGGGGCCGGAACGAAGAAGGGGGAGGGGAGAAAGGCCCCCGCTGTCCCCCCCGCTGCACCCCCCCCATCCCTTTTGTCCCACCAAAGAGATCCTGCAAGATGATTTCATGAGCTGGAGACAAAGGGCGCGCTTTGCATATGAACCGGGAGGCAAACGGAGGGGGGCTCACCCCCTGTGCCCTCGCCCCCTCCTTGCTCACGCATCAGTGCCGTGGGGCCCAGGCCACAGCCGCAGGGCACAGAGCTGCCACGTCCAGACAAGCGTGAAAAAGGCCCGCGGCGGAAAGGAGGCCCGGTCTCAAGGAATCCGAGCGCCTCCCTTCTTTCTCCAAGTTGCCCAGGTCCGGCGGATGGGCGGATGTGTACGGACTTTCCTCGCACGGCTGCATGCAAGCGCAACATGCCTCTGCGCTGACGTGCGCCAGCACAACTGAACTTTGCACGGGAACGACCCAAACGCGTCCCTCTGGGACGCAGGGGTCTCACTGCAAAGGTGGAGATGCTCCCGCTGGAAGCGCGCCCACGCTAACCGTTCCTGCCTCTACAGCCGTGTGCCCCACGGGGCCTGAGCCGCCCATGCCCCTCGATCCCGCGTTCAGGCTGCCTCCCTCTGGGCCACTCCGCCCGCGCCACCTGCCCCCCCCGCCCCCCCGGCACATCCATTCTCCAACGTACTCTGTTGTTGTGTCGGTTCTGCAAATTACGAGCTATAAAGAAGTAACGGCCGATTAGAAATCAATTTACTGTGCTGGGGAGAAGAGGAAGAAAGCTTTGCTCTGTGTGGGGGCAGCTTTTGAAAAGAAAAGTAATTAGTTTGGTTCATATTTTAATCTTCAGAAAATTAGAGAAGGATTGGGTTTATTGTCTGCTATGACAGTAGCTTCATAACAACCACACGCAAACGCGTGAGCGGGCAAGCCGGCGCTGGCGCACTGGCTAGGAGCGCGGTGCCGGGACGCGGACGACCCGCCCTGACATGAACGGGGCGCCTTTGGGCCGGTCCAGGACTCTCAGACCAGCCCACCTCACGGGTGGCCTTCTGGACCCCGTGCCACAATTCCCCACCTTCGAATCCCCCACCTTCTCTTCGTTGCGCCAGAATTCACGATGCCTCCGCCACCCGGCAGACCCACCCAAGAGCAGCACAGCCAGATGTGCACATCTGGGGCGTGTGCATTTGCTCGCTCACCTCTGATTTATAGCTCCCCCCCACCAAAAAGTAGCGTTCGGCGGCAAACCTGAATAAAATCCTGCCCTATCGCGGGGGCTCCAGCCCGAGAGCAGAGACGCGTGGGGCCGGGAGGCTCCACGGGGGCGGCCTCCTTGTCCGGGGCAAGGCCCTTCCGGCACCCCGACAGGCGGGGGCCCCGTCTCGTGGCGAAGGCTAGCCCAGGGTTCGAGCCATGGGAAACCAGAGCTCTTGCGCTCTCTGTTCCGGGTGCTCCTGGCTGGGATCAGGACGGGGTGGGGGTCCTTCCCAGTCACGAGACACAGAATCAGGCACGGAACAGACCTCCCCACTTCCTTTCCTGATGCAAATGCAGGAGCCCCGTCTTCCTGTCCTTTCCTTCTTTCCAGGAAAACTGATCCCTCTGGAGGCGGCTTTAGCGAAAGAAGTCGCAGAATCAGGGGTCCCCTGTTCAGATGACGACAGGAGCCCCCCCCCCCCCCCGCCGGACCGCTGCCCGCTCGCCTGTGCCCATTTCATGGGCCAGTGTCTTACGCTGCTCTTGCAGGAAGGTTTCCGCAGGCCCTCCCGCTGCCCCCCCTTCCCTCCCGAGGAGCCACCGTCTTCTCTGGCCTTTTGCCACCCGGATTTTGCCGTCAGGACCAGCAAGCCGCGCGCTTTGCCCCCCTCGTCAAGACACCGGAGGCCAGGATGCCGCCAGCCCGCTTTCCTCCCCGCCACCCTGATCCAGCTTGGGTTATTCTTTGTTGCTCGCTGAAAGGGGCGGGCCGCGGGGGGGGGGCGCTTGTCGAAACACAGGTGTGTTCCAGGGATCGCCCCGGTGGAACTGCCTGGCTGCGGGCAGCCTTGCCGGCTCCCCCGGAGGAGTCCCGGCCCCGCACACCTGAGGCCCCGGCCCGCGCACGGGCGCTCCTCCAGCCCTGCTCCGCGCCCACGCCGTGCGCCAGGGAAGCGTCACCTCCGGAGGGGGCCCTGGGGGCACTTGAGCAGCCGACACAAGCAGCGCCGCTCCACCCCACCTTCCTGTGGAAGCGCCGCGGTCCGTATGAAAGGCGCTGCTCCGGCGCTCGGAGCCCCTGGCCACCCCCTTGGCCGGGAGCCTGGAGTGGCTCCGTTCGGGGGCCTCTGCCTCACTTGATCTTTCACCTTCTCCTTCCGGGCCAAACCTGCCCTCCTCTTGCACCCCTTTAAGGGCAGCTGCCCCCCTCCTTGGGGGCAATCCCATGCAGGTAGCAGAGCAAGCACACACCGGCGGAAAAAATCCGGCTTTTTCCAGCTGTTTGCCCCAGTTATGGAACGCGGTCTCTGTGTTCGGGGGAACCTGCCGCTGTGGATCGGCTCTCTGGGTGGAGTCAAGAGCAGGGCCCTTTCTGTCTTCCACGGTCTGTTTTAAATTGCAGTTTTCCTATGTGGCTACAGTTTGCTTGTATATATACGTGTTTGTTTGTTTGTGTCTTAGTTGGCCGGGTTTCTGCACCACTCCCTCTTCTGTGTGGCGATTCCAGAGCAGTGGACAGTGAAAGATAAACCAGATCAAAGGAGGGAATAATATGGTGAGAAGCAGAATCAATAAACCAGGGCTGGCAGGGAGGGAAACTCCCTGAAGTGGAGGCGCTTTCAGGAGGCGCTGGAGACTGCACCGCGTCCCCCTGACCTCCGAGGGCAGCAGCCCCACAGAAGCGGCGCCCCCATGGGGCAGGCTCTGTGGCGGGAGGGCTCCTTGGGGGCACAGGGGCGTGCGGGGCCACCTGCCCGGCTCGCCGCGCTTCCCCGGCCCAAAGGGGAGCGCAGCCGGGTTGTCCCCGAGAGCGGCTGTGGGGCGGGGCGGGAGCCGGGCCACTGTGCGGGGAGCTTTGGAGGGGCCTCCCGTGCTGCCCCTCCGGGGGCTTCTGTGGAGCTACTTCGGGCTCCTGACCCCAAAGTCGGTGGGATGCCCACGCAGCTTGGCTCGCTAGCCGAGCACAACACAAAAAGGACGCCCATGCGCCGAGGGAGCCGGCCCAGGCGCCCCCTTCCTGCTGCAACGGAGGCAGCCGCGGCTGGGGGGCTCCAGACCAGGGCAGGACGGCTGCACTGCCCTGCGCCCGGGGGCATCCATCCGGCCCATCCCCGACACGCAGGCCTCCTCTCCCCACCCATTCATGCTCTCCAGCACATGCCTTTCCATGCACGTGGATCAAACGCACTTATGGGAGGGATCAGTCAGCTCGAAGCCTGGCAACGGCCGAGCGCCCCCCACCGGCCCTCCGCTGGCAGCACGTCCCCCTCCGGGAAGCGGATTCGGTCTGCAGACGCTTCCGCCCAGAGCGCCGCTCTCTTCCCTTCTCCTTGCTCAAGCATCACCTTTCAAGACAGTCATTAATTAGCGACCAGTAATTAACTGCCCGGCTTGAGCAGTGTTGCGCCAGCGGCTTCCACCGAGGCAGCGGTTCTGCTGATGCTGTAGCGAGGCGAGGCGGGGGGGCGCAGGTGTGCCGGGGGCCCTTCTCTGGCCACGGGGGGCCGGCTGCTTGAGAAAGACGAATGACCCCCCCCCCCCGCACGTGGACTCTGGAAGTGTTCCCCTCCCCACAGTGCTGTCAGCACTTCCTTCAATCCCCCCAATTCCTGCATACGGGAAGGAGGATGTTGACTGAGGAAAGGGACTCTGCACATGTGCAGGGGCACTCTCTCCTTTTCACAGTCTTGGCGCATCGCACTGTTAATTCTGATCATGATGGGCCAACTAATTAATATGAACCTAGGACGCAGCCCCCTGCTGAAGCAGACGCTTCCCCATCCATCCCGGCACGGGCAACCCTGCGTGGGAGGAACCGCTCTCCAGGTTTCGGGCTGGGGCTCTTTCCCAGGCATCTCTGGAGGTGCCGGGGACCAAATATGGGACATTCTGCATGCAGAGCAGGGACTCCCTCACTGAGAAGTCCCTTTAAAAACAAAGGAAGTTTCTAGTCCTCATGGTTCCGAATGAATTACTGATTTACGCAGGAGCATGGGCAACGGCGCTCCACTGAGTCAGCCCCTGCCCCACCCCAGGTGAGGACCCCCAGTGCAGCCTGCGGCAACAGCCGTCCCTCCAGGAGATTTCCTGGCTCTGCATCTGGCCCTCCTGCATGCAAATCAGGCGCTGCCATGGAGCCCTGGCCCCTCTGTTCCCTGGGACATGGCAGTGACTGACATCAAGCCTGGAGAAACCCTCAGTGCATTCACATTTTTGGATTTCTACGAATTTAGCCCATGAATTCTGCAGCAGGCCGTTTTTTCCAAACCCTGCAGATTCCCCAGACTGGCTGCCTGGTTTTTCCCTTTGAGGAATTGTGCATAAATTTGGTTGGGGGGGGGGGGGAGAGGGGGGGGGTTCGCATTTCAAAAATAACTCCCCAAAATGTGCATTTTCCTCATAGGTTTAAGGCTGAAAATGCCGGCGGGGGGGGGGGTGGCTTTGCACATAAAGAGCACTTTTCCTCATCCAACCATGTCTGGGAAATTGAGGAAAATCCATTTCTGCCACTGAGTGGATGACAGAAGGCAAAATGCCTGGAAATATGCGCAGGACAGACAGAATGGATGGAACAAAATCTGCGCATCCCTAGCCAGCCGGTGCCCAGAGGCCTCAACATGTGCGCCCGCAGAGCCCAAGCCACAGCGTATGTGCCGGCTGCAGAGACGCACCGGGTCCAAAGGCTGACCAGCTGCTGAAAAGCGATGCGCCCCGGTTCTCGGAGGATTATTCTTTCTCAATGGTTCCGTGCGGTGCCCACCTCCTCGGAATAAATCGAGGCAGTGTGGCTGGCAGACGGCTCGCGCACCTTTTCGCATGATGTGATTACTCTGCACTTGATCAAATATCACAGCCTGACGTCTCAATTTATAACTCGAGGAAAATGTCAGGTCCGGGTACAGCACTGTGAAAAGGGGACGCTCTGTGTGATGGATGCAAAGGAAAGGGATTAAACAGAGAGGGAAGGAAGGAAGGCCAAGCTGGACAGGCCTTTCTGCGTTGTATGGTGTGGCTGCGTTGTAAGATTGCACATATTTTTGCAGGATAGCTCTCCGGAAAATAAAAGCGAAGCCCTTGCAGGGTGGAGAAGTTACAGGGCGAGCAGGAATGAGGGTCAGGGTGCTGGAGGGGGCAGTTCTCTGCTGGTGGGATGGTTCTGGGGGGATGCTGATCTTTCTCTGGCCTAGTCTGCATGGGATCGCAGCACCGTCAGGGTCGCGGGGACCACAGCGAGGTTAATAACCTGACCCAAGCTGGGAGGAATTCGGTCCAGAGAGACATCCTTCTTCGTCCATAGGAAACCTGGGATCATGAACCTGACCAGCAATTTAATGTCGTCCTTGTCTGAGCGAGGATGGGGGCATTCTGTTAAGTCCACTCTCTCCGTATCCGTGGCCGGTCAGCCCTCTCTCGTCCCGTAAACCTCTCACTGACAGAATCGGAGTTCTTCCGCTTCCGGGCATGTATCAAGCAGCGTTTCGTCCTGCTCGCGAAGGTGTCCAGTAATCCAAGCGTGTACTCGCACTGGGGCCAGGGGGTGCTCGCACAGCAAAGGAAAAAAATTCCCTCCCCCAGTAATGAAATAGGTCCATAAGCACACAGAATTTGCGGGGCTCTGAAACCCCCTCCCAAGCTCCGTTTTGCATTAATAGGAACCGAAACACACAGGCGGGCGCTGCAGGTTTGCTGTCGTGCCGCCCGAGAGCCAACCCAACTGCCGCAGCTCCTCGCACAGGACCGTAACGCGTTGCAAGTGCCACAATTTCTGCGGAGTTGTGCGATGGTGTTCGCTTTGTCGTTGGCTTTATGGCGCTGCTTTTCTTACGGATGAAATCAACGAACCCACAGAAGCCACGTAACGCATAAGGACACAACTCCAGCAGGACGGAGTGCGAAGGAGACAGCGGCACGGGAGGAGGAAGGGTGGCCCCCGCGGGGCTAGTAGCCATGGGGGCTAACAGGAGCCGCTTGCTCTGGAATAAAAGATGGTGGGGGGCATAGACTGGCCAGGCTGAGGCCTCCGCCTGAAGGGGAGACTGTACAGGAGGGCTGAGGCTGCTTCGCGGTGCCTCTCCAGGATATGAGACCCCAAGCCGGGCATTCGCCTCCCCTCCGGGGCAGCGCTGGCTGCTTGCAGAGGGAGGGGGCACCGAGTGGCCTGGGGTGGCCCCCGCCTGGGAAAGCAGTCGCTGCCCTGAATTGGCTGCTGCACCTTTCCGGGGGTCATTTAACAGTCGGCCGAGTGCTCAGAGGACGTTTCTCACTCCTAGGATGACCCTCCGCAAGGTAACGTGAAGGGAAGGGAAGCAGGAAGTGCTGTGCCAGGGCTTGTAATAATTAACGGCCTCTTCCTTCCAAATTAAATATCTCAAGCATACACAGAGCAGCAGCCTCCGTGAGAGCGATCAATACTCCAAGCGTAGCCTTCCCCTCGGCGTGCGTGTTTCCAGAAGAGGTTCGTCACGGTGGGAGAAGCGGGCGGGCGGGAGAGAGGTGGCACGGGGAAAACACGATGCAAAGGGCACTGTGCTTCAGAGGCACGTGGGCCGTGCCCGCCTTCCTTCCCAGGCAGCAGGGGAAACGGGCAGAGACCGTGCGTTTTGCCACCGGTGGCACAGCCGCAGCTTTCCAGCATGTCCTCCCAGGGGGAGAGAGCAGCGCGGGACGGGCAGCGGGCAGGAGCTGGCTTCCCGGGGGCAGCAGGGCGGGTCTGTTTGCCACCAAGTCGCTGCTTCTTTCTCTCCATCTGTTCTTCAGTTTCATCCTGCCTTTTTTCTCGTGCAAGGAAGCCACGCGACGGTCCGACCCTGTGAGGCAGGCTAGGGAGAGAGTCAGAGTTTGCCCGGAGCCACCCGGAGAGGGGCACATCTGCGTGGGGACCACGGCGGAGCCCCAGTCCACTGGACAACGGTGCCTCTTCGAATGTTGTTCCCGATCTGGCAGGACTCGTCCCACGTTCCGAAGTGCCGTGCTGAGATCGTTTTACTGGCGGACACTGGCCTCCAAAGCTGGGACCCTCTGCAATGAAACCACTGCCTTTCCGCTTTGGTGCCCAGACCATGTAAGACCACGCTCTTGCCGAGAAGCAGTCAAGGAACGCCGTCCATGAGCAGCACGCAGCTTGCTTTAAATTAATCCACCGTGGGTACATGTACTGACAGCCACGACAGTTCTCTTGACCCTCCAAGTGGCTCCGGAGCCAATATGCAGCCCACCTTCCGTTTCTTGGTATGGACCAGGGCACTCAAGATGGGCCAGCGCTCCCCTAATTGCCTGGGTTGTGATTTGTCAGAGAAAACGGAAATGTCACGAGATCCTGGGGTTACTATTCCAAGCAGGCCCTTGCGCAGCCCATGTGCACGCGGCTGAGACACAGTCAAAACCAGCACTCAGAGCAGAGTGTTTACTTCTCAGAATCTCACACAGATCTTGCGTGTGCGTGTGTGTGGGGGGGCTCTCAGTGGATCATGTATTCAAGGAAGCGCTGGCACTCGTCTGTTCCCTGCCCCTCGCATCGCATCTGCCAGCGGGTACCAAGGAGGCCACCAGGAATGAAAGACTCGGTGAATCTTAAACTTTCTCCAAGTTGCCCCGTGAGGCTCATCTCGCCTCTTCCCTTTTCCCAAATGGCTCTTGTTAGAATTGTTTGAAAAGAGAAAGTTTCTAAAAGATTGCATGTTTCTAAAAAGGGCACATCCAAATGCGTACTTTCCTTCCCCACTCGGCTAAACCTCAAAAAGGTGGGGTGGGGGGGTCCGTCGAAACACAAGCGTACATTTTCCCAGCTAACATGTTCTCCTAACCCGATGACAAGCTTGGGGATATGTGGGTTTTGCCCACAGAATGTCCTTGCCCGTGTGCCGGAGGTGCGTGGCAAATCCGGGCAAGAGAAACACGGATCAAAACAGACTTGTGGCACGTCCACAGCTGCACCGAGCCAAGAGCGGCGCTGCACACGGAGGGGGGGGCCTTTTGCTTCCACACCGCCTGCTCTCCGAAAGGTCAGCTTGGCACACGAGCGGCGGAAAGGAACCGGCACTGAATGAATGGCTCCCAACAAACCGGCGTCCCCGCCGTAGCCAAACCCGTTCCAGGCTGGCCCCCCGAGACGGCGCCGCTCTCCGCGTCCCCACAGCGGACAGTCCTCCCAATTAAGGCCGGGCGCCTCTGCCAAGGGGGCTTGATTTGCGGGCGAGGCTGGAGCGGCAGAGCGCCGAGACGAGCATCGAGAGTGGCGTGATAAGAGTGCGACGCCAGCCGCGGCCATCAGTCAGCGCGCCGGAGAGCTTGTTAACAAACAGCTGCTCTTAACGGAGCCCTCTGCTCGCTCTTAACGAGCCGTTTGACCAGCCAGCAGGCAGGCTGACGGGGAGTGTGGGAGCGCTTGGTTCCGGGTATTTGGCTCGTGCCGCTAAAAGCCTTCGCCGCTCTCAGCTCCAGCCAGGAACGGGCGGCTTGGTTACATCCGCCGCATCTGTGTTTTGCGAGCTGTCCGGCGTCTTTGTTCTGTCATCTGCTCATTGACAGAATCGGAGTGTTTGGGGTATTTTGGGATGTGCGAGAATTCTGTTCCGGTTTGCAAATGAACATTTGTGCAATCTTCCCCCCTCCCTCCCCAAATAAAAAGCTGGCCAGTGGAAGCCTCGTGACTTGAAAGAGATACTCTGAAAGCCGCACGCATCCGAATCTGTTGCAGCTTCTGCCGAGGTTCCCAGCTCCACACCGCTGGTGGAGCTCTGGCACGGGGGCGCGTTTCTGCCACCATGGAATAAAAGCAGGACCACAGCAGCAGGCTACAGGGTCATGGGTATTGTAGTCCACTGCCCCTGGAAGGCACCAGTCTAGGAAGGTGGAACCCTGGCCCGCCCAGCCCCTCACTGGTTCCTCACAGTGGCCCACCAGCTGTCCATGGAAGTCCCCAAGCCAGACAGGAATAGAATCGCATGCCAGTCCCCAGCCAGACAGGCCGGGGAAGATGGGAGTGCTCGTCCCTGGCTCTCAGGGTCCTTCAGTCGGGGAAAGACTGTGACTTGGCAGCGGGGCAGCAAATCCGTAAAGGACGAAGCCCCAGGA
This sequence comes from Varanus komodoensis, assembly GCF_004798865.1. Taxonomy (NCBI): domain Eukaryota; kingdom Metazoa; phylum Chordata; class Lepidosauria; order Squamata; family Varanidae; genus Varanus; species Varanus komodoensis. Next base: position 9,549,274 of record NW_025335873.1, read on the forward strand.
GTGGCGCCAGCAGAATCTGGCCTGCTGCCTGCTGGCCGAGCAATCACACCTGCACTGGATCGGCCCAGCTGCCCGGCGACTCAGGCTGGCCGAGCCAGGCCTTTCCTGCCACCTCCTGCAGCTACCTGAAAAATCAGAGTGACTCCGGACCGAGGAATTGCTCCTGGGGACCCTTGTGAGCAAAGCCGGAGATTTGCCCCAGGCTGCAGCGCTTGCCTCCCCTCCGTTCAAGGGACGGGACCAAAAGCGCCAGGGAATTATCCGTGTGAGGGATGCAGGCCCTGGGAGTCGCGGTGACGAGAGGAGGCGAGATGCGTTCCTGGGAAGGCACCTCTCACATTCTGGATCTTGTGCCGCTCACCGGACGAGGGGAGGCCATGCATCCTCTGCACCCCCCCACCACAAAAGGATCTTGTTCCAGAGCGGGGGGGGGGGTGAAGGGGCAGGATGATTTTGTTGGGTTTGCATCTTTAAGGGTGCCCTCCCCCCGCAGACTGGCACCACCCAAAGCTCTGCCGTGGTTTTTGGACATCTCTGAACGTTGGGAGACAGACCACAGCTCAAAAATAGCCGTGTGTCGAAAAAAATATGCATTTCAGGGTAACGTGAATACGGACATGCATCTTGGAGGATAAATGCAGAAGAAATGCTTGTTTTGGGGTGAATGCAGACAAAAATGCATGAATGGGAATACAAATTTTAGGGTTATGTTAACTCACGGATCGTTGTGGCATTGAAATGGAACAAATACACAAACGCAAATCGACACAGATCAGAAATCCGGCAATCCCTGTCTTAGAGCATCCCAAAACCTTGGGAGTCCTTACGGCAGCGACTAGTACAGAGACACACCAGAAAGACTCCCCCGCTGCACGTCAGCGTGGCCAAATGAACCAGACACAGACGGGGCAGAGCGGTGTCAGTGAAACTCTGCCAGCTGAGACTGAGTGGCGAGCACCCGCTGGGTCTCCTTTCCTCTTCCCTCCCCTTGCCGTTTTCCTTTTGTGTCTCGTCTGCACGGACTGTCTCGGTTTCATCAACTATATGTAAGCCGCTCCAAGAACCCTTTCAGGCTGAGGAGCAAGATATCTGGAAAAGGCACTAAATAAATATATTCGCCAGCAAGCACAGGACCAGGGCTCTCCCAGAAGCATGTGGGTGGCTCGGTCCAGCCCGCTGGCACAGAATCGCCTGCGCGAAAGCGCCCTAAGAGGACGGCCTCTAAATGCAGTGCAAGCGCTGAATTCCCCTTCAGCAACGTGGCTGGGAGAAAGACGGTCGCTACAGATCAGAGGAGCTCGGCGCGGTCTAAAAATGCAGCCTGCCCGCCCCCCCTTTCTTCCCCAGATGACAGTCTCCCCACACTCCAAGGCCGTTTCCTGCGCCTGAGTGCCCCGAGCACAGACCGCGGGCCTCTTGAGAGTCTCACGGGTGTGTCAGCAGAGCGCTTCCATCAAACCAAGGACTGTGCTTTCAAAGCTCCTTCCCTTAAATCAGATATGGTGCATTTTTAACTGTCAGACACAGGCTCTGCCAACACGAGCGCCTCAGCTTGAAGAACCAACCAACCAACCAACCAACCAACCAAACAAGCCAAGTTTCTAGTCCTCAACATAGCAAAGCTCCGTTTTAAAGTGTGAGCTCAGGCAATCTTGGAGGATGTCGCAGCAGCATGGATGGAACTGCTATTGCCTGGGCTGAGTTGCCACACCCTTGCCTAGAGGGCCCCCAGGGCCAGGGGAGAAGGGCTCGACCCACAGACAGGAGGAGGCGACCGCCGTCAGCACTGAAAAGAAGCCGATTCCATGCTCAACCCTGCTAATTCCCATGAAGGGGACGGGCCGCCTGATTTCTCTACTCCGAGAAGAGACTTCTGGCACGGCACTCCGGGTTCATCCGGCAACACCTTTGCTTTCTCCGCTGCATCGTTCTGCGACGGGAACGGATGCTCGCTCGCTCGCATGCACACACCACAGACGGACGTCTGGACGATCAGCGCGCCCACCTCCTCCCCACCGCCTCTGGAGGAGATTGCACGGTGATCAGCAAGATGGAGCTGGCGCTTCAGGTTTCCGGAAGGCGAGCGGAGCAACCCAAGGAAGCATCGGTGCCGCGCCAAACCCCGGGCAGAACGGCGGGTGAGGGGGGCTCCGGCACCCTCCGAGGGCAGGATCGACCCACGAGGCTCTGCCGCGCTTATGAAAAATGCCAGGCCTTCTGTCTGCCGGGAAGAGAGGCTGGGCGTGGTCAAGGGAGGGCGCCGGAAAACGGCAACCCGGAGGGCTCTGTGCAGGAGGAGAAGGGGCAGGACACCTGGTCTTGGGGGGGACACCCGCCCCGCCAACAGCAGACGGCAGACCTTTGTCCGCAATGCATCCAGCCCAAAATGGGGGGGGGGGGGAGAAAGAGGGCCGCCCCTCCGGGACTCCACGTCCTGGCTGCAAGAGTGTGGGGCGTCCTGGCCAACAGCTGAACCTTTCCTCCGAGAAACAGGATCGCCCTCACCTGTGCGGGGACCTGCCCTTGGCCTCTCTCTCCCGGACACGTGCAGGCCGAACTTGCCTGCGAGTCTCTCCCCGCGGAAAAGGCGCCCCCCGTGCCCCCCACCCGAGCCCCCCCTGCGCCTCTCTTCAGCGTCCCTTGCGGCGCCGCCGGCGGTCACACCTGAAGCGTGGCCGGGGCTGCTCCCCCCTCCCCCCGGCGGTTGTTCCCCGTCCGTTCTCCTGGCCCAGATGTCAGTTCCGGGGCACGACCCCCCCCACCCCGCCGTTACTGAGACTGACAACTCGGGCCCGCAGAGGCACCGGCCGGAGGGACCCCCCCCCTTCCAGCGGCCCCGGCCCCGGCCCCAGGTGCGGGAAGGGGCAGAGCCGATCTCGCAGCGCGCACCCGGCGAACTCCAGAACAAAGCGGAACTCGGACTGCATCAAAAGCGCTCGGCTAATTCAGCGCCCCTCGGGCAAGCCACTCTCCAGACTCGCGAGCAGTCCGGGGGCCTCTCTCCACGCCCCCCCCCC
>NW_025335873.1:9552390-9620749 GCF_004798865.1 Varanus komodoensis
CCCCCCCCCGCCACCCCCTGCCTGCCTGTGTCACGCTAAGTCGGCCGCAGCCTCGCTCGCTACCCGGCACGGCTGGGAGAGGCGCCTGCCGAACCCGGAGTTCTGGCCGTGAAGCGGGCGCTGTGCCCGGCCCCCGGCCCTCTCCCGCCCGACTCCTGCTCGCTGCGGGCAGCCCTCCTTTCCCTCACGCGCCGTGGCCCCCTCTCCAGGCTCCCCGCAGCCCGTGTCCCGGGGCACCCTCCCGTGGGACCCAGCAAGGCCCACCACGCCGCATGTGATGGGGGACACAGCTGCCGCCACGGCGGCACCGGCTGCGCACTGCTCTGCTCACCCAGAAAGCAGGCGGCGCCCAGCTGCGTGGCTCCGTGGCTGGCTGCCTCGCCCGGCGGTGTGCCATGCAGCCGGGGCCCGGGCACCTCCAGGGCCGGGAGCTGATCAAAAGGGCCCCTGGGGCCTGGCTCACTCCCAGCACCCTCACGCCCTCAAGCTTCTGCCTGAGCCGCAGAGGACTGTCGCCGCCCATCAATGCCACCGGTCCCAAGACTCTGCCTTGGACAGCTTCCGCGGCTCCTGCTTAATCCTACCCCTACTTAGGATCAAGAGGACTAGATCCTTTCTTCATTTGCTTGGTAGCGAAGCGGATGCTTTGGGTGCCGAAAGTCCTTGGAGAGCACAATTTGACGCGATTTACTCGAAGTTTGCTGCACGATGCTAAAGGGGACCCCAAGCCACCCGAGCCCTGGCAGGACTGAGAGAGTAGCCCACCCGGTTCTGACAAAGGCCCACCGAGGGGCCGCTGAATCTGTCAGTCTCTCGCTTCCTCTTTTTTCCCAGGCTGAAGCCCACGCTCGCTCGACTTGCAGAAAGCGTCTTTGTTTTTGTCTCCAGCCCGAAATTCGCAGGTGGCTGTTTGAGGTGCTGCGGCCATGCCTGGGAAGGGGGACACGGACCACCCACGGAGGCACCCCAGGAGCGCTTTCTCCGCCCGAAGGGAAGGAGTGGGGACAGGGTGCCGGGCATTCGTGCTTTATCTACCTGCCTTCCTCCACCGAGGTAATTAGCCTTCCCTATCACCATGGCTACCGAGCATCTTAGGAAATTATATGTGGTGTGAGAAAGAAGGAGAAGGCGAGAGAGAAGTTGGCGGGAGACTTTCCTGCGCCCCAGCCCCTCTCTCCGGTCTGTCTCCGGGGTCCTCCAGAGGTGCTGGATGACAGTTCCCACCACCCCCGGCTGGCTGCTGCGAGCCGCAGGGCAACATCTCCAGGGAGCCCCAGCCGGGGAAGCTGCAGCTCTGGCCGCTTGCCCCTTTCGTGGGCCAGATGCCTGTGAGAGACTCGCGCCTGCGGCTTGCGAGAAGCGCCCCGCTTTCGCGCCGCCCTGCTGCCTCTCAGCAGAGTGCTGCCCAGGAGGAGGCGGCCGCCCGCCTCGCTTGCTCGTATTCCACTTTTTAATCCAAGCATCCTTGGGGGCCGGGTGCAACGGCGGCGATGGCTCTTGCAAACACGGTTACGCCTGTGCCGCACATTTGCAGGTATCAGTGGGGGGAGGAAGAGGAAGAGGAAGAGCTCATAATCTAGTTTCCAGCGAAGGAATTTGAACCCGTGCATGGATTGGACCACACGGTTTTTAGTCCGGGTTCAACTCAAGGTCTCCTTCTGGTCCGACGACTTGGGTGACCTGGCCTTTGGGTGACATCACCTTCCCTCACACACAAGGAAACTCTCCTGCCCAGAAACGATGATTCATTAGGGGTTCATTGGGGGTGGGGGGGAGAAAGATGTGGGTGTAAGTTTGCATTTTTGAGCCAATACTCAAACCAAAATACAACTGTCCTTGGACTTTTGCACTGTCTCTGCCTTTTGCTATGCATTCTCCAATCAAACAATACACAACAAATATTGTGGGGAAAGGCAGATAAAATGTGCATATTTGTGAAAATAATGTTAGGCAACTAGCTTGCCAAAAAATCCAGATTGGACAAAACCAATACCAAAACGCACACATACATCACGAGAACTTAAAAAAAAAAAACTCAGTATGTGAGATGAACTGAATTTTAGTGGGAAATTTCTTAGAGAATGGGGCCAATGAAATGTAAGATTAGAAAACTGAGAAACTGGGAGAAACAAAATGGGACGCTCTTATGCAAGCATGGAATTTAGAAACACAGAAACAGAGAAGCAGAGCGAGTCAGAAGAGGCCTCCGGGGTCATCTAGTCTGACCCCGGCTCCAGCCGGCTCTGCTCACGACACGCCCACCCTGTGCATGTCCAGCCTATCATAGCGAGCAGCATCGCTTGTGGACATCCTCTGACATCACAGCAAACCAGCCAATGGGGTGGGAGTGATGGGTCGTGGGTCACGCCCCCTGGGTGCGTGCGTCACACGGGCAGCTGGCTTGGCACCTCCTCTCCTCTCCTGTACAGAAGTGCGCCGTGAGCCAACTCGATCGCGGCAGGTGCTAACGAGTTGGGAGTGTTTTCCAAATCAGGCTGATAAGTTTTGTGCTCAAGCATCGCTGGTTGCTCACTGTATGAAATGCGCGAGATTTATATTCCGGCAGAGAGCACTAGATCCCAATCAGAAACATGCTTTTGAAACCCTAGACACAGGCATGAGAAAGAAGACGAGCACCTTTGAGATTAAAGGGGATAATAATCGCCAGCTGACAGGAATTTATTTGCGCTCCTATAAATCTGAACTTCTGCAGCACTTTTGTCAAGCAGAATCGCGCTGGCTCGAGCACTCGCCGTCCCCCGTAAATCACGCTGCCTGCCCCGGCTTCCCTTTTTCCCATCTCCCTCTTGAAGGGCAGATGCAGCTCGTCGAGGGTGGAGGGACACGATTTATGGAGCTCTTGGCAAGCGCCACTCGGATTTGGGGCAGCGCTTAGAGCCACGTGTCGGGGGCAAGCACCCCAAGGAAAGGCCAGAGGGATGCTGATGGTGGCGCGCTTCGGAGAGGTCACCATGTGCCCAGGCAGGCAAGAGAATCACGGCTAAGGTGGCCTGGCCTTGCAAACCAGGGGAGAAAGTTGGCAGCAGGTAAGAATATAGAAGCGTGTACCTCTGTCTGTCCGTCCGTCCGTGCCTTAGCTCCAAGCCCGTGAGCCATAAGCAGCCGAAACCTGCCGTGCCTTCCAAGGTGATGCCCGCAGTGAGCACCTTGGGGTAACCTGATTTTTGAAAGGTATCAAGGAACTTAAATTGATTTAAATGCATCCCTGTGTTGGAGGGCCTGCACTACCACCTTTGGTCACTAGGTGGCAGGCTTCCCTAAGCAGCAGGGAGCTTTGCCGGCCATGCCGTTTGAGCCTGGGGGGAAGGGGGCGCTGTGGAGCTCTGCCCCTCAGAATGGACTCCTTGAGAGATGTCGGGGGGCCAGACGGGTGCAGCACAACAGAGGCCATGTTCATGGGTGCCGGTGGTCCCTGGCATCCCACTCAGGCAGGGCAGGCATTGCAGCCTCCTCGGCTAACAGCCCCTGGCTATCCGTGCTGCATTCCCTCCTGCCCAGTGGTGCATTCCAAATTGTAAGCTCCTGGGGGCAGGGACACTGCAGGTACAAATTACAGCACTTGCTGTCTTGTTTGCTCCTTGGAGACTCGGAAACACATTAGCTGGTTACAAAGCCAGAGTGTGGGTTGTTCAACACACTTTTCGGCACGGGGGGCGGAAACGGCACTCCTTTGCTACCGCTTTTGAAGGGGTGCTGGGGTTAAGCAAGACCGCCCCCCCCAGGCCCCTCTCCATTCAGAAAGCCTCCCGCACTCTGCAGGGTGGGGTAAGATCTAGCCGTTCTAACGATGCTTAATAAGAGGCCTGCTCCTTTTCGAAACGATAAGCCAGCGCGCCAAGCGTCTTCCCCCTGCAACCGCGTAACTGTTGAGTGGCGCTCTCTGAGACGAGCTGGAGGAGACGGCATGCGATCAACATATTGTTTTCAATAATTTAATTGGTGAGAGCCCGAGGAAGGACGTATGTTCAAAGCACATCGTGAAACGGTGGATATCGGGCTGGCAATCCGTCAGGCTCGTGCACCCCCCTCTGGCAGTGCCTCCCCCCCCGCCCCATCTTTCTCGTGGAAGGCAAACATTTGCATTTTTCCATCTGTGAGCACCCAGCAAAGATTTTGTGGCAATTACGATTAGTAGGCGCCGTTCTCCCCACGCGACGACTTTATGCCTCCTTGTTAGCGCTGGATTTAAGGCACTGCTCACGTTCATTCCTTCAGAGCCCTCTGTTTTTAACCCCATCTTGCACGGCGTGGAAATGCTTGGGAGGCAACTGGGAGATGCGGCTGGATTTCTTTCCACAGCTGGTTTCGCACCCTTCGCCCATAAGCATGTTTCGCGCTTAAGGAGCATGTGCGGAGCAGCCACACCCCTGCAATCCGAGCACCGGCCTGCAAAGCAGGCCTGTATTGTCCAAACCGGCCCCCCGAACCAGATCGGTCAGGCCGACTCGGTGAGAAAGAGGATTAAGTCAGCCATGTGTGGGGTCTGTGCGAGTCCGGAGGGCAAGGGGGCTTGGAAGACGAGCAACCGCCGTGGTTATCGCGCCCAACCAAGTTGGTGGCAGAGCTGGAGAAATGCGAAGGGGAGCCACGCAGGGGGTGCAAAGGCGAGGAACGGTCACCGCAGCTGGCGCGGCTTAGCTCAGGAAAGCGAGGGAAGGGGCAGGTGGAAGAGGGGCAGGGTTACGCCCGGTGTGGAAGAAGTGGGACGGCAGCCCTTCTTGTTCCCCTCCAAAATACTCGGAGCTGGAGAACTGATGGGTGGGGGATTCAGGGCAGCAAAGGAAAGGCCAGCGGTGGACCAGGGGCCTGATCCAGCACCTGGGCCTCCGCGTGCACCTGTGTGCCGGAGCCAGAGGGGTCTGATGAACCCGTGGGGGCAGTGCTGGAGGAGGGAGTCGGGGCACAGGAGGGGCGCCCGGCGAGGCTCACAGCCATGGGCAGGGAGGGAAAGAGGAGCCCTCGGAGGAGGGTCTGTCCTGGCTCGTTCCGGCCCTCCCTTTGGGGAAGGATCCGGCCCACTGCTGCCACCGCGATCCAGCGCTTCCGCGGGGAGAAAGCGAGCCAGGTGCGCCCGGGCACCCCCACGCGAGCCTCCTCCGACTCGATCGGTTCGCCTCTCTCCAGAATGCGCCGAACTGGAGAGAAATGGAGAGAAAAGGCAGGAGGAGAGACGGAATCCCGTTGCCATGGCAACGGAAGTTGGAAAGGGTAGGCAGAAATCAATGTCGCCTCGACGTGCGGGCGATGTGGCACGGCAAAGGCGGAGGGGCCGGGCCGGGCCGGCGAGAGGCGCTCCTGCAGGACGGGCGGCGGAGGCGGCCCGTGGCGAGCCGGTTTCCGGCCCCCGCTGGGACATGGTGCTCCCTGGGTGACCTTGGGACGGCCCGGACTCTCCGCCTAGCCTACCTCGCAGGGTTGTTGTGCGGATGAACTGGAGAGAGGCGGAACCGCGAGTGGCCCGGCTGTTCTGATCCTGGCAAGCCCAACTTGTGAGGAAGAGCTGGGAATTTCTCCTCCCCTGGAAGAACGCCGGGAACGTGCGGCCCCTGGGTCGCCCGTGCGCAGGTGGAGGATTCTCGGAGCCCGACGCGACACCCTCTCCGCGGGCGATCTGGGCGCATCCCGCCGAGCCACGGGGGCGCCCAGTCGCCGACAAAGCCGGCCGCGGGGAGGAAGGGCAGAGGGGGCCGGGGACGCCGGGCTGGCCTCTCCCCGGGCTGCAGGCGGGCCGGCAAGGGGCTGTCCTTGGCCGGAGGCGAGATGCGGCCGACAGAGCAGCCCTGCTCCCAGGCCGCTGGCCAGGGGCGCGGAGCTCATCCTGCCGCTCACTGAGCCAGCCCGGCACCTGTCGGGGCCCCTGCAGATGGGGGGCGGCGTTCAGGGTTGCCCACCTGGGCCTCACGCCGGAAAGCGGACGGGCCCCAGGTCGTCGCCCACCCCAGCACCGGTGGAAGGCCCCCTGCTCCGGCCTGGGCCCCCTCTGGAAGAGAGCCCCCCGGCCTTTGCTGGGCGGGGGCTTGGCCCCGGAATACCGATGCCCCCCCGGGCTCAGAGAGCAGCCTGCCCCGGCCCGGAAGGCCACAGCGGCCAGAGGACTGCTCCGGAGCCAGCTGAAGGTGACCTGCCGAGCAGGACGTGGCCGGCGGGGACTGGCTCGCCTTTCAGCCCCGTGCAGCGCTTGGAATATTTCTGGCACGTGCCGCTCCTCGCACGACTGCCTCTGCGCCTGCCCTCGGTCGGGGGCGTGGGTGACCGGCGCGGAGGGTCTCGGCAGACCCAATTCTGCAGGGGGTTGCCCCTGCCAAGTGGGCCCAAGCCCCCGCTCCCACCTGCAGTATTTGAATAACCACGTGGCGAGTTGTCAGTTTAAATCAGGTCCGATTCGCAGATGCCCCGGCCCAACCTGCACCAAGGAAATGTCAAGCGTTTATTACTGCAATTATGATTCCACACACACGGATCAAAACGAATAAAATGAGGATTAATATTCCTTATTAGCTCTCAGTACAGCCCGGCTTTTGAACTGTCTTTCCCCCAAGGGCTCTCAGAAATGGAAGATAATTTAATATTTCTGGCTTGGCGGGAGGGGGCTGCTCTCAAGGGCAGGCGGGCAGGCGTCCTCGCCTCCCGCCGAGGGGCTGCTTGGACACCCGCACCGCTCCCTGCGGGGCAAGGACACTCACCGGCGAGGAGTCGGACACTTAACCTCCCCACAGCCGCAGAAGGCTCGCTGGTGCTGTGGGGCCCAAACGGGCTCAGGCCAGAGAGGCCAAGTGTCCCAGCCACAGAGGGCAGTCCTCTCTTTGGAGTCCCGGTCCAGTTTAAAGATGTCAACCCCAAAGCAGAAGGTGGGGTCTTCGGGCTGCCCTGTTTCTCTCTGGCTGCCTTCCTCTCACGAGGAGTTGGGGATGGCTTAAGGAGCCCCCTCCCCTCCCTTGTACCCTCACAACAGCCCTGCAGGGTAGGCTAGGCCGAGAGTCAGGGACTGACCATTATCACCCGGTGAACTTCAGAATGGGGTGGGACGAAATCGGGGGGAAGCTGGGGGGCTTGGGCGCCCGAACAGTCTCGGCTTGGCGCTCGCGTCCTCTGTGGAGTGTGAGGGTGAGGACGTGCCAGCGCTGGGGACAGAGGAACCGGGCAGGGCGGTCCGAAGGGGGCCCACCGGTCCGGCCTCCGTCCGGCTGTTCCCCCGGCGTGGTCAACAGAAGCCCGCTTTGCCCAGGGGGTTTGTAATGTGGCTTTTTAAAATAACCATTGTTGTGTTGCTTTAAACATCTGGTCGCCCGCTTGCCGCCAAAGCAGCCCCTTCTTTTTCTTAAACGGGATATAAAGTTAATGTGGGAACGAAATGGAAAGGGGCTTAGGCGAGTTAATGGGAGAGGCATCTTCATGACGTTGTCAGGACGGCTAGATGGAGCCTCCAGCTTTGGGGGCAGTCTACCCAGAGGCTCCTGGCTGGGCACTGTGGAAGCAGGCTGCTGGGCAGGATTGGTCTATTCCAGCCAGTGGTTCTGATGCTCTGATCGTCAAGATGCTCACCCATTTATTGATTTAAAAGTGTTTTTCCCAGCTGCTCAGCCAGAATGTTTTCCAGAGTCACTTCTATGCACCCAACTAAGCAAGACACACCCTAAAATCTAAAAAGTCACAAGTGACGGGGGGAAAGGGATGGGGACGGTCTTTCAGTGGGGGGGGGGGAGAAAATGCCCCCCCCCCCAGCCTGCACAGGCTTCTGGAACGGAGGGACCTTTGAGTGGCTGGTCTTAAGCAGCGTTGATGGAGCAGCCTGGTGTACATCAGGAATGGAGCCTCCATGTTTGGAGAGAGTCTACCTCGGATCAGGAAATGTGTGAATTCGGTTCTGCTTCAGCCCAATGGGATTTTACAATACCATCACTCCAGTAAGCCTCAGTCACGGAATTCCTCATTTCCAAAAGGTTTCTGTGTGTGTGTGTGTGTACCTTAAACAGATAGATGCTTTCTGCCTGATTCCTGCAAATAGGACTGCATCGAGTTATTTTTATCATTCATGTTTCTCAATCTGTCCAGAAGAGATCATGGTTTTTGTCATTACTCTGCAGGGCTCAAATAGGATCGTGGGGTTTTCGGGCCTTTACATTTGCACAACCGGGGTTGCATATTTTTAAAATATGAGCTGGGGTCATAAATCTATTGATTTCTGTGAGTCGCCCCGAGGCTATATAGCACGGCGAAGGCACACAAAGGCTTTAAATAGATAGAGAGAGAGAGAGAGAGAGATAGAGAGAGAGAGAGAGAGAGAGAGAGAGAGAGAGAGAGAGATGCCTTCCATGCTGCCGGGAGCAGCTCCTTTGCCAAGCCGGGCCGCCAACTCCCCGCTGCCCAGGCGGACCACCAGCCCAGCACCGGGGGCACCCAGGATGGAGCCGGGGGCCCCGGGGACAGGGGGCGGGGCGACGGGGGGGCCTGGGTGGGCATGGCGCTGGACGAAGCCCCCGATAATCCTCCGGAATCGTTTGCGTATAATTCCTCCCCACCACCGAGACGCGCTATCCGAATCCAGTCGCACTCGACAGTTTAATGATGAGCACTTTCTGCTTATGTATCATGGAAGATAATGTTCCCGTTCTCCTTAAAATTCAATCCTCACTTTAAAAAAAAAAAAAAATTGGGGGGAGGGAGTCATCAGCAGACCAAAATTACAGTAATTTTCCCTTCTGGTTCGAGCGGTTTAGTAAACAATTAGGTTTCAATTAAAGAGCGGGCGTTCCTGCCGAGGCGAACGCCGGCTCGTTCCGTCTGAGCTCTCCTCAGCAGCCACGCGAGGCAGGAATCCTTCGAAAGAAGATCACGCAATTAAAATATAATTTACTCGAATGAATTCTGGGAGGAGGGGAGCCGGGAGGAAGTGATGTGAAACTAAGCGGCAACGGAATTTGTGTCCGTACTCTGCGCTGACGAGCTCGCTTCCCCTTCCCACTTCCTTTAGTGCCTCGCGTGGCTTGGGAGCCCCCCGTGCGGGCTGGGCGCTTTCGAGAAGGCTGCCGACCCGAGCCAGGCGGCGGAGGCGAGGGGGGCCCAGAGGCCCCCTCCCCGAACCTGCGCTCGGGGTGCGCCAGGGTGCCGGCCTTCCGCACCCATTCGCCCTGGCAGCACGACCTGGCAATCGAGCGGAGGTGCGGACCAACCCCGCCAGAGGCAGGCGACTGGGAAAGGGCTGGCCTGGCCGCCGTGAAACACCGGTTTGGGATGCGGGTGCTTGAATGGCGCGCTTGGCGATGCGGTTCCACCCGGCTGCGAAACTAACCGGCCAGCCTGGCCGCCTGTGAAAGTTGAGAAAACCCAAGTAGCCCTGTATACATTTGCAAGCAGAGGCACGAAGCTTTTATGCAGATTTTGTCCCACAGGTTCCTTCTCTTTTAACTGCCTTGCCGTGATTCCAGCCAGGAAAGCCTCAGTGCAGCCCCAGCGGCCACGTGATTCGGGTGGCCTTCTCTGTTCCACTCGCTCCAGCCCTTTATTCAAGACCATGAGGACCGCAGGCTTGCTTTGCCTCTAGGGGCAGGATCACGGCTCCGCTGGAGGACACACTTGGAGCACGCAAACGACCTGAAGACACTCGTTTTTGTGGGATTTGCGTATTAGGGGTTGTGTGCAAAAGTTTGGGAGTGCGAATTCGTGCGAGTCTGTGCCCGTTAGCTCACAATTCAGTCTGCCTAGTAGCAGATGATGAAACGAAGGGCTGACTATCTGCTAAATACAGATGGGATTAATTTTACACTGTCCGTACATCCCTAGGCAATACTGAGCTAGCTGGACCGGCAGGCAGACTACAGATCTCTGTGTGGGGTGGGGGGCCACTCTCCTGTCTCAGCTGCGCCTGGAGTTCGCGCTCACACGCCCGGCTCCCAGGTGCCGTTCCCGGCGCCTCCAGTTACATGGCTCTGGTGAGCAGCTTCCGGAAGCAGCTGCTTCTTGGCGAGTCAAGCAGTGTGGGCCGCGTAGGGTGGAGATGCAGCCTGTTCGGGGCGAAGGCCCTCCGGAGAAGCCCCAGGTGCCGCCCGCCCCAGCTAGGCAGCGCCAAAGCCAAATTCCAGCACGGAGGTGTTCCAAAGCTCCCCTGCCCGCTCTCGGGCCGTCGGAGGGCCGTGGGGGGGCTGGACTCTCCCGGACTGGGGCCTCCACCCACGCAGAGGGTCTGTGGCCTGGAGGGGGCCATGGCATGCGCCTCGCTCCCGGCAGCGTGCGCCTCGCTCCCGTCGCAGCACGTGATCTGCCAGTGCCCAGTGCCGGTTCGCTCATTCCCCAGAATCGCCACTGGACGAATCCGAGGCAGCTGCCTGCCAAGCTGGATGGATGAGCAGCCCGACCTGCTGGAAAGCGATTCCTAGGAAAGGCTTAGAGCCACAAGAAATGAAATATGGAAAATTAAATTAGTGCCAGAGACATTACTCTTGGGGCTGAATTTTGTTACAGGGACTCAACCTGGAAGGGATGCACGTGCCGATTATGTATTTATCGGCAGCGGCTAGAATTACAGTCGCAAGAGCTTCGAAACGGGTAAATAAGGCTTGTGGTTCGCGATTAGTGGTTAAACCAGCCGTTGATGAAAAAGACGAAGGTAAGTATCAATAATTGTGTGAACAGAGGGTCTGTGATTTATGGTTGTTGCTGCTGTGATAGAATCGCTGGCTGTTAAGCTGAATGCGAAGCGAGGTGAAGCTGGGTGGAAGACGCTAGGGATGGATCCAGGCCTGCTTCCCAACACCCCCGGGCAAATTTGCTCACAGGGAAGCCCCCCTGCGAATCCCTCCTCCTTCCCTCACCTGACTAAAGCCTGCAAGACTCTCTGAGTCCCAGTCCCATGCTCTTAACCACTAGGCCACACTGCCTCTCCGAGCCTGAGTGGATGATGGGGCCAAAGGCAGCCGGAAATCTGGAAACGCAAGGTGGGAAGGATTTAGCAACAGCTGCACTGCTCGGCGTAGAATGAGAGTCCGTGAAGGTGCCCAGCGAGTTCATGGCTCGGCAGGGACCGGAACGGGCCTCCCGAATCCCGGTGCAACACTGGCCACAATGCCACACCAACTCTTAGTTCCTGAGCGACCGATTCCCAAGCCACTCCAGGCGCTGACCGATTCCTCACAGCCCAGTGCGCAAGGCGGCACAACCACCTGAAACAACCGTCCCGTTTCAGAGGAGATGATTGCTCGCTCTTCCCAGAATGGGGGCCAGTGTCTCATTTCCCGCTAATGAGGGAAAGCAGAACAGGCCAAAGTGCGCCAGAATCCAGGCCGCGCCGCATCCCGCATGGACAACGGGGGCCGTTCATCGTGAGGGGGAATAATAGCCAGGCGAAACCGTCCTCGCCCAAGACAAATACTGACTCCTTTTACGGATTATTTCTCCAAGCGGAAGAGCACAAAACTTGAGTGCCACGGAAGGGCGAACCGGGAAGCGAAGCGAAGCCCATGTGCCAGCGGCCTTTGGATTTGCTCCTCTCCCCAGAGTAGCAACGAGCTTTGGGTCAGTCGGTTAAGACAGAGAGCCTGGAATTCCTTGGAAAGGTCCGGTGGAGGGTTAAGACAGAGAGCCTGGAATTCCTTGGAAAGGTCCGGTGGAGAGCAGGCCCGTCTTCTCCCCGGCACCGGAGAGCCGTATCTCGTGGGTCGCTTCATTCCCAGCCTGGAGGTGTGGCCCACCTGGGAACACACCTGGGAACGCGCCCTCCAGGGCTCACAGCTAGGGCTGGGACGGACCCTGGCAAGACCCTCCCCCGGCACTGAAGGGGGCTTGGCCGGCGCACTGAATGGGGTGTAATTCCCCACGAACACGGAGCGCACGTTGCCACAGCCACGGGACCCGGAGGCCCTGACCACAACTCCGCTGCAACAGACTTGTGCATGAGGCACAGACGCGTGGATCGGGGCGCAGACACACAAAGACACACACTTGCGTGATGACTGCTGTTCTGCAAAGTCGGGATGGATGAAAGTTAAGACTGAAACGGAGAGAAGCTGCAGCTGAGGGACGCTGTCATCACAGGCAAACAAACGACCCTTTGCATGCAGTTTGGTCCCTCTCAAACGACAAATGGGTCTTTTTTCAGGCGGAACGGAAATCTGTACCCCTTTTTGCCCTTCCCTCCTCATACATCCACTTGCAATTTCTGCTAATATACACCATTTTTGCAAGCCGTTTTCACAGAAATACACACACTGGTTTAATATATTTCCCTCCCGTTTTGTGTACACGTGTTTTGATCAGAGAACTGCACTGCAAAATTGAGATACAGGCACATTTCGAAAGATTTGGTTTGCACGTTGATCAAACAAACTCTGCTAGTTCACATTCATGAGTTAGCTGAGCAAATCCGTTTTCCTCCCAGTGTGCAAGCCAGGCCGGGGGGGGGGGGGACCTCTGCTCAGTGCGGACAACACGGAACGATGCACGCCACCTTCTGTGCTCCCCCGCCCTCACATACCTCAAGCGGGGTGCACTCCCCGCCCCGATCTTGCTCTGTGCTCCCAAAGCCAAGATTTCAGCCATGTAAACTCCCGCAGGAACTCTCCTTTGATACCAGATCCAGCTCTGTGCGTAGGAATTTTTGCACCCAGACAATTTTTGCGGAGCAGGGGTGTGGAAGAGTGTCAGGGGCCTGGAAGGCGGGGTGACTGGAAACTCGGGGGGCACGGCACGCTCTGACCCTCCCCACCAGTGCTCCCTTCAGCGTGAATTTGCCGACTGCGAAGGGCAGCACTGGGAATCAGGATTGTCACAGAAACCCACAATGGATTGATACGGGTTTGGGTTTCTAGGAATCTGAGCGGTGGATCATTCTGCAGGTTGCCTTCTCCTGAGCCACCCGGGTCCGCGGGCTGGCAGACGCCTATTATTTCACTTCCATAAACTTAAGCAAGCGCAGTTGCAGAAAAATACAAAACATGGAAAGAAATACTGATAAAACTGTGCCTTCTCCCCTCCCCTGGCTAAAGTGTGAAAATGCCCCTTAGGGAGGGATTCGCGGCTTTTCAGACGTGTGAATTTGCACAAACACCTTTGCACAGATCTGATTCAGTGAGCAGATGAAAAACGAGGCACCTGGCAATTTGCGACAGGCAGTTTGCTGGGTTTGCACATCCCTGTTAGGAACGGAAAAGTGCCGTCTGCGGAGCCAACCGATGGCGCGATTCAGCGGCATCGAGACAAACAGCGAGGGCCGAAGTCGATGCAGCCCTTGTGCAAGCTGGAAGCATCGGCCGTCGCCCGGCCCCTCCTGGCAGGCGCACAGATCCCCCCCCCCTTGCCAGCGGGCACTTCCCGGCTCTCCCCCCCCCGCACCCCGGTCATCCTTGCCAGCCAGGGCTCCCGGGGCTTCGCACACGCGCGCAGTGGGACTCACTCACCGTCACGCGGAAGGGCGCCGTGGCGGCCGGCTCCATGCTGGGGTTCTTCTCGGGGGCCCCGCTGGGCATGCAGCGCTTCTGTGCGGCCCTCTCCGGTGGGGACTCTGTGGAGAGGAGCAGAAGGATCCTGAGGGGGGGCAGACGTGTCCCGGGCGCCCCTTTCTCGGGCTGGCAGGCTGCTTTCCCTGCAACCGAGCTCCCACTGGAGGCTTTGCCAGAGCGAGGGGCCGCCTCGCAAGGGGCTCTGCTCGACACGGCTCAGCTCATGCTGAGGACACCCGCTCTGTGCCCAGAATTAACCCTCTGCTCCAAGAGAGAGGAACCGTGGGGGCCCGATCCACTCCTGATGGCCCCAGGAGATCCCCACAGGCCTGGGAGCTGGAGAGCCCTCTCTGCTTTGAGCCTGGATGGGATGTGCACCCTTGCTCTGGAGTCTCAGGGGCAGCGGGTGGTCCCAGCAGATCCGGAAGAGCCCTTCGGCATCCTTCACGCCGAGGAAGGGGTGCTGCCGGTCCCGACTCAGGCCCTCGGTTCCTTGGGCCCCGACACTGACGGGGGCTCCAGCCGGCCCAGCTGGGCAATGGAGATGGGGCATTTGCCGGCTCTCCTGAGGGCCGTGGGGTCCCCCCCTGCTGGCGCAGGACACCACATTGCACCACCCCACGCAGCGGGCTGCCCAGGTCCTTTCTGATGTCTCCAGTGGGGGGCAGCCCCCCACCTGATGGGTGCCCAGCTCTTGCTTCAGGACCGGGAGATCTGCTTGGGCGGCGTGGGAGGGGGAATGCCGAGCCCAGAAAAAGGCGCGGTGGCAGCAGCAATGCCAAAGAGAGCGGTGAGGTTCGAGTGTGCCCCCCCCCGCCGCTGCCAGTGTTCACGGGCCCCACCACTCTGAGAAGGAGCAGCAAGAGGCGCCCCCCCCCCCCGCCCCTGCTCCTCTCCTCTGGATTCCTCCCGGGATTCCCACGGACGGGCACGCCGGGCATTCGCAGGTGCTCTGCTTGGTAGTACAAGACTCTGCGTGGCATTCAGCTTGCCTACTTCCTTCGAGAGCCTCTTTTGATCTCCTCCCCATTGTGCCTGCCCCCCCCCGGGTCCCCCCCAGGCACACTTGACATGATTGTACAGTAACAAGAGTTCCATCAAGCAATCTGAGGAGCAGCGAAGCCACCATGATAGGGCCTCTCCTTCCACCTCGGTTTTGCAACTATCATTTTGCTGATTTTTCTTCACTGCTGCTTAAGACTAAAGTCCCATTGAACTCAGCATGGAAACAACCTGCAAACGCAACCCAAACCAGCAGAAACGCGGCCCTTTTGACAAATTCGTGCTCTACTTTCTGAAATGCTCAGTATGCAAAAGGCAGGCGAGAGGAAGGGGTGGGGAGAGAGAGACTCGGGAAGCATTACTAATCGCTGTGCTTAGCTAAACATTTGTGCATATCACTCAAGTACAATATTTCACCGGCAGGCGTGCCTGATTACAAATATTATGACATTGCAGCGACCCAGAGCCAGGTAAGTTCTGTCGGAGCCCCACAGAGTGCGTCACCAAGGTGGTGTGAAGGGGAACACGGGTGTGCGGAGCCCAGAGTTGGGGCTCCGATGTGCCGTGTGGAAGAGGGAAGGGGCGCGCGGCCGGGCAGCAAGCCGCCTTTGCCACAGCGGGGACGTGAGCGGCGCATGCCCTCCTGCCCCACCGGAGCACGGCCCTTCCGCAGAGCTGGGCATCTAGCTCTGAGGGTCCCCTCGTCAGGAAAAGCCCCCTCGCCCACACTCGGGAGGCGGAGACAGACAGCGTGCCAGCCCCCCCGTTCTCTGTCTGGCCACTCACGGCACGTCCTGCCTCGGTTTGCGCACGCCGCACATTGCACGCGGATGGGAAAATTGCACAAAACGCGCGGGATCAATGGCAAAGGGTGCGTAAGCCTCTCCTCGGATTTGTGCGCATCCCCCAAGGGGCAGAAATCTCCACGGAAGAACGTGCGCAATGGCGCACCCTCGAAGTTGGGCAATGGCTGCCTTTCCTCTCACGGCCACGTGCGGTTTCTACATGCTGAGCACCTGCCTGGGAGCTTGCCAGTCCTCCAGTGGCCGCGCTCCCCCGCTGGCGCTCAGCGCCGTGAACGGGGCCTGCCGCCGGTGCGCGCTCCTCGCCCACGGCCCGGTCGCAGCTTGCAGCAGAGCGGCCTCGCCCCGGCCTGCCCTGCCTCGCCATGGCCCACGTGTGCGCCTCGCACCCTGCCACCAAACTCTCTCACGGGCCCGTTGCTCCGCTCACGCGAGTCTTTTCCGTAGCTCCCTCCCCGCCTTCGGCGTTTGTCAGGGAGGCGGACTGCTCTCCGTGGCCTGGCCACCACAGAGCTTAAGAGTGTTTCTCACTCCTCGGCCAAAAAAGGCTCTTAGACCAGCCCACAAGCTCACGATCTGAGAAAGGCACGGCACAAAAGGAAGAAGGGATGCGAAGGAATGAGGAAAAATCAAGTAGACTCTCCGCAGGGCTGGGGGCACAGCCCTGCCTGCCCTGTCGTCTGCAAGGCCCTCTGCTTGCACACCACCATCTCCTTCACTGGGATCCCCAGCATCCCTGCCTGTGGCCCTCTGGTCCTGTGGCCTGTGCTGCTTGAGGCCCCTGCTGAAGAAGTCAGAGAAATGGGTGCAGGGAAGGTCTTCCACGTAGAGGTGCCCTGGTTGAACCTGCCAAGCCGACAAGCAGAGCCCTGTTTAGCTCGGAGAGAGGATGATGAAGGGGGAACCAGAGGCGGCAGACTGGGATTGTTCCCAGCCACTCCCGAAGGCTGGACTGGAACCAGTGTGAGGCAGACAGACCTTCCTGACGGCATGACCCGCTTGGCAGTGGGCCAGCAGGCCTCCCCAGGTCAAGGGCTCTCCCTCCCAGGAGGCGCTGGACCCGAGAAGCAGCTGAGCGGCTGTTCAGCAATGGGTCGGACTAGATGACCTCTAGGGTCCCTCCGAGCTCTGTGACCTCACGAACTGGGAAAGGATTGCAAGGCCATCTGCTCTAGAGAAACGTGAGAGGCATTTCTCACAACGGCTGTGCCATGCTGGTCCCCCACAGCGGTGTCCTTTCCAGGCCGTGGGTCAAGGGCGAGTCGGAAGGCACAGAATGGCCCGCCCTCGATTGAGAAGAACAGCTCAGTACCCAGGCGCAGTGAGAGACCCTGGGACCACACGACGCCCCCCCGCCCCCTGTTCCAACACGGGGAAAGCAGAGAAAGGGCCTGTTCTGTTCCTGAGGGGAGACCGGCGTCTCAGCTGGTCACTGCGGACCTCGGGGGACTGAAACGGGGAGCGAACCCCCCCCCCCGCCTGCCATCGGTGCAGGTTCTGCAAGCAACAGCGAGGAGAGCGGAGCCCTGCCACGTGCGCCCCCTGGCAAGCTATGCCGTCATCTCCCTGCCCTCCGGGTGAGGCGTGGGATCGCGGCCTCCCGCTCCCCGTCCCCGGAGCAGTCCTCCTCGCCGATCTTTCCCAGCACACAGAACTCGTTCAGACATGCGGGCTCCGCGTCGGTGTTCCCTCCCAGAGCAGCACCACCGCGCTGTGGCCGGAGGCACCGGCGGGTGTTTCCGCGATTTCCCACGTTTGCTGGATTGGGAAGAACGAGGGGCGAGACAAAGGCGGGGGGTCCACGGGGGGCTAATTTTCCCCAATCACGCAGATGCCCAGGGACTGGGCGCTGTTTTTTAAACTGTGCATCTGCTCCTTTGCTCTAGGAACAAAATTTGCACGCCTAAAACCTGATTCCACCGTGGGCACGCAGGGGGAAGGACAGAAGGTGCCCACAGCCTGCGAGCCACGGAGTCAGCAGCACACCAGATCCGCGGACAGGAGCGACGCTTCGTTTCATTGGCGTACTCTTAATTGTTCCGTTGCATTCGAAATGCTCCCAAGGCAACACACTCGAGTCTCGAAAGGCTTCGCTTGTAAAAACTCCCCGCTCTGGAATTAAATTTGCGCTGAGCCACTTGAACGCGAGTGGTGACGGATCCTTCAGAAGCTGTGCCTCCACTGCAGCCACGCAGCTCCAGGCCGCCATCCTGCTCCGCCTCGCGGCATTCTGCGGCGCGGCAACCACACGCGCCTCCCGGTTATTAGCCCGAGCGGGATCGCCTTTCATATCCCCCTAATCCCTCCTTTACAGTCTGTTGACTTCACTGGTTCCGGAGGCCATCCGTGTCATTACGGAGAGATTTGGAGGGTTTTAAGTTGCTGGACTCACGGATGGCAAATGCCATCCGGCACGCTAAGCCCCGAATCGGCTGTGATCCGGAGCCAGTAAGTGCACAAATGAAGGTATAAGCTGCGTATTGCCGGGAGACGCGCAAGCAATGCCGCTCGCGCAGGAGGCCGAGGACGAGGCCGCTGCTGCTAATGCCGAGCGCCCCGGAAGCATCGCACGGCTGCCGGTGACCCCTCCGCAGCGCCCCTCGCCGGTCGGGCCTTGGTCGGGCACGGGGACTGCAGCCGGGCCGTGCGATTGGGTCCAGCAGGCTCCCCGGCTCTCCCCAGTCCCTGCACGAGGTTCTGCGGCAGCCGCTCACGTCGGAACGTGGCACATTGGACCACGGCCTGCCCGGTCCTGTGTTCTGACCGCTCTGGGGCCCACCAGCCACCCACGGGAAGCCCACGAGCAGGACTGGAGGGCGGCTGCACCCACCCCGCACTTCCCCAGCGTCCTTGGCCCCGACCTCTGGCGCCGGGCACGGCGCAGCACCACCAGATCGCCCGGTCCCCCGGAACGTCCCCCGTCCCCTTTCAAAGCCATCCCGATGGGCGGCCATCACTCCATCCCACGGAAGCGGATTCCCTCGCTTCTCTCTGCCCTGTGCGAGGAGGCGACCCGAAGCGGCTGCCCATCCACTCTGTGGGACGACCCCACAAGCTGGCCAGGGGGCCGGGTCTCCCCGTTCCCACCTGCTTCATGTTCCCAAACCAGTGCTGGTCGGGTTGCAAAGCGGGTTGCAAAGCAGCTGCACAGCACCTCCCCGGCAACTGAGCACGGCAGCACGGCGGGGGGCGACCCCGCTCTGCAGGCCTCCCCCGGAAGCGCCCAGGGCCCCGGGCCCTGCCGTGCGCACGGGCAAACACAGGGCTTCCTCCACGGGCGCATCAGCCCTCAAGGCGACAGGCTCGGTCGCTCGCTACCCACGCGCTGCCTCTCCGCGTCCAGAAAACCGTTAGCCCGGCAGCTTTAAATGCCCATCTGTCCCAATGACACCTATTAATGATCATAATTAACACCTCCCAAGCACCGTTTTGGCGTTCCGAGCCGCACGCACGTGTGACACTTGAAGGTTTTAATTTCCAGCACCTTAATGACGGGCTCCGCTCACCTCCGGCACCTGAGGCGGGACTTGCGCAACCCGTCCCTTGCAGGCCCCTCGACGAACGGCCGGAGACCGGCCACCTGCGCCGGCAGCGCCGGCCTTCTCAGGTGAGCCGGCCAAGCGGGCTGCCCGGCCCGCAGTCGGGGCGGCGTTTTGCCTCGTTCGCCCTCATCCACCCCATGAGGGCCTCCGGGCCTCGTCCGTGCCCTTGGCGGCCTTCCCGGGACGTGCGGAAAGGAACAAAAAGCCGGACACCGCTCACTTATTGCCAGCACGGTGGCCCAACCCTCTGCATTCCGCCAGCAGCTCCTTGGCAAGCACGGGGACGGGATGCGCCCGCAGGCTGATGGCCACGAGAGGAGAAGTCACCCGCCTGGCCTTCTCCAGCCACTCTTCTAGGAAGGACCCGAACTACTTCAGGACCAGGCCCAAAACTCAACCCAGTTAGACCGTCCCAAAGATGCCACGTCTCTCGGTACTGCGAGCCACCGAGAGGTCCAGAAGAACCGGCAGTCACGTGCCGCATCGCCAGGCGTCCGGCCAGCCCCTTTCCCAGCGCAGGTGGCGGCCAATTTACAGTCTAACTGTCCATCCTTCCATCTGCCTGACTCTCCACAAACCAGCCTCGTGTTCTAAGTATTGGGAGGACAAATACCCTGCTGTCCCATTTTCCCCACAACAGGCATAATTTTATGCTTTCATACATGCCCTGCACTCAGCCTTTCCCCAATGCGACAGCCCCGAAAGGGAGCACACTCTCTTCCAGGGGAGCGGCTCCTGGCCCCGCAGCACGTCGGACGCCCTTTTCGGCTCCCCTCGCAGCTCAGCAGCATCCCTCTGGGGCCGGGGGAGCCGCAACGGCCCCACACGCGCCAGGTGTGCTCACAGCCCCACAGGTGCCTGCAAAGGCATCGCTCCTTCTTTACAAAGTGGTGAAGAGGAAAGGTGGGACAAGCTTGGTACCAAAGATTTCAAACATTTAACAAATATTTAACATTGAGTCATGACACTGGCAGTTTTACTTTTGACTCTGCCCAGGCCTCCGCAGCCTGGATTTTTTTTTGCCTGGTCTTGTTATTGATAATATCAAGAGAGTTTTCAAAATCCAAAAGCAAGTCCGTCTTGTTTATCTTCTATTCATACTGCACATTTAAACTTCTACACTATGTTTCACTTTGCCTTAACACCCAAAGAGCTGTGGCGATTAGGCGCTAGAGAAATATAATTAACTGAATAAATACATAAATACACACAAAGCATCCACCCATGAAGCAAAGCAGGTTGTAACAGAATGTAACATGCAAGCAAAGTTTCATTTCACATTTATTTGATGTGAAATTAAAAGCCTCCTTGATTATATGGGGGAATCACAGGAAGTCAAGAAAGAAATGCTGGCGACGTCAAGCAAACTTGGAGGCGACTGGGCCAGGGGGCTTTGGTGGCTGGCGCCCCCGCCCCCAGAAGACCAGGCTGGGAAGCGGCTGTCTGGGGGTGGGCTGCCCTCCTCCCCTGTGGCCCCTCCAGCCTGGCCGGCCGGCCGGCCAAGAGGGGGGCTTCCAGTCCCGGCGAAGAGGCGCCTGCTCTGGCCCGGCCTCCACCCGGGCTGTCCAGCGGCCGCAAGGGCATCGCTCCTGGGCCCGGCGAGGCCAAGGGGTGCCCGCTGTGGGCAGCAGCGGGGGGCCCAGCCCGCGGAGGAAGCAAAGCAGCGGGTCAGCCGAGCCCTGGGCACAGCCTTCCTCAGCCGGGGCGGGGCAGGGGGTCCTCGCAGGGCACAGGGCACCTCTGCCAGCCCTCCAGCCCGCCCATCTCCCCCCACAACTCACCTAGCGGGAGTGGCGCTCGTGGGAAGGCCCAGCGCCATGGCGCCCCCGCAGCCCCGACGGGAGCTGGCGGGTGCAGGGGGGCGGCTTCATCGGACGCCGGAGTGGAATTCGGTGCCGGAGGCCGGAAGGCTGCGAGCGGCGGCCCAGGTGGGGCGGGGGGCTCGCGCAGGGCTGCGGCCCACACGACGCCTGCGGGGGCAAGGGCGGGCAAAGTCGGCTCTGGCCGCGGGCTGCTCGCGGGGGGGCTGGGAGCGAGCCGTGCGAGCCCACGGAGGCCGGAGAGCCGCGGGCGCGTTCCTGGCCATGGACCGGCGAGAGCAGGAGCCCGCCTTGCGGGGCACGTGTTGCTCCGCAGAAGCGGGCCGGCCCACGGAGGGTGGCCCTCCCGTCATCCGACGCCAGTGGCTGGCAGGATCCGTTCTGGGAGGATTTTGACACCTCCTGATCTCTTTAAAAGGCTGGCATTTTTTCTGAGTGAGGTAGAACTGGATTTACCTGTCCTTTTGTGGCCCTGCCTCTGCCGGAGCACCTTCTTTACCTGGAGGAGTCCAGGTGTTTCCCTCCCAGCAGCCTCTGCCTGCGTCGCTGGGCTGCCTTGGCTCCAGGTGCAGATGCATGCAGGGAGAGAGGCCGGGCCTCGTCCGTCCTCCGGGAGCTTCATGCAACCGATTCACCATCTGCATGTTGACGGCTTGGGGCTGCAGGGCAAGGGAACGGGGGGGGGGGGGCGACACCGCATGGCAGGGGAGGGGTTCTTTGGAAACTGCCCGGGACTTTCACCCAGCCCAGAATGCCGAGGCCAGGCTGCTGACCCGGGCCAGCGGCAGCGAGTTCGTGGCCGGGGCGCTGCGGACATCGGCGATGGGTCCAAGCAAGTTTGCATTGCTCGGAATCCAACCAGTGGATTCTGCAGTGGGCGGACAGCTTCCGAGTGTTGGGAATTTTGTGGACTTATAGACTATTCTTTTTTCCTTTCCACTCCCATTTAGTTGCACAGAAATACAGACGTTCCTGAAAACGACACTAAAATATATGCCATATTTTTCAGGAAGACACTGCACGTGTGCATGTGCCCCCACAGGCTGAAATAAGGACAGGGTGCTTCTGGGGAGACATGCGCCTAGGGCAGACGCGGCGGCGGGAAGTGCCTTCCGGCGTGGACGCAATTTAGGAATGGCAGGCGTTTCCCATGAATGCATTCCTGCTCGTGTTCGGGGTGGTGAACAGGGCGTGTGCATATGATTTGTGATCGGGAGTGGGCAGAAGATGGAAAGAGAGCTTCCTGGAGAAATTGCAGAACGCCGGCGGAAGGGATGCAATAAAGCGCAAACGACCCTGGTAGCCACAGCTCCGGCGGCCGCCACCTCCTCCGCATCCTTTGAGCGACACGGAGCACCGAACGGAGCAGGTCAGGCTCAGAGAGAGCGAGCGAGAGAGAGAGAGGGAGAGAGAGGCTGCTGTCTCGCTAGGGGGCACCAACGCCTCTTCAGTAACTCAGGTAAAAAAAGAAAACAAAGAAAAAAGAAAGGGAAAGGACATCCATATCTGGGAGCATTAAGGAGTCACCTTCTTTGCCCCTTCCCCGCATTTTGCAAACTCATGACTTTCTGCCCGGACGTACAAATCTCCCGGCTCTCCGTTTGACCTCTGGGAGCCCCAGTTAAAAGGGTGAGGGGGAAGGTGAGGGGGAAGGTTCCCGCTTTAGCCAAGAAGGGACTGGGCTAGGTGAGCAGCAGGAAGAATGCGCGAGCTGGCCGAGATCCCCCCAACGTTGTGTCGACGCACAGTCTGCGCGCTCCCAGTTTTGTCTGCGGCATGCTTTCGGGTGGAAAGAAGGAACGGCCCATCTCAGACTGGAGAAGGGCGGCTTTCCAAAGAGGGTACTTTCCACTGCATGGACACAGCGTAAAGCATTTTCAAAACATATCTTCGCATTGCAAAGTGTGCATTTTGAAAAAATGCATTTTCGTGTGATCACAAATTCGGAAATGTGCCATTTTTTTTAAAGCCCTGGCGTGTGTGCCTTCACATCGCAACACTCAGTGCTGCAAACAGATCGTGCCTGGGGGATTTCTGAACTGCGATAAGGTCTAGGTTGCACGGACATGCACCTGACCGTGTGGCTCCGGGTTCCGAGATCAAACCCGAAGATGCTACCCCTGAACTTTTGCCAAACTCTACAGGCCTCTTTGGACTTTGTCCGTCTAGACAACAACTCCCCCCCCCCACCAGACCACCGCCCCAGTTAAGTTACATGTCAGGGAGATCTGCAGTGGATTCGAACACGTCTATGAGCTGAAGTTTCTGCAGCAGATGCATTTTGTCTGGGGCAGGAAGATTTCATGACTCTATAGACTGTTTCTTCACTTGGGGAGACCTGTGCAAAGGTGTCCCTGGGCTAGTGTGTGCCTGCACACCTGTGCGTTAGCACAAACCCGCATTTGCGACAGAAACGAAGTGCCCACACATCGGTTTGAGAACTGCGGGTTCTGCCAACGCACTGAGGGAATGAAGGATGGGATGCACCCGGAACAGATCTGGCCCAATCCGCTCTCCGCTGGATCCCCCGCCTCCACCCACGAGTCACATCCAAATGGGTCAGTCTATTATGCAGATGAATACGAGTCGCGTTCACGCCACTGACCTCATTCGTCTCTCTAATGAAGTGCCATGAATAGAACATCTGTTTTCCCCCTTGCGATGGGAACGGGAAATATTATTTAAAAATGAAAAAGCTCCCCAATCTCTCCACAAATCACTCTCCTAAATTCCCAGGGCCGCTGCCATTTATCTCTCTCCTGCCTCGTCTGCCCCTCCGCGTGAGGTGCGGCGCGGGAACGGGCCCCGGCACTGCGTGGCGTGTGCCGCTATGAAGGCGGACGCAGGGCCCCCCGCTTCTGCTCTGGACGCAGGAGGGACGCGAGCATCCCCGGGGTGCGCCGGGACCCCAAGGCAGACCCTTTGAGGGCCTGCCCCCATGTTCCCCGCCCGGGCATGTTTTGTCCCCGAAGGAGAACCGGGGAGGATGCCGTGCCTCCAGGCAAACAGGAGGGACTCCGCTCTCTCACCCAGGGGGAGCTTGTTGCGCTCCGACCTGTTGAGAGTGATGGATAGGTCTAATTTCAAACCTCCCCAGAGCCGTCTCCCCATGGACCAAAGCCCCACATGGAGCAGGGCGGGAGAATTCACCTGTGCCCCCTGAATTTCATCATCCTGTTCCCATCCACGGGGGTGCACGCCGCCTCCCCCTCCGAAGCCACGCTCAGAAAGGTGTCCCGCGCCTGTGTATATGTGAGCCGCCCCAAGGCCTTGTTGCGATGGGGGCGGCACAGAAATGCTTTAGATAAATAAATAAATACATTTTAACCCGTCTCTCACTTTCGCCCCCAGAGGGGCAGAAGGGCTGGCGGGGTCGGGGAGGGGGGAGGAATGGCAGTGCGGAGAAGAGAGAGACGGCTCGGAAGATGTGCTGCCAGCGCACGGCAAATCCGTGCGCTCGACGCCCTTCCGCATCCAGATAAATATCATGCATATTTCATTGGCTGGGTTTAATAAATAAGTCATTTTGGTGAGAAAAGAAACGGGCTTTTTGTGTTTTGGCGATATTCAGGGAGGGGCTGCAAGAGAAGAAAACATCTGTTTGCAGCAAAGTGACATCGGAACAGGAGCCTTTGAGTGGATGGGCTCCTCAGACGGATTTCTTTTTGAAAGCACATGCCCCACTCAAATGGAACACCATGCATAATAGGGTGAAAAATCCCTGTTTTGCGTCTCTCCTCCCACACGCTCATCTCGTCAACTCCCCAGGGAAATCTACCTTTCACATCGAGCCTCATTGAGGAAGCACAATCTTCCTTGACCTGGTGCCCTCCGGTCATCTTGGACAACAACTCCCGTAATCCACAACTTGAAGCGAGAGGCTCATATCCGGCAGCACTAAAAGGGACACAAACGCCCACTCCCAAAGCCACTGGGACAAGCGGGTGTGAAGGCGGCCGAGAGGGACCCTCGTGGGAAGGTCTGCTGTGTGGCCACCCCTTGCGAGCCGACGGGGCTGAGGGTCCCTCCCCGTACTTGGCCAGGGCAAGGGACACGGTCAGGGGGCTCGGAAAGCCCTGGGAGGAAACACACCCAACCCTGAAAATTGCGCTTCCTGCCAAGGAGAGCCACGAGTTTGGCTCACCCACTTTATTCATTAATGCACCGTTAAATTTAAACTCTGCAGCCAGTTAGTCCAACGGGGCGGAGCAAGGAAGAAGCGGTTTGGGGCCCCACCCTAGCGAGACACCCCAGCATCCGATCTTGCTAGGCGGCTGTTTCTCCAAAATGCTTTGGCGGCAGCCGTCGCACGGCCCCTGCCCGGGACAGGCTTTTGACTCGGCACCCGGAGGGCTTCCAGCCAAACTTCTCCGCAGCCGCTGCCCGAAGGCCTTCCTGCTTGAGTGCTTGGCCCGGGCTTCTGCTTCTGCCCCATAGGAAGCCCTGTGGTCCCAGCCCCCTCCCGCCCGCTCCCCACCTGCCCGCTTGGCATCGCCCCACCGTGGCCAGGAAGATGCCGCGATGGGGCGAGGAGAGGAGACGGCAGGCCGAGATCGTGCGTGGCTTCTGCCCGCAACGATGGATGGGTGGAAATTATAGCCCTTTCCTGATGGGTAAAGTTGGATGGGGGGGGAGAAGAAGAAAGAAATCAGGTTAACTCCAAAAGTGTTCCCTCGGTTGCCATGGATACCACTTAATCATTGGGGATGAATGCTGCCGGTTGCCATGGCAACCCGGAGGCCTAGAGAGCATCCCGACGCGAAGATGATGAAGATGGGAACGGCTGCGGTCCGGCACAGATGTGCGTGGACGAGACAGCCCGAGCTCCGACGTGCCGGGGGGCACCGGGCTGGAGGAAGGCGTCTCTGCAGGAGCCACAAACGCCCCTTCCGGCTGGGGGTGCCCGCTCCCCTTCCCACTGAGGGTCCAGAGCATCAAGTCGGAAAGGGCAGGCAGGGGCCGGAAGGCGGCCTCTTGTTTGGCCCGGCTTCACTTCAGGCAGAAATTGCACTCCAGTAAGTTAGGGGGCCCTTTAGTGGGGAAAGGCTCTGAGAAAACAGTGCTTCTCTGCACCTGATGCTGCCTTTGTTTCTGCCTTGGCTCCCCGCCTCTGCAATCAACCCACGGAGCACCTGTGGCTCCGGGTTCGCATGCAGTGACCAGCCCCGGCTCAACGCATGCGCGATTCAGACCCAGCAACGAACCACGGCCGATCCCACGCGAGGGCAGGCACAGCCCAGCCGCCGGCTCCCGGCGTGCCCCAGTCAGCCCGGGCACAACCGCACGGTCCTGCTCACGCCCAACTTTAAGAAGCCGCAAACCCCAAGACCACACACGGCGACGAAATCCCGAAGCTGTGCAACGGGGCGGCAGCTCCTCTGTAGCTTCGCCTCGTCAAGAGATGCCGGCCGCACATCGACCGCAAGGAGGCATGTGCCGGGAACGGCTTCCCAGCTCAGCGATAGCGCAAAGCTAAGCCCCGCACGTCCGAGCCGGCATGCGCAAGCACCGGCCAACCCTTTCCTCGCAGGCGCATGGCCCTCCTGCCCACAGAATGGCGCCAGCAGACAACCTGGGCAGGAACGCCGGTCCGGTCGCCTTTCCCCGTCCAGCGGCTCGCTCCCTGCCAAAAGAGACAGATCGGCAGCGCACAAAACTCGCCCTGCGCTTAAGGCACGGCTGTTCTCTTCTCTAGGTGGGGTCCCGGGTACATGGAAGGGGGATCAGCTTGCTTCCGTGAGCTGGTGCAGGCCCCGGGCCTGGTGCACGGCTTATGAAGAAGGCAGCACCAGAGGCTTGTTATTCTCTGCGTGTGCCTCTCCCCACGTCTCTTTTCTTCTTCATTTTTTAAATTATATATACTTCACTCCAAGCCAAGTTTTCTTGGAATCCACAGTGCGTCTTGCACAAAGCTTCTGCAGCAGCACGGCCGATCCCTCCCCAAGATCACAGGCTTGCCGGAGCAGCTTTTCCACGCTGCCGAAAGGGACTCCGACTCCAAGTGGCAACACGCATTGTCACCGAGGTGTGTGTGTGTCATAGCTGTGTGCTGCTTGTGTGCAACTTACAAGCTCGCACCACTGTGCAGTTCCGAATTTTCTTTCTGAAACGCCCTGCATCAAACTGGTGCTTCTCTCGAAGACGCCAACGCCACGGAAGGAACATTTCCTTTTCAATCGCACGCCCCACGTGCGCCTCGCTCCGAGCGAGGGGGGCCTGGCCCTCCATTCTTCGCCTGTGGCCGCGTGGGTGGCCGGCCGTGCCAATCACGCTCCCCCCGTGTTCCTGCTCTCTCTCCGGCACGCCCACAAAGGCCCCGGCCCTGTGAGCCTCGCATCCCCGGCCCCGCCGCGCTTCCGCTTTGATTTCACATCGGTGCCAGCGCCTCGCAGCCAAGGACTCTACTGGAAGGGAAGGAAGGAGCCACAGAAGGCTGAGGTTTTGTCAGCTGGAAGAACAGGAGGAGGAGACGGAGACTTTGGGTTAGTGGGCCAACAGCGGCACTGGCAAAGAGGGGGACACGGGGGCAGAACAGATGCGCGTCTCTCTTCTTTCACCCCCCGCCCCAACACACGCAACAGCAAAATGGGGTTTCCTATGTTCTCCCGCCTGCACTCAATGCTAGATATCCCTGCTTTTGCAGTTTCAGCTGTGGAATGGCTTCTCTCTCTCTTTTGTACCTTGATGCGTGGTGCCCGCCACCCCACCTACTAAGAACAGCTCCACACCTCTCCTTACCAGTGAGCAGCGAGGCCTGAACGTCCAAGGAATCCCCACAGCACTTGGGAGTTCGCGCTTAATTGGGAAGCACAAGATCCCCCAGGTTCCTGCAAGGGCCACCCCAGGAGAGGGTGCGGGGGACAGCGAGGGTGGCAGCCCCATCTGTGGGATGATCTCCCCACAGGGGCCTGAGCTGGCTCGTTCCAGAGCCAGGCTATGACCGGGGACATCCGTGCCCGCCACCCCTTACCGAAATCCGTTGTGTCCCTTGACACGCAGCAGACTGAAATACCGGGCTGCGTTTTATTGTCAGTCGTGGTGCTTCTGTCAATGTGTGGATTGCTGTGATTACCTGAGAGTTTGGGCTGTCGGGAGATGCAGAAATGAGCTCGATCAGGGAACCGTGTAAAATGAAAGCCAAACGCTCTGGGGGACACCCAGGAGGCAGCTGCAGAGCCAGGCTGGAAGCCAAACCTTCACAGAGAGACGGGGAGCCTCGCTGCTTGCCAGGCATCTGCCGGCCAGCTTCAGCATCACCCTCGGGACATCGGTGTCCCCGGCACCTCAGTGGGGCCGGCCCCGCTGTTTGGCAGAGGGACGCAGCTGCCCGGGCAGCAGAAGCCGGGGGACGGTGGCAGGGGCTGGAGGGAGGCGCTTGTGTGCCCGGCCTGCCCTGAGTAACCCGAGGCCCTCGGGGGCTGTGAAGAGCCCTGGCGGCACCGGCCTGCAGGGGAGCCCATCCCTGGCTCCAGTGCAGACTTTGCTCTCCTTTGGGGGGAAAATCCAAGTGCTCTTTCCAGCATATGCAGCAGCCCTATTTTTGAAATGCACGCATTTGGAACGTTGGCTTTTTTGAAAGAAATGCACTTAGTTTACAACGAGCGCGTGCTGTCCAGCACATTTCTTTCTTGGGCGGTGGATCGCACGGCGAGCCTGGAGGAGCACAGAATTTTCCCGCGGATGGGGCCCGCGTCTGTGCTTGGTCCAGGAGGCACGGGCTGGACCAAGGCACGGTCCAGGCTGCGCTGGAACCGGGCTTTGCACGTCTCCAGCTGCCGGCCGGCATGGGAGCACCAAGGCCTGCCGGGCGGATGGGAAGCCAAGGCCCAGGTGCCGGGCTGGGGTCTCTGGCAAGGCAGCCTGGCCCGGCCCAATCAGGCTGAGAAAGGCGCCCTCAACAGGCGAGAGATCCGGGCAGGCAGCCCCTCGCTGTGCAGTCTGGTACAGTCCTGGCTGGACAGGAGGGTCTCGTTTCTAACCCGAACCACCACCAGGCCAGATGGCCCCTTCTGCTCGTCCACAGGACGCTTTTGCCCGCTTTCCGCAATCTAAAGAAACAACGCACAATGGACCCTTTTGGATGCCCTGTGCCCTCAAAGACGTGGGCGGCGTTTTCTGATCTGAGTTCGACGTCATGAAATTCAGAGCACTGTTGTGGCTGTTATTAATCACCACTATCAGGTAGCTGCTCCAGACTCTAGAATCATCCGCACTGCTTCTCCCAGAAGTCCACTGCTTGCGTCTCGCGGGTTATCCCAAAGAAAAGCCGCAGGTGGCTCCCCGCGCATGACATTCCCATGTTCCAAGCAACACGCTGGACGTCCTGTTCCAAGCAACAGCCCCGCCCTGCGTGGACGGAAAAGGCCGTCCTTGCGTCTGAGCACCGGCCATCCGCAGAAGCAGAACATGTGCTCTCCAGAGGTGTTGGAATACAACATCCATCATCCCCAAACAGCGCGGGAGGCCCCGGTGGTGGGAAGGCTGAGGAAACATTTCCAGGCAGCTGCTCTTCCTCGCAATGCTTCTGGGCACGTCAGAGCCAAGGACTCCACCGAGGGGCCTGGACCGGAAACAACCGAAACTCGGGTGAGGAGAGGACCCAGGTGGGAAACTGCACCCCTACCGAGCTGAGCCACAATCCGCGGGCAGCAGGACTGGGGGGTGCGTGGAAGGGCCCCCTCCTTCCCTCCTTCCACGGGCACCGCCAGGGCCTGGAAAGCCCGGTGGAAAAACAGCCCTGCGGAGCGTGTCTCCTGGCATCGCCAAGTCGGACCCAGGGGATAACCTGAGAGGGTGCTTGGAAGGGGATTTACAGATTGAGTACATGGTTCAGCTGCTGTGATATTTCTTCCTAGAAAAATCATATTCTGGACGGTCATCGCTGCTGTTCGGGGCTTTTGATGGTGCCACGGGGGGAACATCAGGCAGGGGGCGGCTGCATTTCAAGGAGGAAGGGGCAGCCCCTAGTCCGATGTGGCGCTGCGTCTGAAGCACGCCGGGGCACTGCCCCCCGTCTGTCTTCCTCATGAGTAATCCCTCAGCCCGGGCTCCTGCTCTGCCCCACACGCTGCATTGTGCGAGAAATGAGTCACCGTGGGAGAAAGGTCGGTGGGAAATGAGCGCTCGTTTCCTTGCGCTGCCAGAGCTGAGCCTGGCGTGACTCAGAGATGGCCGGCGGAAGAGGAACGCAAACCGCTAGGGAGGCGGGCGCTCCTTCCACCCGGGGCCAGGGACAAGCGCGGTGGGCTGGAGGGGTTGCTTGCAGGCAGAGAATAGCTCCGGGGTCCTTCTGCAACATGCAGTCCGAGCACGTCGGGCCATTACATTCGGGAAATGCTGCCGTCCCCTCAGCCCGAGTCCCCGCGGGAAGTGCCTGGCAAGCAGGTGGAGCATGAATCAGGTCTAGCCAGAGCGGGAAAGCACAAGGCATTTTCTTCCTGAGCCCCTTTCTCTAGAAAATCAGCCCAGGTCCCCCCATCTGGGGGACAAGCTCTCGCTTCCATCTGGGTAAACCGAGGCAATATCTGGAGAACTCGGAGAACCTGAGGCAGTATCCGGCCTGCCTTGCACCAAAGTCCGGCTCGTCTGGGGTCTGCACACGTGCGCCCGGCCTCCGGTGCCAGGCCCACGGCAGTCCCCGTGCACCTCGCGCATTTCCCGCAAGCTGCCGCGTGTACCTTCCTGCGCATGTCCTTGCCTGCTTTCGTGTGCGCACCGATGGGCAGCGGAACGGGCACTCAGTGTCCTGGAAGGAAGAGAGCGTCTTATTTTTAACGCCGCAACTGGGTCAGGAGCAGCCTGGAGAGGAATGAATGAACCGTACGAGCAAGCGCATCAAAGAGAGGCAGTGGGAGACGGCGCGCACGCTGCCCAGCGGCACCCACTGCTGCCGCCACCCGGGATGCCGCGCCGGCTTCTGTGGCACAGAGAAGAGCCACACGGCCAGTGGCACAGTCAGAAGTCAGAAAGGCTACCAAATAAATGCAAAGTCAGAAAGGCAGCCAACCGATCTGGCACTCTCCAGCTGACACCAAGCATTTCCATCCATCCATCCATCCATCCATCCATCCATCCATATGATTTATTTATCAGATTTAAATTCACCCTCTTCTTCTTAAGAACTCAAAGCAGCTTGCATCATTCTCCTCGCCCTCCTTTCAGTCTTATCCCCACAACAACCCTGTGAGGTAGGTTAGGCTGAGAGCCTGTGACTGGCCCAAAGTCACCCTGCTGGCCCCATGGCCGAGTGGGGACGAGAACCCGGGTCACCGGCGTCCCCGTTCCATGCTCTTAACCACTACGCCACGCCGGCTCCAGCACGCGATCATCGAACGGAGTGGGAAGGTGGCTCTGTGTGCTTCCTTGGCTTGTACTGCTTCCGTCCCTTTGGCCGCATTCCTTGGAAGGGCTGGACTTTGAGCAAGGCGGCCTGACATTCCTCCAGTCCAGCATGAGGGAATTTCAGGCCTCGGAGGCCTCTGGCCCAGCCGCTGCTCGGGCAGGACTGTCGGCACACGGGTGCCGCTGCAGCCTCCCAGGCAAGGGGCCGCCGCCCCCTGTGGCAGCCCCTCCAGCCGACGCAAGCCCCCGCCTCCGGAGGTGACCCGCCCCACCACCCAGCCGGCCCCCAGCCCGACCCGGATGCTCCTAACGCTGAGCCACATCCGCCTCCCTGCGTGACCCCCCGGCTCTCTGAGCCACAGAGAACGCGTCTGATGCGTCTCCCACAGGCAACCCCTTCAGACGCTTGCACATTGCGGGAGCCCTGGCCAAACGGGCGCACATGCGCACGCTCCGGCCACAGCCCCGAGCACAAGCGGGAGGAGCCGTCCGCTGAAGATGTTTGCAGGTTCTCGGGCGCATGCTCCCGATCGGAGAGTCACTGAGCGGCAGAGGTGGAAGGGCCTGCAAATGTGCCGATTTTATTTATTTATTTGTTTGTTTGCTTGTTTAGAAAATTTCTAGGCCGCCCCATTCGCCGAAGCCTCGGGGCGGCTTACAAATAAATAAATTAAAATACATAAATAACAATATAAAATACACGTAACTGTATAAAATAAGTCACCCTGGCCAAAAAACTTTAAAATAAAAATAACATGAACAATTAAAATGACGCTTGAATAAAAAGGTCTTGGCCTGGCGCCGAAAAACAAATAACGACGGCGCCAGGCGGACCTCTCTGGGGAGTGCATTCCATAGATTGGGCGCCACCGCAGAGAAATCGCCCCGGCTTTAAAATCGCCCCGGCTTCTGTTGATGGATAACTGGGCACGAATTTGGGGATTCTCCCTCACGTCAAGGTTTGCTCCTTGTGGACAGAAGATGGGCGCTTGGCCACCCGTCCTCCGCGCAGCCCCTGCATGCGCCCCCCACCCGTTATGCTGCGCAGACTGCAGTCCGGGGCGCCCGCCTGCGCCAGCCCCCCGCGCACGGCCCTTTGGCGCAACGTCCCCCTGCCGTGCCAGGGAAGCGCCTGCGTCCCTCGAACGGGGGAGGAAGAATCCTGTGGCCGCGGCCATTTATTATTTAGCGCTCCTTCGTCTGCCATTTAATAAGTCTTTTTTGTATTCCCAGGACGGTTTACAAGAAAGGACAGAAATTAAGCATATGGAAATGTAAACATACGGGCAGAGCATAATAAGCGAAACCGCTGCAGGATCACACAAGCAAGAGGGGGGGTGGGCCAGAGCGAGCGTGGGGGGGCGGGGGTCTGCGGCCAGCAAGGCAATCCGGGGGATGCCCAGTCCAGCA
The DNA here is from genome assembly GCF_004798865.1 of Varanus komodoensis. NCBI lineage: Eukaryota > Metazoa > Chordata > Lepidosauria > Squamata > Varanidae > Varanus > Varanus komodoensis. The sequence continues at coordinate 9,584,760 of NW_025335873.1, forward strand.
GGCCACGCCCCCGCCTGGCCCTGGGATTTTCTCAGGGAATGCACGGGGTGGGGGGGGGCAGGAGCTGGAGACCCCCAGCAGATTCCTGTGCCTCCAGCGACTCGGATCGGAGCTTCTGCGGAAGCTGCCGGCCCAAATGCACCTCTAGGGCTGCGTCTCAGCTGGTGCGACCAGCCCCTGGCGCTCCGGCGCAGCTCTTTTCGGAACAGCGGGCTGCACAACTGTGAGGCCACCCCCAGGCAGGCCTGCCCGCCTGCCCCTTCCCAGGTGCCAGGGCAACCTGGCTCGCAGGAGGTTCCCCGCTGCCGGCGGAGGGGTCCTCCCGGGAAGGCAGGCCGAAGCTGCGGAGCATTTCAGAGGCCAAGTGCAGCGCATGCCATGTCTCAGCCCCGTGTCTACACAAACCGGCAGCTTGGATCACGGGGAAAGGTTTAAGTGGAAGGAAGGAAGGGAAAGCCAGGAAGTCACTGAACGAAACGCCTGTTCTAGACGGGTCAAGCGAGGAATCGAGCCACTCCAACAAGTGTGGAGCAATCCAAAGGAGGGGCGGCACCCTCAGCTCTCCCCCTAGCGAGGTGATTCTATTGAACAGCCCAGAGAGCATGGAATGACCTATGGAGCACGTGTCGGAACTCCCGAGGGACCTCAGAGGTCATCTAGTCCACCCCGGCTAGATGCAGGCTCGAAGGCAGCTGCCGCCCCAGCCTCCCTCCAGCTTCTGCTTCAAGGCGGCCAGAAAGAGGGACCCCTCCGCCCCCCAAGGCACAGACGGTTCCTCTGCTGACGTTCTCCTGCTTTCGGCGGAACTCTTCCCCCTTCGGGTTCCACCCGCTAGTTCCCAACCGACCCAGAAGAGCTGCCTACCTTGCAGGGTTGCTGTGAGCACTGAAATGTGGCGGGAGAACCACGGCGGTGGGGAATGCTGGGCAACCTTTCTAAAAAGGCGTGAGAATGCACGCTCTCACACACCCTGGAGTGGAACTGACGCCACAGCTGCGCACCAGCAGCCAGAGTTCCTCAGAAGGAGGGTGACACCGCACAGTGCGTGCAACACTGAACACCCACTGGCCCCCACCACATCCGTGCGCCCAGGAGCACTGACGCCTGGGTCCACGCCCGGCCAGCTTCGGGGGGGGGCGGGATGCCACCGCAGGCCACGGACCGGGAGCCACACGGCCTGAAGCTTGCCACTGAGGAGACGGACAAGCGGTTGCCGCTGGCCAGCGCATGGGAGAGAACCACACATACCGGGGGGGGGGCCGGGGGGGTCCTTTGCTGTGGGATTCCTTCCGCTTGGGGGACTGCCAGCCCGGGTGCAGCGCACCTTCCGGAAGGCAGGAGGCCTGTGGGCTTGAAGCCGGCTTTTGCTAGCCAGGGGCAGAGCAGCGCCCCTCGGCAAGGGGGAGCTGCTTTATGGAAACGGGGCAACTGGCACCCCCCCCCCAGCAGAACCTGGGATTCTGGGGCCATATTGTCTCCCCGCCTGGCAAGCACCCCCCCCCCCCGGTCCGTATTGTCTCCTGAAAAGAGTTTTCCCAGTCTGGGCACTTGAGATAAGCAGCAGCGGAACCGGGAGGAGCTGCTGACGCCAAGTCCGGGAGCTTTCCCCAGAAAGAGCGTGCTCTGACCACTGAGCGTCGCTCCCTGCCCGTATCAGCTCAGCCAGCGAGCAGATCATCCCTCCCCAAGACCGCGGGCCGCGACGCAGAAAGCCCAGGGCACCGGCGCACGCGAGCACACGCGTCCGCACGCACGCACGCACACGCACGGCGCTCCGTGCAGCCCGCAGGCCGGCGTCGCCCGAGCATCGCCAGCCGCTCGCGGCAGCGCGACTCCCCCGGGAGCCCCGGGGGCCCGGCCTCGGCCCCGCAGGCCCCGGCGGCGAGCCGGGGGTCCCGCGGAGACGCCCCTTACCCTTGCTGAGCGGCCGGCTGCGGCTGCGAGACCGGCTCCGCGGCCGCTGGAGGCGGGATCTCCGGAGCAGCCGGTAGTAGTAAGAAGGTCGCCCGCAACTTTTCCTACTGTTCACCGACATCTCTCGGGTGGGGGGGCGCACGGGCGGGGGCGCTCCCGCTCGCGCCTCCCGGCCCCCAGTGCGCCCCCTCGCTCCGTTCACAGCAGCAGGTGATTAAAGGCAGCGCAACGGGCCGAAGGTCCCGCCGCGCCGGAGAGCCCGGAACGCGGCGCCCCCGCGCGCAGACCCGCGCGAGCTCCGGGCGAAGGCCGCACGGGGGTCCCGCGGCCCCACGAGCACGGCCCGGCCGGCCCCTGCTCTGCCCCCGCGCCCACCTCCGGAGAGGAGCGCTCTCGGGGCCGAAGGGAGGCAGCGGTGGGGACCCGAGCAAGTTCGGGCGGGAGGAAGTCCCGGACTGGATCGCTGCCCCGAGTGGTCGCAGCGCAGGTACGTCCCCCGCCGCCCCCCGCCCGCCCCCCGCCGCGGGTGCCCAGGAAGCCGCGCCGCGGACCCGCCGGGCGCCGCGCTTCTCCCCCGCTTCGCTCGCCCGCTCGCCCGCCGCCAGGGCCCCCAAGGCGCCCCTCTCCCGGCTGCTTTCGGCCCGGAGGCGAAGGAGCGGGCGGCCCCGGCGCGCCGCAGGCAAGACGGACCCTGAGCAGCGGCCCGATCGAAACTGCGCCCCCGCCCCGGCCTCTCCCCTCGCTGCGCCCCGCCACGCCGCCCAGGGTGGCTCCCTGCCTTCCGCCCATTCTGTGGCAGACAAATTCAGCAGGCGATGCTTTTGCGTGGTGCGGAGAGGGAGGGAGCAGCTGGAGGAGTCCCACCCGGAGCCCCACGGGCCGAAACTGCCGGTGGATCAAGTCCAGCGACGCCGCTTCTCGCAGAGACCAACGGGGGGTGGGGGGGGGGCGCACGGACACTGCAAAACCTTCCTTCCACAGTTTGTGGCTGATTGGGGGCTCTCCTTCCATCACCGCTGGAACGCGCCTTCGCCCAAAAGTCCTCGCATGCATAAGCACACATTTGCACCCCCAAAAATGTGCATATTCGCCCCAGAGAAACCGCTCTCCCCCAGATACACGCGTCCACACACCAACCCATGAGGGAGGTACTCAATGGTGGTGGGGCGGGGGGGGGGTTGGCTTTTCCTACGACCACATTTGTGCGAAATTACGAATTTTAAAACATCAGCCAAAGCCAGGAGACTCGGGAGAAGGGGGCTGCTTCAGAATCTGCCGGCCGAAGTCTGAGAATCCGGGCTCACCGGAGACCCCCACCATCGCTGCTGGCTGCGCGGAGGCCACGACCCTCCCTCGCTTCGTCCCCCCCAGCAGCTCCGGGCCTCCACTCTGTGCAAGCGAAGCGCCTGCTCTCGGCTCCAGTCCAGAGCCGGGCGGGATCGGGCCCATGGCCCGTGGACGCCGAGGTGCCCCCAGAAGGAAACGGGCCGGCCCACCCCCCGCCCCTCCGCCAGCCCCCGGTCTCCGGCGGCGCCCGCTCCCCCCCCAAATCCACGCCAGGTTTTGCAGCTACACACAAGGAATCCCAAAGCAACTTTCCGAAGGTCCGGAGGAGCCGCCAAGCCCCACGGCGAGCCCAGGGCGCGGAGCCGCCGCGCAGCTGGGCAGCAGATGAGGTGGGGCGCCGGCGGCCCCGGCCTCCCCGCCCCTCGGCAAGGGGGCTGCTCGCCGCCACCCGCTCTGCAGGGCTCCCGGCCCGAGCAGGAGGCCCGTCCCGGCGGCGCGCAACGCAAGCGCACGGCGGGGGCCTTCTCGGGGCTCCGGGAGGCGCCGCGGCCACGCACGGACACGCGCTCCCTCGTTCCGCAGGGCCCCACAGCGGCGATGGGTGACGGCTGCGCCAGACCCCCAACGGCCGAGGGGGCACGACACCCAGCGGGCACATGGGCCGGAGCTGGAAGCCGCTGCCATGGGGCAACGGGGGAAGGAGCCGAGTCCGGCGGTGGAAGCGTCTGGGGCCGTGGGGCCGGTCGCGCAACTGGCGGGGTGCCTCTGTGGGGAGCGTGACTTGCCCTCTTGCGAGCGGCTTATCCGCTTCAGACTAGCTCACGAGCTGGAGCTGTCTGCACATGCACCGAGTTTCTTGGCTAAGCCAGCTGAGCCTCGCCTCTCCAATAGAATTGGTGGCACTTCTCCCGCTCGGGACTGAGCGCCCGCCACATCCGATGGGCTTTGCCGCACATTTCAGTGGTGCAGCGAGCCAGTGCGGCACAGTGGTTAAGGGCATGGGACCGGGACTCGGGCGATCCGGGTTTGAGTCCCGCTCGGCCATGGAGCCAACGGGGTGACTTTGGGCCAGTCACAGACTCTCAGCCCAGCCTACTTCACAGGGTTGTTGTTGTGGGGATAAGATGGAGGAGGAGAATGATGGAAGCTGCCTTGAGCCCTTTGTCGGAAAAAGGCAGGATATAAATCGAAAAATAAATAAAAATAAAATAAATTTCCTCTTTGCAGTGGGGAGGAACATTCTTATAGAATAGTATAGTAGAGCCAGAAGGGGCCATGAAGGCCATCAAGTCCAACCCCTGCCAGTGCAGGATGCCCATTCACACCATCCCACTCAGATAGCTGTCCAGTTCCTTCTTGAATGCCTCCTCCAGTGTGGGGGAGCCCCCCACCTCTCCAGGCAGCCGGTCCCACGGTCGTGCTGCTCCGACGGTGAGAGAGCTTCTCCTGATGTCCAGCCTGACTCTGGGCTGTCGCAGCTTGAATGGACTATTCCATGACCGGCACTCTGGGATCAGCAAGAAGAGATCTTGACCTTCCTCTTTGTGGCAGCCTTTGAGGGACTTACGGAGGGACACCATGTCCCCCCTCGGCCTTCTCTTGGTATGTGCTGATCTTTGCAGAAAAATGCTGGGTCAGCCCCACAGAAAGTCCCGAGGCGAGGCGGCTGCAGGGGGACAGTAGGGGCCGCCTCCCTGCCTGCAGAGTGCAAGCGGCCTTTGCAGCCGCAGGGCCCCGCGAGCAGCGGAGAAGCCCGATCCATCGTGCACAAGAGCCGGCAAGGGACACACCACGACCCGTTGCTCTGGGTGACCCATGACCCACCCAGACCCACGGATCTCCCGGCCACACGAGGAGAATCGCCTCGCCCTTTCAGCCACCGAATCTGCTGACAAGGTGACCTGCAGCCGCCCCCCCTCAGCCTCGGATGGGCCTGGAAGCCGACGCCTGATTCGGGCTGCCCGGGTGGGGTGCGGAGCATGGAGGAGGGGGGCAGAGTCCGCCACAGGTGCGAGCCGATCTGTTTGAATCCGACTGGCAGCTGCTGCAGCAGGCTGGCTTTTTCGGAGTCCTGTGGGTTCTGCAGGCCCACAGGCTGGTTTTTCAAGTCGGGGCTGGAGCAGTGCTCCCCTGCGTGAATGCCGGTGCGCAATTGCGCAAGTGTGTGAATTTGCGTTCCCGGGCGCTGCAGGAGGCTTGCGACTGTTTCTTAAAGGCTGCCTACTTAGGTGCCACGGAAAAGCACGCATCAGACTGAAAACAGATTTTAAAAAAGCGTCGGTGTGTCCAGTGATGAAAGCAGTGGGCTTTTTGGAGGAATCTGCCTGTTCGCAGATTTCCGCAAATTCGTGCAGAATGTGCGAACGCATTTGCGCAAATTCGGAGCCCGCAAATCGGTGGCTGGCAGAGCAAGCGCCTCCCCAGAGTGGCAGCGGGGCGCCTCCTCTCTCTCTGCCCAGCGCAGCAGCAGGGCGTGGGGGAGCAGAACGGGGCACGGGTGGCGGCCCACATGCTGCCCCCCGGGGAAATGGGGAGGGGCGGCAGGCCCAGCGGCAGCGCGGTGCCTGCTTCGGAAGGAAAGAAGAGCAGAAAAGGGGTGGCATCTTGCTGCCCCCCATAAGTGTGTCGCGGGGCAGGGGAGACTGGAAGGGGCCGGGGGGGAGGGGCAGGACCGGGCACCCCTCTGGCCCACAGGAGGGCATGGCACAGGGTGCCTTGCCCAGGCTGTGTTCAGCTGGACAGACCCACTGCTCCCAGTAGCCGATGAGCTGAGGTAGACTGCTCCTCAATGTGGAGGCTCTATTTAGCCACTCTCTTGCTCAGTCTCCCTGGAAAGCCGTCCGATCCATTGGCCAGACCTCCGCTGGAGGCGATGGGGAGTCCTCGTGCTGGTCTAGCTCTGTGCGGGGGTCCTTCCTTCGGCCTGCCATGGGCCTCCTGTCGGACCCCAAGCGTTAAACAGATCCACAGTCCTTTGGCTTTGAAAAGAGGGCCCGTGTGGGCAGGAGGGAGGCGTTCGCTCGGGGCTCTCTGGTTTCCTTTTCAAAACCAAAAATATTATGCCAGGAACGCCTTACGGCCCTCTGGGGTCCCATTTCGGCTTGTGGCGGTGAACGCAATTTACAGTCCAGCGGAATTTTCCTACTTAGCCGGGGCTCCCTGGGCCAACGCGGCCGTTTACCGGGCTGAGCTACCCAGAGACGCTTCGCAGGCGCTCGCTGGCTTTGATGCGTGCCCTGCCCGATGCCCAGGAACGTGCGGCCAGTCGCGGGGTCTCCCATCGGGGAAGCGCCAGCTGCGGCCCGTGGAACGGCTCCTCCCGTGCCTGCTTCGGCCTCGGCCACCCCCAGGAGTCCTGCTCGCGCAGAGCCCTCGGGGCAGGGCAGGCGCGAGCACGGCGGGGGCACGACGCCCCCCAGCCTGGATGCTTTCCAGCCCTGCAGCAGCCGGTTCGCCAGACCCCCGATCCGGGGATGGGAAGAACAACGGCTGGGAAGGGGACGACGCGACGGCGAGGCCTTCAAGCTGGCTGCTTATCTGGGCAGCTGGGAAGAGAAGGCGTCCGGCCTGGATTCCTTGCTCCTTCCCTTCACGGGGGCTCCTCCGGCACGCGGGGGGGAGGAGGAGGAGTGGGAAGGGGGCCAGCAGCCCCAAGCGTCGGGGGCACCTGGCCCCTCCCACTCGCCCCGGGCTCGCTCCTTCCCCCTCCTCCTTCCCGGCCGTTCCAAACACGCTCGTGAAATACAATCCTCCGCTGGAGCCGAACCGGCCTTGCTGTGATCCGGGGCTCTTTTGGAGAGAGCTGCTCACCCGGGGCATAAATCAGAGCAGCGTTCCCGCGGCTTCCCGCCATGGTGTCTGCCCAGCGAGGAGCCGATTCCAAGCTGGAAGGAAGGGGGCCTCCCTTCTCTTTCCCGGAGTCCGGACTCTCCGCTCAGCCTGCTCCGGGATGCAGGGGCACCCGAAGCCGGCCTCTGGGCCGCCCCTTGGCTGGGTGCCCCCCGCCGGGCCTCGGGCTTGCCGGGCCTCCCCGCTGGCCCTGCACTCTCTCCCCACGTGCCAGGATGGCTCGCACCCAGGCACGGCCGGCTCATCTCGCCGTGCGCCTTGGCTTCGCAGGCCACCTGCCGGCCCCCCCACCCTGCTGTCCTCGCCCCCTATGCCTGCCTCCGGTCAAGCCCCAAGAGGTCGCCTGGGACCACGCACAAGCCACGCTCCCCTTCCCTGAGGAGCCCCACGCCTTGTGCCTTCGGGGCGAGCAGCCGATCGGTCCGAAGGCAGGGGATCCCTCTCTTTGGGGCTTCTTCCTGCACCCCTGCAAGAGCGCGTCTCGAAACGCCACACGCTGGCGCTGCAGTGGCCACGGCTGCTGCTCCATCCGGCGGCGTCTTGCTCCCCGTCCAAACGGTGCCACAGGATCACCTTGGCCAGTCTGGGCTGCGGGGCGGGGGGGGGGGGAGGCTGCGCAGGCGAGGTGCTGCTGACATCCACGGACTAACTGGCAGGCGAGGCACTGCCAATCCAGGGGGTGGGGGGTAGTTAAGGACGCCAGCATCAGCACCCCTTCATCATCACCAGTTCTTGGCTTTGCAAGAGCCTTCCCCATTCTGAGACACGCTAATCCATTTATTCTTGGTTTCACAAACAGCGGCTAGCCTCGAGAACCAAGTGTGTTTTTCCTTCTCCTTTTCCATGCCCTTTCCTCTTGAATCGTGTGTCTTAAATTTTAAGTCTGAGAGAAGGGCCAGTCTCGTGACTAATCTTTACAGGCTGCTCTGGGAGCCCTTCTTGGCCTGAAGCGCAGGGTAAATCCGTGAACGACTAGACCTCCATGTTCAGACGCAGTCTACCTCACACTGGTCTGACCTGGCAGTTCTCCTCTCATGCTCTTCCTTCGAGCGTTGCTTGCTCGGAGCCAGCCCGCTTGTTTCCTGGCACTGGCATTCCGGAATTATTTTGGGAAGCCGTTCAAAGCCATCTTCCCCACAGAGATATTCTGGCGAAGTGTAAGACGCACTGCGGGGATTTTGACACGAAACCTGTCTCCGTGTAGCAAGCACCATGTCAGAGCATTCTCAGCGAGGGGACTGATGCTGCCAGACAATTAAAAAGTGGGCCCACAGGACCGGGATTCCAACTCATTTGCATATATTGATTCGTGTCTCAATATGCAGATATAGAAATACGTACTAGGATTCATCTGAATTCCACAGGAGGCAAAGCCAGCCAATTAATAGCTCATACAAATAATCCCGAACAAAATAGTTTTCTGAGAAATGGCACCTTGCCTAAGATCATCCATACCCAGGGAAAAGGTTTTTTCCTAAGCACCTTTAATTAGAGACTGATGAGGAGGTTGCTTGCAGCCGGGGGGGGGGGGGGGGGGTTCTCCCTTGAGCACCATCCTGGGAAGGAGAGAATGCAGGTCTTCACCGACGCTGCACTTCTGAAATTCGCCCCCCAACATGAGGGGAGGAGGCCCAAGGCTGCCAATGAATCCACTCTCGTGCGTCCTGTACAGGGTTCACCCAAAAGCCCCCTTGCAAAGCCAGGGGGACCCCCAGAACAGCAAAGACCACTGGGCCCACCAGCATGTCTGCCCCCTCGAGGTCACGGAAGCTGAGGGGGCTGGCCGTGGCTGCCCAGGCTTCCTTCTCCGCAGTCCAAGCGGAACATCTTCCTTGCAGAAGGAAAAGAGCCTTTGCCGCAATCATGCCGAGACGTTCCATTTCTGCCTGCAACACACGCAAGTGGGAACCCCCAAACTTCGCCGCAGGCACAGTCGGCCAAAGGTGCTTGCAGAAGTGCCAGGCGTCCGTTCCCATCTTCCCTGCAGACCGAAGGCCCCTCCTTAATCTATGGAGGAAATGGGCACGAATTCGGGAAAAATCGCACATTTTCCATTCGATTCCCAGTTCAATTTGCATAATTACCTTGTTCACACAAAGTAAGCGGCAAACAGAAATACCAACGGGAATCGGTCGTGGGAGGCCCCCCAGATGCCGCTCAGTTTCTTGTCGCTGGGTTTGCCCCAGAGTTGCCCTGGCGTTTGCCCCGGAGCTGCACATGCCTCCACGCTGGGGGCCGCAGATCTGGACTCCCCCTGCACGGAAAGGGACACGCAACCGCCCGCCACAGTCCGGAGGAGCCTCTGCTGCACGGAGCGCTGTGCGTGGACTCCGAAGGTACGGTGAGGGAGCGGAGCGCTCCAAAACCGTTCGCAAGTAGCGATAGTTGGACTTTGCCGACCGTAATTCGAACCGGCACGGCGGCGATTCAACAATAGTGCGTAGTGCAAGGGCGAATTTGCAGGGAGGAAATGAGAAGTCCACAGAATCACTGGACGTCCAAGAAGTCACTCCAATTCACACTCATTTTCCGGACATCGCTAATTGCTGCACGGCTGATGCCAAAGGGAAGTCAGAAATAGGTAAAACCCTTTTTCCATGGATAAAAAACCTTATTTTACAACAGCTTGGGCATGTTTCTACAACCAGATTCACATGCACTTCTAGAAAGGACGACACCAGTTCGGCGCTCTACGAAAGCCAAGTCGACGCAATCCGGTGCAGGCTTCTGCCGCCCCGCCTCTCCGTCCTTTGCCACAAGTGTGCGCCCCGTGCCGGTTGGAATTAAACGGTCCCACATGCTGCGGCTCGGAAACAGCATATGGCCCAAATGCTGAGCGGGGGCCTCACTCCCCCCACCTCGAAGACGCACATGGGTGCTTCACCCCCACCCGCCACCACCCCAGTTCTGATCTGGCCTCCCACCAAAGAAAAGCCATCTGCAAGCAATCGGCCTTCTGGCAGAGGCCCGGCAAGCGCAGGGCGAAAGGAAACGCTCGCTCATGGAAGTTGACTGTGCGCTGGGCCAGGCCCAGGAGGGGGCTCGCATGCACCACCCCCTCGGTCGCCTGCTCTCAAGGAGAAGTCCTCCTCGTCCTGTCGGCTGATCCAGATGTGAACAGATGCTCACAAGCGCCCGCATATGTTCTGAAGGCCCCTCAGAACATCCCCTCCCGTTCGTGGCCGAGAAACAGGGGAGGGGGGCCTTGCTGGACTTCGCCAAGGGGGGGAATTCTCAGCAGCTGCGTGTGGGGAGGCTCCGCCGCAGGAGGGGCGCCGCACAGGGACGGCCCTTCTCCCCCAAGGGCGCCAGGGCGAGGGAGCTGCACGGATTTCCTGAGCATAAACAAACAAGCGAGCTGGATTGCGCACAAGCCTGGTGGGAAGGACGAGGCGAGGGAGCGACCAGAACATGGGTGCTTGCATAAATGACGGGAGCCGAAAAATGGGAGCCGAAAACGACAATTTACAAATGTTGATATGGGCAACGCACGGAAGCCTCGTAGCAAAGCAAAGCGCCTCTGACGAAGTAGATGGAATCGGCAACAAGAAGTGCATCGCACCGATTTCATGCTCCACAATTTCCTGGGCTTTTTAAAAAAGATGTAATTTAATGCAAATTGCAGCCTGCTTTAAAAGCCTGTCTCTGGTGTTAGCTTGGCTTGCATCAGACAGAGCCGGTGCCAGCATGGGGGAAAGGGGGCAGGATCCAGACAGACGAGGCAAAGAAACGCCACGGGTTTTTCGCCACAAAACCGTTTTTACACACATCGCTACTCCAGGGCCCCCGCGAGGGTCATGTGGAAACTCTCACGCGGCTCCTCGCACCACACAGCAGCTAAAGGACGACCCGCCAGGACAGTCCTGTCTCGTTAGCATAACCATCAAGTCAAAGGGCCAAATGAACCTCTGGGGCCAACCCTGGAAAGGACATGCCTTCGGGTAAAGGAGCGGCCTCAGTGTTCACGCAAAGAACTGGAGAGGGCATAGGAAAGGTCTAATTCTTCTGAAACAGACACGAGCGACAACATTTTGGGCAGGGATGGGAAAAGAATCCTTTCCATTCACATTTTAATGCACACAGCCGAAGTTCACACCTTGAGCCCATTACGCAAACTGGAATTCCATTATCTTTCAAGAAGTCTACTTCTTGGAGTTTTGCAACTAATCTACTGATAATAATTTAAAATATGCAAGAGCATGCATGATCTTAGGAAAACCTGCGTGCCAAAAAATAAGCCTATTATGCAAACAGGCCTGTATTCCATGAAATTCATACGAAAATTCTGAAGATGATTCACGTACACTTTTAAAAAGAACCTTGGCAAAGTTCAAACTGAAGAACGGAGAATTTCTTCAAGTCTGAAATACAGCAAACTTCAGACTGGAAAGCGGAGAAAGTGGGAGATGCCCAAATCAGTCCATTCCCCTCGTTGGGCTATATTTCGGATGCAGAGGCTTCCAGCTCTGGGTGCCTCATCCAGCCCGTCAGCCGGGAAGAAGCTGCCGCATGCACAAGGACAAACTGCTGCTTCGGGAGGGCCGCATGCCCGAATTCCGCACTGAAGGGAGACCCTCTGCCCACGTAAATCGCCCTTCAGCTCCACCAGGCGTCTGGAACAGCCTTGGGTGGCCGGTCCTTGCAGCTTTGCTGCCCCCGGGAGGAACCACGGACCCAAACGAAGCAGCCCCCAAATCATTTCCCCAGCGCCGCTTGCGGCTCATTTTGGTCCAGACAGTGCCGTCTCCCAGGAAACTGCTGGCAAAGGCACCGTGTGGCGGCGATGGTCCTTCCACGGCACTGGATGGAGAGGGGACCGTCTTGGGCTCAGCTTTGCTTTGCTGGCCCCTTAGGGTGGCCCCTTAGGGTGCTGAGCCGAGCTCCCTTGCGGTTGCTCCGGCTTTCGGAGCACAAGGAGCCCGGCTCAGTTTCCCATTTCTCCCGACAGGGTGAGGAAAAGCCCCGCTTGCTGCTGCCGCTTCAAACCAGACGGGCCGTTGGAGTTGGACTGGGGCACATGGGAAGCACCTCTCAGTTTGGTTTCGGGGGATCTGCCCAGCTCATGCCTTCCAGTTCCTACCCGCACCCAGATATAATCTGCAGTCAACATCTGCAACATCTCTGAGCTGGCAGCGTGTTTTGTGGCCTTAAAAAATTATGTTGAGCGGGATGTATATTTTTGAGGATGTGGGAAAATGCTTTAATTAATGGAAGAAGAATGTGCACATTTCAGTGCTTCCATCTGGGGGGAGGTGGCGTGGATTGCTGATTTCTGCACAAACACACAAAAGGCAGAGTTCACAATCTGATGCAGGCTGGAGTTGGAACAAGTTTCCAAATGGCCTCGGGGGGACTTACGAGTTTGAGTTTGCAGGTTCACACATACCTAATTTTGAGGGCTAGGAGATGCTGTTTCAATTAGCGGTGATGGCCCCTGGGTCCTGGCTATGACATGCCCATGCCTAAGTCTGGTTCAAAGGCACCTGAGCTTCAGCTTTATTGAAACACTTTTAGCTGCTTACATTGCTCCGCATTTTGTGCTGGGAAATTTCATGTGGTACTGTAAGCGTTGAGCTTTGCAATTTTCATGGATTGTTCAGAGAGCGTCAGCTTTGACAGAGAAATGAAATAATTAATGTTCGTGCCAGTGGGGCAGATGCAAAACCCGGCTGGCTGTTTGCACATGCTTGAAGTGCAAGCCAGCCGCTTCCAACGTGACACCTTCTAGAAAATGCACACTACAACACCCAAAACCGCCAGCCTGCAAGAGGAGGGTGTTGCACCTTGACACTCCAGAAAGGAATCCGTCTGGGGAAGGCCGAAGACAAGGGCCGGCGAGGGAGTGGTGGCGATGGCTCAGAATGATGGGGGTTGAAGGCCTGCAGGGCCGAGCAGAAGGGATGCTGAAGAGGCTGCGGAGAAGAGAAAGGCTCAGCCTCTTCCGGTCGTGTATTCACTGTGCTTTGTGAGGATGACAAAAGTCAACTCAAAGGAAATTTCGGCACATTGTTCCACATCCAGCCGGCGTGGGCGACGTCAGCTCCTGCACTGTTCGAGCCGGCAACTTCTGCCACAGCTGCAACACCCAAAGGCTCTCGTCCCCAAGACCCTGCAGCTGCAGAGTCTCTGAGGCCCTGAGCTGCCCCATAAAATGGGGGGCAGCTGCAGCCTCCATGGGGCTTGGGAGCCCGACAGCAGCCTGAACCGGGGAGGTGCTCTCCGTGGTGCTGACTGGAACAGGCCGAGCGCTGGAGAGCGAGCGCCCCTTCAAGCTCAGCCTAACGCCCACCGTGGGGCCCGGCCCCACTGATCCCAGAAGCACCAGGCTGCGTGGAGGTGGGCAGGAAATCGCCGGGGGTGACGGCAGGCTGCGAGCGCTTGCTGAAAGAAAGCTGCTCTCAGACCCGGAGGGCCGCTGCCCCACACGCATCACCAGGGTGCCGCTCGCTCGCTCGCACCCACCCTCCACGCAGCCGCAGTGGCTTAATTAGGAAGGGCGAGTTCACCTGATTCAGTGCGACCTCATGCTCTAAACGCACACCTGGTGTGTGCGCTGCTGAAGGCACAACAGTGAATTTGCACAAACGTGCACGACCACATCTGCACAAACGCCGCGTCTTTCAGCGGCTGTCGGACGGAGCTGCAGCAGCCAGAAATCCACACATTGTGCCGAGCAGAATTTTCCAGTGCGCATTTCCCTCCGCCCTGAATCAGAAGAGGCCTTTCATGTCTCATCCAACACAGATTTTTTTCGCCCTCTGCCACGTGAATAAATACTCTGCCTACAGCTTGATGCATTCGGGGGGGGGGGGGTTCTCCCCCCCTCCCCCCCACAGCTTCCCATTCTGCCGCTCTCTTCCGGCAGACCCCCCATTTCTCCAAGCTCAGCCCAGTTGTGTTTTCCGCTTTTATTCTCACCTTGTCACTTCCTTGAAGGAGGGAGCTCTCCAGATATTTTGGACTTCAGCTCCCAGAATCCCCTGCCAAGAATGCCAATGATCATGAATACTGGAGGCTGGCTTCCAAGACATCTGGAGAGCGCCTTCTGCCTGCTGCCACATGGCAGGAGAAAGCGAGGCCCAACAATTCCCGTTTTTCCCTGGCCAACCAGCTGGCGGGGAGTGCTGGGAACTGCCGGAGGCCTTCTTGTTTAACGGCAGACGGGGTTCTTCCTGAAACCCACCCATCTCCCCATGGGGGGCAATTAGCTGTCATTAAGCCCCCACAGCTCTCCAGAGTTCCACCCCAGACTTGATCCGCCCCGGCCCGGGTGCGAGCTTTCGCGGCCGCTCTTCTAACAGAAAACATGTGCCTGGGAGCACGCTGCAGAAGAGCGTGCGCCCAGATGCGCTCTCCCCTTGCGACTCAAGGGCGGCAGAGCGCGCTTTGAAGCGCCCATTCTCCGAAATATGCATTTTTGCAGATAGAGATAAGATGCCCCGGTATGTGGGATCTTCGTCCACTGTGATTCGGGGGGTGGGGGGTCTAAACAGAGCGAGTTCTGATTTTAAGCAAAGCGAAAGCGAAACCTTGACGGCTGCTACCTGGAACATGACGGCTAGAGAACCTTGCCATGACTGCCAGAGCACGAGCAGGCGGCACTGTTGCCAGGAAAACGGCACTTCACGACGGCCGAGACGCGGAAGAGGAGGAGGAAGGGCCCCAACTGCCCCCCCCCCCCGTGTCCCCAGCAGCCCCTGCCCTTGCTGAGTGCGGCTGCCTTGCTCAGCCGCCGGCGGCCCGAGAAGACGCGCTCCGGCTTGCTCCTGCCGCTCACACGAGCATCCAGGCGGTCTTGGTGGGGCCCGGCTGTGCAGCCCCCTGCCCGTTGTCAGCAGCCCACCCACGAAGCCCCACGCGGCCCAGGAAGCGCTGCAGGGGGCAGCATTCGCCCTCCTGCTGCTTGGAGCCCCCCCCCCCCCGGCCTGGGGAGCTGGGGGCAGGGGGGGAACCCGCCGCACTGCTCCGACGGCCGAGGCAGCCGCTCCCCCGACGCTCCCTCCCTCCCGGAGAGGCAGGGGCAAGCAGACACGTACGCCGGGAGCCACCCCGCCGGCTACCTGGGGCCCCCTCCAGGCACGTCCAGGGCCACGCCGCGTCCGCCACGTGCCCCCTCATGGCGAGCTCCACCGGCCGAGGCTTCCCCTCGGAGCCCGGCCTGCTCTGCAGCCGCCCCAGGCAGCACCGGGAGGGGATCCGGAGGCCGCGGGGTGGGGGGCCACCCCCGTCCCGCCAAGTTGGCCCGAGCCGCAGAGGCTGCCTGGGCGAGGGGGAGTTTCCTGGACGCCGGCCCGAAGACCACACATTTCCAGCAGCCTCCTTGAAGGCCCTGCTCTTTGTTTGCAAAGTTTTCTGTTTTACACCGAGGTTTCCCGGGCAACTGCCTTTCTTGCTTCTCTTCCTCGCCATTCCGTTTTTTAAAAAATAAAAGTGGGGAACGGCTTTTCCTTCCCTCCTGCCTCCCCTCTCCCTCGCCCCCCTTCCCTGCCCCCGGTCCCTGCGCAAAGCGCGTTCCGGCTCCCCCCGCGATCCCTGACGTTGGAAGAGGAGGAGGTGATGGGGAAAGCGATGCTGGAGACGTGACGCACCACGGGGAACTGCGGGGGAGCCCCCTGCACGGGGCGCCCCCCCACAAAATGGGCCCCGGGCGGCGGCAAGAGCGGGGGGCCCCAAGAGCCGGCTGCCTGCGGGGGCCCTGGCACGGCGCACGGCCGCTGTGCCGCCGGCTCGTCCCGCGTGGGGAGCGGGCCTCCGTGCCCAGAGGTCCTGCCGAGCCGCCAAGCGCGGGGTCCGAGCGAGAGCAGGCCTGCCCGGGCCCCCGCCAAAGGCCCCCAGGCTCGCTCCTCCTCTCCCCGCTGCAGCCCCCCCGGGGGGCTCGCCTGCCTCTTGCTCTGGCCCAACAGCAGCGGCAAGAAGCCCCCATCGCTGGTGCCCCCGGTGAACAAGCACAGGCGCCCTGCTGAGCCATTTCTGCTGGGCTAAAGATTCTGCCCACGGCAAGAAACACTTGCCTGTCTCAGGGGCGTCCCATGCCTGAGGCGTAGGCCCCCAGCTGCCGGGGAGCATGGGCAAGAGAGTGCTGCCTTGCTCCCATCCTGACTGTGGCCTTCCCATGAGCCACTGCAGCACAGGATGCAGGGCTGGGGGGCCCGTCCGATCCCGGGGGGCCCCTCTTACGCCCTTAACCAGGGCGCTGCAGGCTGTAACACCCATGTCACTTCTGCTTATTCTGGATTTTTCCAAAAGGGTTTTTTGGTTTGCAACGAACAGCAGCTTCTAACAGCAACCGGGCATGATGAAATAAAGCCACTGCCCATGTGCAAAGAGCTGTGTACACCCATGCATACACGCACTCTCCCCTCTCATCAGCCCTGCAGAGTAGGCCCCCTTCTCCCCGAGCGGCTGGTGGTGGCAGAGCAAGGAGTGGGGGGAACACGTACCAACGCGGCCCCCGCCCTGACACTCCATCTTGTTGGTTTTTTAAATTGTGAGCATCGTTCTGTGTTTATAAATAAATCACACACGTACACACATCTGTAGATTCCCAGCCACCTTCCCCATTAATCTCCGTGCTGGAATCGCGCTCATGAATTTCCAAGTGTTTAATAAACAGCACAAACTTCAGGCAATTAATTAAGGACATTAAAATTAAAAAAGATGCTCGTCCATGTACCGCGAAAGTATGACAAGTTTCCACACCGCAGTCGATAAAATCCCACCGGTACCAGCTGGGGGGGGGGGGGGCAGCGACTGCTCCAATTTACGCAGAGTGCTGTTTTTTCCCTGTTTTTCTCTTTTTGCCTCATGTTATTTGCACAAACGAAATCCATGGGAAATTTGCACGATGCCAGGCTAGGAAAGGCTGGGCTTGGGATGCGCCCAGGCAGGATCTGTCCCTCTGGCATCGGCTTCTTGCGCTCAGCCCAGGCCTGCAAAAGGAGCTGAGCCAAGGGGAGTCTGCAGGTATTCACAGACACGCCCCCCCCGCACAACTGGCAGCCTTTCAGGCCACGAACGAGGAGCACGGCGAGGGCCAAGCTTCCTCCCCACCCGCCGCTGGCCGTCTCCCCCGGGGGCAGCTCCCCCCTGGCCTCCAGCTGTGGGTGCTGGCAGGGGCCTGCGTCTGCGCCCAGGGGCCTCACCACCCCCGGAGCAAGAGGCAGAGGCCCACGCAGATCCGTCGGGGCCAGAGGGGCAGCTGCACTGGCGGAGAGCAGAGGAGAGGGGAGGAAGGGGAGGGTCCCCCTGGAACAGGGACCCCCACGCCGCCCGGCCTTGGCAGGGCCCAGCCATGCCTCGCCTCTGGCCAGCTCTGCTGGAGACCGAGGGACGAGCAGGCGCCGAGCCCCTTCCTTCGGGGCGGCCACAAGGCAGCATAGGAAAGCGGGGCCGGGTGGGCAGCGGGACCACAACCAGCGGCACCTGCGGGGGTCTCCCTTGGCAAGCTTGTTTCAAGCCGATTGTTGGAAGGGGGCCGCATCCCCCTCCCCAAGACATAACTAATTCAGGCATTCGGGCTTCCATTGGCCGCGTACCAATAAACTTGTTTTACACAGTGAATAAGCAGTTCTGGCAGGTGATAAATCGCAGAAGTAATGTCATGCTTGGCTTTTTTACTGTCTGCAGAGTCTCGCTTTACTGCGCCGGCATTTGTACAAAACAAGCCAGGCTTTCATTGCTAATAAAACATGGCATTAATTACGCAGCAGAAGACGACCACGGGGACATCTTGAAACGGTGCCCAGCCGGCCCCCCACCGCTCGCCCTCGCATCCCTTCGCTGCCTTCCAGGCGACGGGCGAGGGAGCGCTTCTCCGGGATGAGGGAACTGTGTGGGATAATGCGCCATCCTGGAGCAAGAACACAGACAAGCCCCCCGAGCAGAGAGCGAGTCTGCAAATATCCAGGCGAGAGCCATTACGCAGAGTGGCTGCGTCGCTGCACCACTATTTCACATTAATTCGGCTGCGCATGCAATGCGCAGCTGCAATCCACTTCTGGCCGGCTGCAGCTTTTGCCCGGGGAACGGCCACCCTTTGCGTTCCATCCAGAGGCGGCCGGAGCACGCGAGAGGCTTCCTCGCCATGGGGGTGCCTGCCGTCCTGCACGGCCCGTGTGGAGGCATCCCCTGCGGAGCTCCGGGAGACTTGCTCCCGTCTCCGAGCGAGCCGCTCTGGCCGCTGCGGGAAAACGGCAAGCAGAGATGCGCAGGAAGCGGCTCTCTGCCCGCAGAACGACCGCACGGGCTCCGTGGCCACCCGGAAGGAACCCCGGTCACAAGCGGCTGAGCGTGGAGGCACTCCTGAAAGGCGAGCGGGTTTCGCTCCAACTAGCGCCCCCGCGAAACTGCTCAGTTTCTCACTTAGGAGGACAGTCCTCCCCACCAGAAAACACGCCAGCGAGGAGGGCCAGGCTCGCTGCGTTGGCACGGTTCTCCTGTGCGCACAGGTCTTCGGCGACAGAAGGGCCTCCATGGACAGAGGCAGTCTGGCTGAGCTTTCCGGGAGCAGGAATCCGCAGGCATTCAGGGCCCGCCGGATGGAGCCTGGTGTGTGCTGAGGGGCGAGCGTCCACCTGCCTGCTCCTTTCCTTCCTGCTCTCAATCGGATTTGGAAAAACGGCTTCCCTTCGTTCTGATGGCCTCGGGGATCGCCGCATTGTGCACGGAATAGAGGCTCTCCGTCTGTGGTGCTTCGGGGAGTGTGCTTAACACAGCAGAGAAAACGCAACGGGGCAGCGGGGGCCCCCAGAGGAGGAGCCGGGCCCCTCGCATGAGCGCGCCCTGCTTCTGCCGCCCTCCTCCTGGGAAGGGGCTGCTTCGGAGCGAGGTTCGCCCTGACAGAGACGCACGAGGCCCCCCAGCCACAGTTTCATGGAAAGCCGCTTCTGGCAGCTCTGGCTGTGGGTAGGGAATTTTTCCAGGCCGTCTGGGAATCTGTCCTGGGGCCACCACAGAGAGGCTGCCGTGGAAGTCGCGGCAAGAGGCAAGCCAAGGAGCGAGTCTGAGGCCGAGGCCAAGGCCGGGTCTGTGCTCCAGGGGGCTGAGGCTGGAAGAGGCCTAGGACGTTTTTGTACCAGTAGAAACCAGTAGAAACCCATTTCACAGAAACACACGGAGAGACTTCCGCAGGCTCTTCTATCGCCTGCTAAGGTAAGCGCAAGACAACCCAGGCAACCTGTGAGAATTTCGCGGACTTTCCTCTGGGGTCAACATCCTTTTCAAAAGCCCTTTTTTCCCTCTGTCGAAGTGCGCTTTCAAGACGCAGGCGTTCCCCGGCGCAGCGCTGGCGCTCGGTTAAAGTGCCGCGCCCCAGGTGCCCTTGGAGATTAGAATCGGCCGCTGCAATGCATCCGTGGTGCACAGGCGGGTCCACAGCACGGCATCCAGGGAGAAATCAAACAGTCAGATGGGCAAAATTGGGCCCAGGCGGCTTGGTTATCAGACGGCCAGCTGCGCAACCCTCCCGACACGAAGCCCAGCACCTCGTCGGAGAGGGAGGAAGCCAACACGGGCCACCTCCGGGGAAGCGAAGGGGAACGGCCTGGAAACCAACCCTGGGAGGAACCACCAAAGCGTGTCTACTCTGGACAAGAGGCCTGCCGGACCGAACCCGGGTCCCTCCCAGCCAGCATCCTCTTTGCACAGTGCCCGGCCTGGCGCCCCCACAAAAAGCCTGCAAGCAGGACAGGGAGAGATGCAGCACCTGAAGGGACCCTCCTCTTCTCGGCCCCGAATCGCCCACCCAGCAGTTTCACGGGATGGAGAAAATCTCGCCAAGGGGGTGGACTAGATGACCTCTGGTGCAATGCCCAACTCCGATACTCTGCTTCCAGCAATGCCACGCCAGCGAGTTTGCAGCAGCGACGGTCTTAAGGGATTCCTTTGTGGGGGGAATTCTAGGGGAAGCTTAAATTTCAATCAAAGCCTCTGCTTCTTTCTTTCCTCTCTCAACTTTTTTCTAAATGAGAGAAGATGAATTAAACATTAAAGATAAGTGGAAAATCCTGTATTTATTTGGTGTGAGAACATTTTGCTCCAAAATCCCAACAGCTTATGACAGAATGGAAGAAGTTGGACCCTCTGCCTGCTGCCTCTCTCCGCGACAGGAGGAAAACTTCAGCTGTCTTTGGAAATGAGGAGAGGTGGGAGTGAAGCCATTGTCTCCATCCTGGCTCAGGGCTGGCGATCTCTGAATGTGCCCCGGCCGGGCTGGCGATGCCGGATCCCGAGGGCCTCCGCGAGCCTTCGCAATTAAATGCGATCGCTTTGCTGCCTGCAGTTTGGGGCCATCAGGGTGATGGTCCAGAGCGAGTTCCCAGAGGAGCCCCGGCCTCCAGAGCGCTCTGCCCCCTGGTGCCCGTGCAGAGCACAGCAGGAAAGGGCCGCTGGCTTCCAAAGTGGGTGCCCCAAACCTTCGCTGCATTTTTTTCAGAACCCGTCTGTTTTAATTGCTAAGGATGCGCATTTTCTAAGCAGATTTGATCCCCAAATGTGCATTGGGAAGATGCATTTTGATCCAGTTCTGGGGCAGAGGCTCTTGTGCGGCAAAAGCCCGTGATGGGCACGATCCGGAGTGACTCTGTGCTGACCTCACCTTCCACAAGAGGAACAACCCTTGCTGAGGTCCCTCCACTCAGTTTGGGGGGTGCCCTTCCCCCCTTCCCACAGGGCACCCCATTCAGTTGGATCTCCAGGCCCTTGTTAGCATTTCTGGAAGACTAGAGGGGTGCCAGCGGAGGGGGGTACCCCACTTAGAAACATAGAAACTGAGCGAGTCAGAAGGGAGCTCCGAGGACATCTAGTCTGACCCCCGGCTCAGGTACCAGTTTGAACCTCCCTGAACATGCCAAAGAAATGCGCACTTGTGCATTGGTTAATGTGCATTAATTCTATCATCTGTTCATTCACGGGCTTTTTATTTTACCTGCATTCATTCTTCTTGCACTAATTATAATAGATTCTGGTTTTTTAAAAACACAGTTCCATCAGTGAGTGGAAAGATGCCTGACAAACCACAGAGTACAGATGGCACAGACTTAATGAAATCTGTACATCCATAATCCCCAGCAGATGGGGATCAGAGGTCGGGATGCATGAGAAATTAGCCAGAAATTGAGTAAATTTTCATTAGAATTTACTCAACTCCGGGAACTAAATTAAGACCTGGATGCAATTTGCTGCTAAACCCTATAATTTGCAAGCTTCGCGTGCAAATCGAAGAAAAAGTGCCCCGAAATGCACAGAAAGTGGCAGTTTTGAACAATGTGTGCAGAAAGTGAGAGCACGGACATTTCAAAGAGTGATACATGCATTTGAGCAAATGCACATGGAGATGCGTGCATTTCCGGGCAAGCGTCGCGACGCGCACGGTCTGCCGTGGATCCGGGCCGGGACGAGGACGGAGCAGCCGTTCAGGGAAGCGGGACATGCTCCTGGTTTGGGGGTGCGCTGAGCCCTTCAAAATGTGCTCAGCCCTGGTTAATGCGGAGAGACGTGCTTGCTACGCGCGCATCCCTGCAAGGACCACGGCGACCGACTCGACGTGGCCGGTTCACCTGGAGATCCCCCAGCGCCGCTCCCCCGACCTTCTGCCTTGGGGGGCGAGGACTGCAGCCCCTCAGAAACGCTTGCCAGCACGCCCGGGTAGGTGCATGCCTGGCTGGGGAGGAAGCGTGTGAGTGCGGGGGGCCTGCGAGCACCCGGACCCTGGAAGAGGAGAACGGGAAGGGCCGGCAAGCCACTGGGGCGCACCTCTGCTCCATGCCCAAGCTGCCGGAGGACATGCAAGGGGCGCACACCGCCTCGGGGGCGCCTGTGAGGCTGCGTGGGCAGGAGGCGGCTCTTGCGCGGAGCGGGGCCCGCCGGCAGAAGCCAGCCAAGAGCACGTGCGGGCCGCTCGCCCGCGGGAAAGGCCCTCGGCCTCGTGGAGCAGGCACCCCCACTTTCAGGAAGAGCCCCCCCCCATGCCGCCACTGGGTTTAAGGAACACGGTGGCTCTTCTGTGGGTTGGGGGGGCGGGATGCCCTCAAATTGCTCCTGAAGGGCACATCTCGAGGACGTGCCTGGGCTGGGCCAGAGCCGAGAGCGCGCTCTTCAGGGATCGAATGACCGCCCGCTCTGGAGGAGGAGGAGGGAGCGCAGCCGTGCCTGGAGCAGCTGCCGGAGGATTAAGAGAAGCAGGGGGCCCCACGGGGGCCCTCCTTGAGCCCGGCACCTTCTGTGCCACAAGGCCTCCCCGCCAGAGCCACGGCCGCATCGTTCCGTATCACCAGAACCCCCTTCCGCTAGCCTGCCCTCCCCGCCCTGCTATCCTCCAAATATTGTGGGTTCCAATTCCCATCAGCCCCAGCTAACTTGCAAAATAAGTACATCGGATAGGAACACCAATGATCTGAATGTCGGCAGCCTTTCGAGGGGGACTCCGTGTCCCTTCCTCGCGTGCCCCATCGCTGCAACAGAGCACCCCAGGGTTTGGAGAACATGGGCTGCCTTGCCCAACCTGGGGCCTTCCGGACGCCAGTGCCCATCATCCCCAGGGAGCAGGGAATCTGGGGGTGCAGAGGTGAGCCGTGCAACACGTGAGCCGCCAGGCTCTTAACGGAGGAGGCGCAGCTTCGTGGGGTCTTCCACACCTCGCAGCCCGTGTGCCCACTCTCCCCAGCCACCCCACGGCACCCCGACCCACTTGAGAGCACGGCACGAACGCCAGGGCTTGCGGAGGGGGCTGGGGGCCTTCCCGCTCTGCGGACGGACGAGCCAGAGCCCGGGACTCGCTCCAGCCCTCAAGGGCGCTGCACGCAGACCGCCGTGCAAAGTGCTTGCCTGGCCCCGCGCCGGCCTCGGGCGAGACGTGCGCACAGGCGGGGCGAGAGAGCTGCAGGGGGGCCCAGCGGTGGCCGGGGGCCCAGGAGGGGCCGAGGAGGCCCGGCTGCTCCGCATTCCCACAAGAAATGCTGGGCTGGGGTGCGGGAGGGGGCGCCCCGGAGCAGCTAGTCGGGGGGCTCGGGAGCTTGTGGCACTGAGGGGGTCTCGAGAGAGCACTGGCCAACATGGGCCGGGCTTTGCCTCAGAGGATCGGGCCCCTGAAGAAAGGGGCGGGCCAGAAGGGCGCTGGGAGGCTGGGCAGGCCGGCTGCCAACACGGAGCCCTCGCAGGGCTGCCGAGCCGCCCAGCTCCGGCTTCGGGACGATGCCGCTGGCCATGTGGATGTCTGGGGTCAGCTGTGGCTGGATGATTTGTGGGTGTTTATGGCCCTGGCTGTCTTCCCCGCACCTTCACCATTTTCATTAGTGCATCATTTTACTGCATCTTTTCTAAGAATGCTCTTGGGAGGTCTCCTCCCTGCAAGGAGGCCAAGAAATGCTTTCAATAAAGACACGCACGAGCCGGGACTCGCGGACTCCCGTCTCCGCAGCTCTCCCTTCCCCGTCCTTAAAATAACCTGCCGCGAGCTCCAGGAGCATTCCTCGGACACCGGGCCTCTCAGAAAGGAAGCCAGGTCCCGCTCTCTCCGCACGCGCTTGGTGAGCTCCAGGGCCGGCCTATAAATAGCCTCCTTGGAATGTCAGCTCAGCTGTGCCCCTCCGCCTCCTGCTCCTCCCGGGGTCTCTCCGATCCGGCCGCTCGGCCTCCTCCCCTGCCCCCAGCTTCCCCGCGGGAGCACGGCCCTGCGCACCTTGTCCCCCCGTGCAGAGCGTCTCCTCCGGCCGGAGCACTTGGCCCCGGCCTTCGGGACGGCCCTCGCCCTTCAGCGGCAATGTTTGCAAACATTCCGTGACGCCGCGAGGCACTGCAGCCAATGGCTCTTTCCATTGAAAAAAACCCCAACACGCGGGCGGATAGCAATTAAATTCCAAAGTGCCACAGCGCACGTGGGCAGCCAGCTGACAGATCATGCGGCCTGTCCAATTTTCCTAAAGGTCTCGGGGTGGCAGGGAAGAAAGAATTCTCCGCAAAGCGCCGCCGAACAACCTTCCGTAGTCCAAGGCCCCTCCCTGCCTTTGCATCCCCTCGGCCGCGCTTCCTGGCTTGGTGACACCTCTGCCGGTTCGACCCTTTGCCACGTGCAAACTGGCAGGAGTCCCGCTCAGCGCCAAGCTGCATTTGTGCGGAGGAGATTGGGGGGGGGATGAGACCACCCGCCTTCTTCACTGCAGGTCTGCAGGGGTCACCCGTTTCAGGCGACGTTATTCAAAGCCCAAGCGCCAGAAAACGGACTGCCTGGTTCCCCAGCTGGAATGTGGGCACACCGAGCGTGCGTTCCACATTTGGCATCTTTGGTTCGTTCTGCCCAGCTTTGGCTCCTCCTGAATTCCCGTTTAATTAAGTTCATTTCTAATGTTAGCTACAGGCCCTGATGCATGCAAAATCCGGCACCGGTGGGAGCCGCCATTCTCCGGGTTTCTGCAAAGAGCAACTGGGGGAGGGAGACGGCTCGCTCGCTCGCTCGCTCTCCCCCGCCCCAGTCCCAATCCCGTGTCTGAGGAACGCTCGCCCACAAACGCTTTCTGCTGGGCAAGGACCATCGTGGAAGGTGTCCACACGGGAAGCGCGAGTGCAAAATGCGCACTTCAGAGCGAGCACAACGCTGAGCAGGGATCAGGGCTTGACCGTCAGTTTGCAAACCGGCTCAGGAATAAGCTGAAAGAAACATTTTCCATCTCACTTTCCGGCTCCCAGCCAGCTCATGACAGCGGCTCCCCCCCGGGGGCCTTCTCTTGAATCCATTCCAGCAAGCCACCTCAAGATGCCATGAGGGCTAGCAGCTTGACTTTCGGGGGAAGCAGGCAAAAGTCGATGCCCGCTAGCTATGGGGGCGATAAGAAACCTGCAGGATCAGGCAGGTCCGGACCCCTAAATCTTTGCAGGGGCACTGAAAAAAAGGGGGGGGCACTTCATTTGGTTTTTTAAAGGAAAAACTGAAAGCTGTTTTAAAGTATTTGTTCAAATTTTTTTAGGAAGGACAGAGAAAACGGAGGGGGCTGCTAGCCCACCCCGGCTCCCTGCTTGCTCAGAGTACCACATGCCGTGGGACAGAAACCGGGCAGGACTCCGTCTTTCCGTCCGGGTCTGCAGCTCACCGTGAGGACAAAGGAGGGCCCTGTGGAAGGAACCCACACCAACATGCCCTTAGCTTGTTGGCTGGGGCTGATGGGACTTGAAGTCCAACATTTCGGGAGGGTGCCAGAAACACAGGGGGCTTTCTTAGAACAACGCATATGCACGACTCTCCAAAGGTATTTTAGTAAATAAAGCCATTTCTCATTCACTAACATACGCCCAGGCCCTCCCTCGCCCATAGGATTCCGAATTCCCCCTTTTCGGTCTAATCCAGAAGACCACCTGTCCCCGGCCAGCTTCTCTCCTGATGTTCTGGACAACACCTGCCAGCATCCCTCAGCACCCTCCCTGCTGGCTGGGCCTGAAACATCTGGAACACACCACTTCAACTTTCACCTTCTGTTCTTATTCATTAGTAAATAATAAACATTAATATTCATTCTATTTCTATACCCCACATAGCTGACACGCTGTTGAAATGCAATAGAGAACAACATTAAGGATCAAAACTGGTTGTGCAATATCGTAAAAGAACGTTAAAATAGAAAAACAATTTTAGACTCAGCCAAGAGCAAGAGAGAGGCACCTGGCGAATTTTATCAGGCCCCTGAGTGACCAGCGAGCTCCCTACAGGCGTCCCCAAAGAGGGCTGGAAAGGTGGCAGGTGGGGCACCCAGAGGGCTGCAGCTGGGAGGTTGTTCCAAGGATGGGGGGCCTTGCCACCCTCCAAGCCACTGGAGGGTTTGGTGCC
Source organism: Varanus komodoensis (assembly GCF_004798865.1). Lineage (NCBI taxonomy): Eukaryota > Metazoa > Chordata > Lepidosauria > Squamata > Varanidae > Varanus > Varanus komodoensis. The sequence continues at coordinate 9,610,621 of NW_025335873.1, forward strand.
CAGGTGAGGCTGAACATACACCCTGGTTCCTCTTAGAAGGCAGAAACAGCCCCGTTTTCCTCATCAACCCAATTCCCTCCACTGGTCTGTTTGATTTCAAGAGCGGAGGGGAAGAAACGCCACTGAAACCTCACCGGGGGAGCCCCCCCTTCAAGCAATTCGCTGCAAACATAGCTGAAGCCACGGCGAGCAGCAAAAGTCTTGAAGATGCTTCCATATTTAGGCGGCTGTTACATAAGGGTGCCGAAAGGGAGGAGATTGGGGAGAGGGGCAAGCGAAGCGACCGCCCTGGATGTTCAAGGCCGTTCTCCCGCCGTGGCCAGCCCGGCTCGACGCCTCGGCACCAGCTGGCCGCTTCTGCCCCACGGAAGCCGGACTGCAGAGCGCGTCGAACCCCGGGCGGCGGAACGGCCCCGGGAGCCAGAAAATGCACGGGCCGGATGCGTGGAGACACGGCTCCTTGTACCCCTCCCTGGCAGCTTCCACGGCCACACCGTGGAAACGGGGCAAAAGACCTGCCCCCACAGCGCCTGCCCTCGTGGATCCCACAAGATCTCCTCCAGAAACTGACCTCGCCATGCCCCTCGTGGAGGCTGCCCCCAAAATAACCGCTGCAGTTTTCCCCGTGCAAAACGTAATACCGCCTCTCTCGTGCTTGTTCTTATTCGATTACACCGCATTTATGCCCGGCCTTTCTTCCCCCTGCAAGCAAGCCAAGGCTGCTTCTAAGCCGCTCCTCCTCGGCATTTTGTCCTCACAACAACAATCCTGCGAGGTAGGTGAGGCTGAGAGCGACTGGCCCAAAGCCACCCGGTGAGCTTCCTGGCCATGTGGGGGCTAGAACAGGCTCTCCTCGGTTTCAGCCCGACAATCCGCCCACTAGTCCATGCTGCCTCTCACAGCCGGCTTTTACTACCCCGAGGCAAGATCTGAGCAGAAGCATTTGGGTTGTCAGGGAACATCTTTGCCAAATGCTAAAGATCTCAGCAGTGCTGGCCGTACCTTTACACACTGACGCATTTCGCTGCTGTAATTATAGCTTTCTCATGCCTTTTTCTCCATGGAGACTAAGGTGGCACAGGGGCTCCCCCCCTTTTCATTTCCATCTGCACAACAACCCTGTGAGGTGGGGTAGGCTGAGAGGGTCCAGAATTACCCAGCGAGCTGCATGGCCTAGGAGGGAAACAAGCTGGGCTCTCCCAGTCCTAACTATGATATAGCACAGATTCCCACCCACCCAAAATCTTTCTTTTTATTTTAAAAAACCACCCTTTCTGTCTCTCCAGAGGTTCTGCCCCCCCCCATTCCAGGGGGTTTCTGGGGGGAAGAATGGCTCCCCCCACCAGTGAGCCAAAGCTCCTTTGCCCAAAATACTCCACCCTTTGGAGAGCTCATGTTTCAAGACCAAACGAAAATTTGGAGGAAGCCCAAATTAAGGAAGCCAAAAGCCCAGCGCTGGAGCCAAGAGAAGTACGGCCAAGAAACCCTCCACGCCTCCCCCCCGCCGGGCCCCTCCAGTCCATCAATATTAAAATCCTGCACCAAGGAAACATTGCTCTTTTGCATAAGTTATGCAAATGGCGACAACATGCACCATTTTTTTCGGGCTTCATTCACCAGCGGAGGGGTCACAACGCTACGTCCGAGCCCCCCCCCCCACCACCACCACCACTGGGGAGCTCAGTCAGCTATTCTCCCAGCCTCAGTAATTTCAACACTCGTGACCTCCTCGTGCTCCCACATAGCTTGCCACCATGAGGTCTAGAAACTTACATGGCTTTCTCCCTCTTTTTAACCGGAGAGGGACATTCTCAAGACTTCCCCGCTCACAGCCTAAACATAAGCAGTCCAGCCTGGCACAATGCAGTCCGAGTCGTCACCCCCCGGAAGAACAGGGGACCGGCGCTTCTGCCTGCCGGCCACCCATCGGCCAGGTGACGGCGCGTCTGCAACGCACAGCCCGAACTTCCCGAGCGCGCTCGCCCCTGCAGGTGAGCCGTCCCGCCCGCGCCGCACAGGTGTGCGGTCCGGCCTGCGCCTCTGCCCGGCCGGGCGCCCAGCGCAGCTGGCCCGGGAACCGCCGCCGCCTGCCTCGTCCCGCGCGGCTCCCTCCCGGCGCCGCAGCCCCGACCCCTGCCCGGCCGAGGCGCCCCGCGCCCCTCGCCGCCGCCCGCGCGGCCCCGAGAAGCCCCGGTCGGAGGAGACTTGCAAACTTCGCGCCCGGCGCGCCTTACCCCGAGACCCGTCCTCCTGGCCCGAGAGGCTGTCCGGCTCCATGGCTTCACGCCGCCGCCGCCGCCGCTCGGCGGCCCCGCGCCTCGGAGCGCGCGCGCTCAACCGCGGGGGAAGCCAAGCCAAGCGCGAAGCCCCGGGGCCGCTCCGCCGCCGCCGCCGCTTCACCTGCTCCGTGCGCGGGCATCCCCTCCGTCAGGGGCCGCCTCTCTTCCTGGGCACGGCGCGCCCCGGCAGCCCTCCTGACGCCGCGCGCCCCGCGTGCCCGGCAGGCCCGGGTCCGGCATCTCGCCCGGTGCCTCATCCGCCCCGCTGGCTCGCCGCCCTGCCAGGTCCCGGGGCGGCCCGGCCCGGGGCGGCCCCTGCGGGGGAAAGTTTCAGCGGCCGGCGGAGGTCGGAGCCGCTCGCGCGGGGGGCGCGGGAGGAAAGGGCCGGCGCCCGGTCTCCAAGCTACGCCGTTGCATAACGCGAGCGGCTGCGGCAGTAACAGCCCCAAAGTGGCGCGCCGCGGCGGGCGGGGAGAGGCGGCGCGGGCGGCCGAGGCCCGCGCGGATCGTCGCCGGGGGCTTGGGCAGTGCCGGGGCGCCGGCGCCCCCTGCGCCTCCCCCGCCAGGCGCAGCTGCCGCTCGGCCCGTGCGCCCTGGAGAGGCGGCGAGCGAGCCGGCTGCGCGTCGGGCTGCCCGGCCGCCCGGGAGGAGGCGGCTGCCGTCCGTCCAAGCCGCGCGGCAGGCGGGGGCCTCGGCAGCTCCGTGCCCGGCGGCCGTCGCACCTTTGCTGCAGTGCCACGTCCCGGATTTACCTCTCTTGGCAAGCCGTCCGCTCGCGCGGCCGGCGCGGCCTCCACGCGCGCCAGGCGCAGCCCGTGCCAGAGGGGCGCGCTGCCGCGGAGCCTGAGTCACGGGCGCCGCGGGGGCGCCAGGAGGGCGGCGGGCCCCGGACCCCTCGCGCTCCGCCACGGGCCGGGCCAGGCAGCCAGGGGCGCCGGGCGCGGGGGGCTCGCTCGGGCCAGGGGCGCCTGGCAGCGCTCCAGCGAGGCAGAAGGGCGGCAGGGGGTGCACGCTGCGGGGGGGGGGAGCCAAGAGAGGGCCGCGCACTGCTTCCCACAGGGATCCACCGGAAGTGGCCTCTGCCCAGCACACTGCTCCTGCACGCAGAGGCTCCACGTAGCCCTCCAGGCCGCACCCTCCCCGCAGACGGGTCTGATCCAGCCGCTCGTTTGGGCTGCACGCTTTGGCTCCACAAAGGGATGTGGGGAGACCCCTCCCCCTCCCCCACCTGGCAGTGGCCCTGCTGAGAGCAGATCCCCTCCCACAAGGAAGAGGGGCGATCCTCCAATGGCCAGGAGGGACCCCACCCCCGGGGACCACCCTGAGCACCCCCTGCGGCAGGTCCCCCCAATGGCAGCGGATGGACCTGCCAGAGCGACCAGGGCCCAGAGGCAGGAGGGCTGCTGGGAGAAAGCAGAGGCCTTCTGGCCAGGGGCGAGGGGGTCTCGGGATCACGTGTGCTGCCTGGAATGTTTTGGCCGGCGCTTTCAGGCCCGTGAAAGGCTGCGGCTCGCTGGCCCCCAGAGCCACTGGCAGTGGGCGGAAGGAGGCTGGGCTGGCTGCGGAACAAAGGCGCGGGCGCGGGAGAAGGCGCTTGCGGAGCTGTGCAGAAGCATTAACTTAGTGGGCTGCAGCGCTGGCTCGGTAATTGCAGCCTGCCTGCCGAGCGAGGGAAATTTCTCGGTGGTTCGGCCGGCCTTAAAGCTGCGCTGGCACTCAAGGACTGCTCACCCTTCCTCACGCGCCGCTTCACCCGCGGGGTCACGGGGGCTGTGGAGAGACCCCCGCGCACTGTGCAGAGCCCCATTGAATACGAAGCGCAGCGCAGCGCTGCCCAGGGCTGGGTCCCCTCTGGACACCGAGGGGCCTGCAGGTCCCTTCTGCCAGGCGCCTCCCCCAAGAGCAAAATGGCGTCTTCCCTTTAACACGGAGCCTGGCAGCAGCCTCCAGAGCCTCTTATCTGGGTCCGGAGAGTGCTTGGGGGGGCATCAAGCTCACCCCCACCACCCCTGCCTTGGCCTTGGGTGCTGGGACGCCTCCTCCCCCTTCGCCTCAACAGTGTCCCTTCTGGGTCCAGGATTTTGTCCGGCCCAGGGGTTCTGGACAGAATCCAAAGAAATCTGCATGTGCCGATTCATACCTGTATATACAAATTTAGACGTAATTAGGGGGAGTTATTTATCTTTCACACAAAGAAGAGCCAGCCGATTAATTTCTCAACCAAGTCATGTCTCCTGCAACAAAACCCTTCCACTGACTCAGGATTTAGCAAGAACCCTGGCAGGCAACCTTCTCTCTCTCTCTCTCTCCCCCTCTCTCCCTCTCTCTCTCTCTCTCTCTCTCTCTCTCTCTCCCCCCCCCCCCCCCCACCCTCTCTAGGGCTGCATTCCCCCTGAGCCCTCGAGTCAGTGGCCGGGGGGCCCAGCCAGCCCGGCAGGGGCCAGAACGCCCAGCAGTGGGCCTCCCCACAGCTCTTCTCCCTGCTCACGCAGAGGGCGCTCCAGGGAAGGAGCAGAGCCGCCGGATCCCAAGTCACGGGCTTCTGCGGTCCGGAGGGCCCATGGCTGGGGCCGTCCTCCTCCTCACCGGACCTCTGGGAAGGCCCCAAGCACGGCTTGAGCCCCACTGGCCCCCGGGGGCAACCCAAAGACCCGGCACCGGCCTCAGCGTGGTCTCAACTGGATAGGGGAGTGGGGTGCGCAGGCCCTGCCCCCCAGGTGCCGCGAGGGTCCCGGCCCGCTCGGAGGCGAGCGAGCTGGCAAGGTGCTGCTGGGGAGGCACCGGCCGCGTGGGGTGTGGCTGCCACTGCGGCTCCGTCTGGAGCGGGATGGGAGCATGTGGCCGAGGCAGGAGAGACGGACGGTGCCCACCGTTGACCGCAAGCCGCCGCAGCCGCTCCGGCGGTCTCATGGAGCTCTGCAGCCCTTCCACCAAACGGCGGAGCTCCTCTCTCTGAAGGGGCTACGGAGGGCTTTGAGAAAGGGAGGGGAGACCCTGCCGAGAGGGGGGCCTGGCAAGGGACCCTTCAAAAGCTCGGGAATGAATGGGTCCGGGGGGGAGGGCTGCCCACGCCTCCGAGGGGACGGGCCCTTTTGCACTGAGTTCAAGTCTGCTTCGGAGCTGCCGGATTAGAAAGGGGGGGGGGTGCAGAATTCCGGCTTGGGAAAGGCTGTTGCTTTGCAACCGCTTGCATAGGAGTGGATCTCACAGAGAGGTGGGGGGGGAGGGGGGGCCGCCGGCTAGGCAGCACCCAGCAGTGGTCAGCCGGCCAGAGTTGGCACGGAAGGTTCTGGGCTCGGAGGGGGCCCGGCAGAGCCGGGGCCCAAACCAGCCTCAGCGCCACCCTCTCTGGGCTTCGCAGGGAAAGGCCCCCTCGGTGAGGGGCACGGAGCCCCCAGTCCCGCTGGCCTAGACGAGGACCCACTGCCCCATCCCCGGCCGGGACACCTGGAGGGTACCCTGCGCTGCCACGGCAGGAGCGGGAGGGCAATTCCCACCCCCAGACCAGGCACACACTCCTGTTCCGCCCCAAATACGCCTTGGGACCCTGCATGCTGCAGGCCACACCTGGGCGCTTCCCCCCCCCCCCCCCCCCGCCAGAGGTCAGCCTGCTCCGCTATATAGATCGTCCTTAATGGTGCATCTCGGAAAACCGTCGGGCTGCAATCCATTGTCTTTGTGGTCTGCCGCTTTGTGAGGTGTTGAGAACCACACAGGGAACTCTTGGGTGATACTGAAATGAAGGGCGACGACGCAAGTGCAGGGCGAGAACGGGGCCAAGAGGTGCAGCGTCCGCCCCCGCGGCCCGCGGGAAGTGGGCTGGAAGGCGGCCGGCAGCACAGCCCCCCCTCGGGCTCGAGCCGAGGCCCCTTCCCCACGGCAGGCGGCTCGGAGCAGCTCGCGCACGTTGCTTAGCAATGGCGTGTGGGAAGAGCGGGCAGCTCGGCCGCTGGAACGCCGGCGAGCAGCGGGAGAAGGCCGCCTCGTCTTCCTTGCGGAGGGAACTAACACGGCCCCCGAAAAGGAGGCTGCGGGGGAGGCCCTGGGCCCCACCCAACGCCCCCAGCGTTCCCCGGGCGAGCGCGGGAAGGGTCTCGGGTCGTAACTCCTCTGGCGCCCCACGGATCCCGAGTACTTCTCTCCCACTGGTTTAGGGTGAATCCCCCCCTCGCAGGCCCTCCTCTGGCTTCTGGAGGGGGTAGATTAGTCAACAGACCATAATAGGCCTGCTGCGCTGGGTTTGTGCTTTAAAAGCAAGCACGTTTTAATGTATGATCCCAGGGGAACAGGGAGAATCTTTTTATTTCTGATCCGCCACTGAACGGAGGTGAGACATGTGGGTCTGAGCGAGACGGGGCGGGCCTTGGGGGAGAAGCTGGTGGGCCCACTCTGGGCTGGGGGCGTCCCCATTCTCGCCGTGTGGGGAAGCTACTCAAAGGTATGACGCTGGATCCGGGCAGGGCGTGTGTGCGAACGCAGGTTGGTGCAGCCAGGGGCTGCCGTCAACGGCATTCTGCGCCTGCAGAGCCCGGGGGGGGGGGGGCACCTTCCCCTCCCTTCCCTGGGGTCCGGCAAGAGCAGACGGGCCTTGCATCCTCCTTCAGCAAGGATGTCCCCTTTGGATAGCACAATCTCAGGCTGACCATCACAGTCTCCCCACACGCACCCCCCCACCGCCCACCACACCCCCCGTGTACATTTGCACAAAAGGAAAGCGTGCCCTCCTCGCGGTGCGGTCCCGCTCGGTCTCCCCCCTGGATGCCGACTGGCGCAACGGCGCTCAGCGTGCAAGAGAGCCAGCCCGGGCCCGGCTGGAAGGGGGCGCCGCGTTTCCAAACACTCATTCGACTTGACAGAAAAGGGACTGAAAGAGGAATCCGGAGGCGAAGAGCATGCCAGAGAAACTCTGACGGGTTGGCTGGGTTTTCTTGCGCTTACCTTCCTTGGGGGACGGAGAGGCGTGTGCACATGTCTCTCTTCTGCTCTCCACGCATCTCCCCGGCCGCATCGGATGCTGGAAGGAGAGCCAAATACAATACGATCAGCAATCCCCGTTTCCCTGCGGAATATTGCTCCGAGACTTATCCTGCCCTTATGTTCACTCTACCGAAGGGCTCTGTGTATTCTGTGTGCCATGCAGATGCCGAAAGAGACACCGTCTCGAGGAGATGTGGCACTTATCGAAGGAAGATGGGAGGAGGAGGGCAAAGGAACACAGCGCGGTGGGCAAGGCCAAAGGCCTCCCTTCGACAGGAAGCTCTTGCTAGAGAGAAGCTGCCCTTGGCTTCTCCCGGCCGGTGGCAGGAGCTCCAAGCGCCTCCCTTCGGCTTGGCCGTCGCAGGATGACTGGCCGGAGGTGCCACCACAACGTTCACGGAAGGACCCCGGCATGCTTTGGGCGGGGAGAAAAGCACCCCGAGTCCCCGGCTGCTTGCGCAGCTGCCGGGTGGTGCGGAGGGACATGGTGACAGGCGGCTGCGCAGCTCGGGAACGGCTCCGGCCCTCCCTGAGGAACGGTCCCCCACTCGTGCTGGTAGCGTTTGGCACGAACGAGGCCAGCTATGGGGCAGCCGGGGGCAGCCTGGTGGGGGGCGGGCGGGTGGGAGCGGCCCTGCCACAAGCCGGGGCTGCTGTGGGGGCAGCGGGCCAGGCAAGCCGCCCCGTCCGGGAGCAGGCGGCCCTTGGAGGGTCAGACGCGTGGAGGGCCGCTCGCAAAGCGGGGCCCAGGAAAGCAGGCCGTTGTGCCCCAGGAAGCCACACCGGTGAGGCGGCCACGGGAGGCTTCCCCAGGGAGTGCCCCCCACCCGTGCTCAGCTTTCCCTCCCTCCTCAGAGGAGACATCCTCCAACTGTGCAAAGCAAACTGCAGGTGGCTGTTCTCCAGGTTCAGCCACAGAGCCGCCCAATTGGAATGAGGTCCAAAAGTGTACATCACGGGGGGGGGGGGGATTGCACACCGAAACCCACACGTAGGCGCAAACACCATTCAAAACACCTTATCTATGCCGAATCCCTGTCCAAAATGCATGCATTAGACCCAAATGCATTCCAAAGCTCCCATCAGAAATGCGCACGGTACCCATGCCGACACTCGGGCTCGGTTCTGCCTTTCAAGGAACCCCGAGTGCGAGACGAACCGTGCGCGAGCTCGGGGGACACGGAAGGGATGGCGCGGCCCACCCTCTCCCACCGCCGTCCACCTCCTCCTCCTCACGCATGCCTCTAATGGGTTTTCTGGTGAGGGACGAACGATTGTGCGATTCAGCCTTGGCCGGCCTACATTCCCTCCCCACCCCTCTCTTTGCGGTGCAGGCCTCGGGATAAAGCGGCTGCCGCTATTAATGCAGCCCCCACGCCGGGGCCGGGCTTTTGTACGAATCGAATTGGTGCCAAACAACCTCTCTCGGTCAGGGCTTCCTTTCATCCTCGGGAGGGAGGGGGGTGCGATTTCGATCGAGGAGTCGTGCTGTTTCTCCTATTTCCCATTTCCACTTTCAGCTGCCCGGAGCATGTGAATGGAGGAGCCGGAGCTCGCTGGAACGAAGCGCGTTCGAACCCGGCCGCCCTGGCCTCCGTTGCCGAAGCCCGGGTGGCCCTGCCGGAGAGAGAGAAGGCGCTCCCGTGTTGGTGGTGCTGCTTCTGAGCAAAGGCAGCCGGAGGGATCTGCGCTGCGCTGGGGGAGGATGGATGGGGCCCTCGTGGAAGCTGGCTCTCCTGCCGCTGCAGATGTGGCCACCTGCGTTGAGGCATCCCCCTTAAGACAAGGGGCGCGCTCAAGCTGTGCACGCAGGCCGAGGTGAACCTGGCTTGGCAGGACGGACCGAACCCGAGCGGCCTCTCGCAGGGGCCCAGTGGCTCTTGCCGAGATTCAGGCCCTCCTCTCCTCTCCTCTCCTCCAGATGAGCAGCCAAGCACCTAAATACTTGGGGGGGGGGGGGTACCATGGGTAAGGCAAGGGATCGGAGAATTTCGTCACTTGGAATGGATTGTTTTAATTCTCTAGGAGACACGGACAGAGCCAAGCGGCAGCCAGGCCTGGCTCCTGGTCACTCCCCTGCTGTGGGCCTTTTGGGGTTCATGTCCCACCGTCCCCTGCAAAGAGCCCAAGGCATTCGTGATCCCCCTCCCCATCCACTTTATCCCACAACAACCCTGTGAGGTAGGACAGGCTGACAGTCTGGGACTCGCCCCAGCCCCCCAGGAACTTCACAGCCAGAGGAGGACCTGGCCCCGGGACTCCGGAAACCTGGTCCGCCCCTCTAACCACTAGCCCCTCCGGCTTTCAGCGGCTTCCTGCCGGGAGGCTGAAGGAGAGCCCGTTGCTCCGGGGTGAGCCCGTCGCAGGCCGGAGCGTGAGATCCCTCCCGTTCCAGGGCATGGGAAGGAAAGGGGGGCCCTCGGCGCAACGCACCCCCAGGGAGTCAGGGAGCCCTTCCTCTTCCAAGAGAGGGCTTTCGGCTCCCTCTGCTGGTCAGCCACACGCGGCCCAGGCGGGACACTCGCTTCCGGAAGGGGCGGGGGAATTTGGCTGGGGAGCCCCTTCTGGCAACAGGCCTCGCAGCGCTGAGGATGAACTACATCCGTGTTTCATTTCCCAAACATCAGCTTGTTTCCGCCTGTTTGGACATCAGTTTGCCAATCAAGCCAAAGCAAATATCTGCGTTAAATTTTGCACACAAGTGTGCGAGCATTTCTTCTCATAGATGCATTTTGGGGTCGCACTTCCTGGCACCCTTCTTGCTAATTCACTTCTGCTTAGACGTTCTCCTCGTATATGTATGATCGTGTGCCATTTTGCCAGCATTCGTGTGTGTGTGTGTGTGTGTGTGTGTGTGTGTGTGTGAGAGGGAG
>NW_025335873.1:9620849-9628290 GCF_004798865.1 Varanus komodoensis
GAGGTGTGGACCTTATTTCAACATAGGCTGGGCTGAAAACAATGGAAGGAGAGAGGGTTTTTTGTGAGCGGAGCTGGCTGGAGCCGGGGGTCAGACTAGATGGCCCAGGAGACCCTTTCTGACCCGTCCTTTCCAGTTTGGCTGCTCTGCACGTCCAGCATGGCCGCCATCCAGCCTGAGAAACCTCCGCATCCTCCAGCTTGGGGCAGAAGGGTCTGCAGTGCAGTGCTGGGAAAGGGCTAGTCAGGCAGCAAGCCAGCTTCCCCGGAAACCACCAGATGGTGCAACGGGAGTACAAATTGGAGTCCTTGAGGGCCCTTAATCCTCGGGACGAAGGGCCGATTTTGACCCAGGCACATGAACGGACTCGCATCATTGCATGTTGCTTCTGTTGCTTCCCTAGATACCTCTTGGCTCGATCCCTCGAGCGGCCAGGGAGGGTTTCGGGGGTGCCCGGACCCTGCGTTCCTGGCGAGCTCAGCCGGCGTCTGTGTGGCCCTTGCCGGGAAAGGAGCCTGTCCACCGCGTCTCCTGCCAGAGGGCAGCTTGTGGCGCACGTGACATGGAGGACTGGCTGTCCCACAAGGGCTTGCGGGCTTCCGTCCGGCTCGGCTGCCTCGCGAGGCAGGGCTGAGCGCAGGAGGGAGCGTGCGGAGACACAAGGGGGGGTTCGAGGGGGGCAGGCTGCAGGCAAGTGTGTCCCGAGCGAGCTCGGTGTTTCGCCAGAAAGCAAAGCACTTGCCCACGGGACTTCGGGTGCGCGCACTCCTGCAGCAGATGCTCCTGGCCACACAAATGCACCCGTGCGATTTGGTGCGCTGGCATCGCCTCGTGCGCCGCAATGTTGCGCACCTCTGCGCTCTGCGCCCCGTCCGTGCCCGGCTGTGTCGCCTGACCTGCCTCCGTGGCGATGGCACGCGCTGTTTGCCCGCTGAAGTCACCACAGCAGGCCGTCCAGGTGGCGCTGGGGACGAGGCCGCGCAGGCCGCTGACGGGCACGAAGGGCACGGCGACCGCACTGGCCTCGCCCCAGTCCCTCGGTACACATCGCGGGAGCCAGCGGGGAAAGGGCAGCTCGCGAGAGATGGTGGCAAACGGCCCCTCCAGCCCAGTGGGATCCCGCCCAGAGAGAGAGACGGACGGACGGACGGAGAGGCCTCCCTGTCTACTTTTTCCAGAAAGCCATTTTAGAATACATAGAAACAGAAACAGAGCGCGTCAGAAGGGGCCTCCCGGGCCACCTCGTCTGACCCCCGGCAATACCCACAATGCCCAGGGCACCTGCCAGAGATTAGCTGCGGGGCTTTCTGTGATTGCTCAGTGGTGCCCCAGGGCACCATGGGGAAATTAAAATCATGGCTTCCCAGAAGCAGCATGACTGGGAGGGGCCATGAAGGAGTGAAGCTGCCCATCCTGCAGACTGGGCTGTTCCTGCCTCGTGTTGATTTTGGTGAACCCTGTACAGACTGGCAGCACTCCGTGTTCTTTGGCAGTTTCCGTGTGCAGCGAGCAGTAAGGAAGAATGCCTTGTTGTTGTCATAAATCGTAGAAAAATAGAAGAGTAGAGCTGGAAGGGGCCATAAAGGCCATCTAGTCCACCCCCTGCTGTTGCAGGACACCACGTTCCACCATCCCACTCATAGGCTGCCCAGTTCCTTTTTGAATGCCTCCAGTGTGGGAGAGTCCCCCACCTCTCCAGGCAGCCGGTTCTCCTGCTGTATTGCTCTGACGGTGAGCGAGCTTCTCCTGATGTCCAGCCTGAATCTGGGCTGCCACAGCTGGACTTGATTGTTCCGTGTCCTGCACTCCGGCGTCCGCAGGAAGAGCTCTTGATCTTCCTCTTTGTGGCAGCCTTGGAGGTCCTTATGGAGGGATCTCAGGTCCTCACAGAGCAGCACACCAATTCCACAGGTGTGGCCCCAGCGGGGAGCCTGACCAAAGGCACACCAATCCAGCCATCGCCGGGACGGGGCAGGTTTCTCCCGCATCCCTAGAAACCGACGGCCTCGTGCACAGCCGCAGAGCTGATCCGTCTTGCTTCGTCCGACAATCGTTCAAAAGAAAGCTGAACCGGGCCACCGTGCAACAGACTGGGGGGGGGGGGAGTGGGAGAGGCCGGGCTCGGCATGAGCCCCTGGGTTGGGCAGGGTGCTGCAGAAATACATGACATGCTGGGCGAGACAGACTTTGCTCCCATCCAGTTCTTTTAGAAAGTCAAACAAGGGACACGCCTTTATTAGCACCATTCTAGAAGTCGAAAGGACACATTTGCACGCACACACACACCCCTCTTTTGCCGGCTTGCTCATGTGCTTGCTTCACCCTTCCCGCCGTCTGCTACACAGAGGAAGCATGGGTCACCCCCCCCCGAGTTAGTTCTGACTTCCTCCTCCGTCGTTCTGCTCCCGCCGCCTGCGTTCTCCTCCGCGGCCACCACGCCGCCCCGGCAGGAAAACTACGGGCCGCTTCCTTCCTCCGACACTCTGCACTCATTTTGACCGGCTGACAACACAGCTGTCGACCACCTCTGGGAGAAGCAGGAAGGGAGAGCGACCATTCCAAGGGTAGGAGAACACGCCGGCTCCTGATAGTTCCTTGCACGGGGAAAATGCGCTTGCGTCGGCTGCGGCCGCGGCTGGTCCCTGGCATGCATGTAGAGACGGTGCTTATTTATGATTACATCCCATATGCTGCCGCTTTCCTTCTGTCAAGGAAGCCAAGGCAGCTTGCAAGGTCTTCCTCTCCCTGTTATTCTCACAGCAACCCTGGCAGGTAGGTAGGGCTGGGTGGGGATTTGAACCCAAGACTCCCCAGTCCCTGGCCAGCAGCCTGACTGTGCCCATACTCCGGCTCTCTCCACGGACCTCCACTGAGGAGGGGTCCAGGTGTTGGGCTCAGAAAGACTTCACAGGTCGCTTGGGCTGCTGGCCGGGGCACTGCAGGATCGATGTCTTCCGGGGGCAGGCAGCCTCTTCCCGTACAGTGTGTCCACAGCCTCTGTGCCTTCTGTCGGGGGGTGGGGGGGCCTCGCTAACCACCATGAGCCCCTTGCTGTTGATGGCCTCGTCCTTCGTGGCTGTAGTTGACCCCGGACTTTGGAACACGAATGGCAAATGTCGGCACAGGGGGAGAAGGGCCGGGCTAGAGCGCTGAGAGCAAAAGGCCCAGCCGTGGCTCTCAGGGGACACGGGCTGCTGTGGGGCAGGGGTCCAGCGGGCAGACGCGGCGGGAAGCCGCTTCCGTCTGAGGCCATCGCATCAGGCGTGGCGTCATCCTCCTCAACCGTGTTCCCGGCTAGAGCGGGAGGCAGTTCGGGGCTCGCTGCTGCTCCCGTCTCTGCAGCTTCAGCACGCAACCCACCGCTGGGCCGTCCTTTTCTCCAAACGGAAAACGTGCCCCTGGGCTAAGTGCCGACCCACACCTTGCGACGGGCGGTTCTCCAGGTCCATCTTGTGCCGTCCGGCGAAATCCGTCTGGCTCTTATGCTTCCAAAGACTAAATGGCCTACATGTTCGTGCGCCTGGTCGCCTGCCGGGCACGAAAGAGCCTTCGTCGGAGTGCTCAGCAGCGCCTGTCCAGACAGGGGCGACCCACACACGGCTGGGACCGGCCCTCTGCCCGGCCGAGCAGTCTGGCACTCCACACCAGCCTTGGGAAATCCTGGAGCCAAACCTGCCAATGTCCTCCAAGGCACTGTGTGATGCCTCGCTCCCGAGGCCGGCGGACGCCGTTGCTCCCTCCGGCCGGGATCCAAAGCCCAAGGCCTCCGTCTCCCTCTGTCTCTTGCACGCTCCTTCTGTTTGCCCCCTTCCCCATGATGCACGGAAAGCTGCACTTCAGACCGCAAAGGAAAACAGCCGCTCTTTGGGAAACACGAGCCCCTCCGAAGCCCAGATCCCGGCAGCGTGCAGCACATCCTCCGGGTGCCGGCCTGGCTGTTCCTGTACTCAGGGGAGTGGACGCTCTGGCACACTGCTAGCGGCAGGAGAAAGGAAGCGGTCGTGAGGCCGATGGACGGCATCGGTAACCGTGTCCTCCACTTCCTTTCTGACGCAAACAAAGTAATTTTGCAGCAAACGAGGAAGAGCAGAGAAGTTTGGCAAAAACAAGGCAGCATTAAATGAAATGCAAAGGCATGTGCTCCAAAATGCTTTTAAGGAAATGGGCTCAGTTGCTGGGGAAGACTAAAAGGGTGGTGGTGGGGGGGGGGAATGCAGCGGGAACACCAAGGTGATGCGTGTGGGGATATGGGAAACCCCGAGTCCAGATGTCTGTGTCTTCCATCAACTCTCCAGGGGGCTTGCGGCAGCCTCGGCCTCCGCCCCGCCCCACAGCCTGTGGGGGCTCATTCTGGCCTGCCCTGCAGGGCTGTTGGAAGACTGACTAGATGTCAACTGAGCGGAGCCGGCTGGTGCTGGAGGTCAGACTAGATGGCCTGGGAGACCCCTTCTGACTCGCTCTGTTTCTATGTTTCTAATAGCTGCAAGGTACTAAGCTTTGCTTGGATTGGACAGGAGACTGCAAGGAGGCTTTGGGGAAGTAAAAATTGTGCTTGGATGGAGGAGAATAAAGGACCGAGCTTAAGAAGCTTTCAAGGGCATTTTCACCATTCCAGGTTGAATCAGTTCTGGTATTTGTAAAGCTGGAAGCAAAGGACTGGCGCCTCTTGCAAAATCAGACCCTCAGCGTGTGAGTCACTGTCACGCTGGGCCGCGCGTCTAAATTCCGTCTTGCCTGAATTTGCAATACTGAAATTGTTGTTGGAATTGTTGCACAGGTTGTTGCATGAGTTGCGTGTGTGTGCAAGAGAGAGACCAAGAGACCAAGAGAAAGGTGGAGAGAGAGACTCGGCTGTTTGACAAGGCTTGCAAGCCGGAGGAATCGTTTTGAAATGTTACCTATTGAATATCCCTGTTGTACAAAAGCCGGAGCTGAAATCCGGTTGATTGATGGCATTTTCCAGTGGATGAATCAAATTTACTCACACTTTTACAATATCCTTTCGTGATTTCTCAGGGCAAAATGTTGCAAGTGCCACCATTCTAAGTTGCACAAACTGTTTATGTCATCAGGGGGGAGAACCCAAATCCATAATTAGGCAATCGTTTTATTAGGCCAGTTTAAGGTTACAACAGATCTGTGAGCTTCTGGGTCCTCCGGGACGCTTAATCGGGCAGGAGGGGGACCGAGGGGGGACTGCAGCTGTTCCAAGCCCAGTGTATGAAGCGCTCACCTGGAATAGCAACGCGCCCTGTCCAGGCTTCCTGGGAGGCTGAAAGGGGACGGAGTGCACCGACTTGGCTCACTTACTTGAGCCTGCAAGCCCAGGACAGCGCGAGACAGGGCCACCTGCCCAGCGTGCACCAGCCCACCTTGCAGAACGGGGCCGCTTAGGGTCCTGGGACACATGAGGAAAACGGAGGCCTTGGCAGCCTCTCCTTTAAGGAGACCAGCTCTGGGGGATCCTTTACATGTACATCTCTGAGCTGTCGTGAGGGCTATAGAAAGAAAAGGGTCATTTTACATTTAGCTTAAGGGCAGGCTGGCGGTTTGTCCCCTCCAGCTAAGGCGGGAGGTGCAGTGCCCACTTCCCGTTGCAGGTCAGGTCTGGACTGTGCTGCTTAGCCAGGCGCCTGGCTATCTCAGCACTGCATCCTTGCAGGAAGTCCCTTGCCTAGAATCCCATTCCCCCCCCCCCCACACCCCAGGGTCCTTCTCTTTACGAATAGCAGCCAAACCGCATTCTGCAGCCTCATGCACGTTCCCAGCCAAGTTTCCCCACAGCTCTTTGACAGAAACAGGTCATTCACAAGCCACATTTCTCTTAGGGATGGCAGAAACCTGCCAGAAACCCCTCTGCCTTTGTCCTCTTCAGCAAAGCTGAATACAGCTGAGCCTCCTCCTCCTCCTCCTCAAGCAGTGCCGGGCAACTTCGGGGGCCAGGGGGCCACAGGCAGCCCTTGGGCCCCACCAGGGGGCACCCTCCTGGCCCCCACGGCTGTGCTGCGGAACTGCTGCCAAAAGCCGGTGGCACAGAAGGGGCGACGCTGCTTCCAAACAGCTGCCTGGATTCCAGGGAGAGCCGCACTGGGGGGGCCAAGTCCCCAGACCCCCTCCGTGGAAAGGGCCTTTTCCAGGGGGCGGCACAGGACCCCGTGCCCGTGTGCCGCCCCTGTGTCCATTTGTGGGCACCGGGCAGCTTGACCGCAGCACCGTTCTGCCCCGGCGGTGCAGCTGCCGACTTGTCCCGGGTGTGTTCGAAGGCGCTGCCCTGACCTTTCTGCCCAGGTGGGCATTTTGGAAGGCCAGGCTGGGGGAAGGCCGACCTGCTGCGGCCTGCGCCAGGGATGACCCCCAGGTGCGGAGCGCTCTGCCCGTCCCAGGGTGGGCTCGGGCAGCGGAGACTGGCGGGGGGGGGGGCTTCAGGCAGGCATGCCCAGAGGAATCTGCTGGGGCCCCCAGGCCGAAATTGTCCCATACGCAGCAGCTCCGCTCTGGGCATGCCGGGGCCCGACCCACATCTTTCCGGTGGGGGTCCCTCACTCGCAGAAGTCCGCCCGCAAGTCCCCCACCCACCGCCTCCTGCAGCCCTCATGAGGGAGCTCGGAAGGCCCTTCATTCCTGCGCGATTATTCACGCTGTTTACTTCTTTCGGCGGTTACTGTGCGTTGGGCTCCTGCCGAGCGAGGGGGAGAGGGAGCCCCGCTGCCTTCGTCCGAGACCTCTCCCCGCGGGGCGGGCCGGGCCGGGCAGGGGCACAAGAGCTCGCCCGAGGGCTACTTCGTGCCCTGCCCTGCCCTGGCTCGCTCAGGCGTCGCCGCACCTCGCAGGGCGCGCGTTTGCTCTCGGGGAGAGGCGCTCGCGTGGGCGCCCCCGCAGGCGCGCGCTCCCGCCGGCGCTCCCCGTCGCCGCTTCCCCGCGGCTCCGTCGCTCGCCTCCGCCTCCCGGCCGGGGAGCCACGCGAGGGGCAGGCGGGGCAGGCTCCACCTCCGGCCGCTGTTTTCGCCTCGCAGCGGCGCCGAGAGAAGCGCGCTGGAAACGTGGCACGCCGCGGGCGCGGAGCGGGGCGGAGAGCGCGGCCGGCGCCCGGGCTCCCGGCGCGGCTCCCGGCGCCCACAGCCCGCGCAATGCCGCCCTGCCCGCCGTCCCGCGGGCTCCCGCCGGAGTAGCTCGGGGCGCCGCGTCCAGAAGACTCTCCCGGCGCGGGACGGGCTCGGGCAGACGCCCCGCCGCCTCCCGCGGACGCTCGCCCCCCGCCCGCAGCCGGAGGAGCGCGGGCCCGGCCGAGGGTGCGTATGTGCGCGCGCTTCTCACGACCCGCGGGCCCAGGGCAGGCGCGCGGGCGCGCAGAGGGGCGCGCGGGCCGAGCGCCGAGCCTGCAGCCGCGGGGCCGTGGCGCGCCTCGCCCCAGGCCCCTCCGCCGGCCCCGCAAGCCTTGGCC
>NW_025335873.1:9628390-9662243 GCF_004798865.1 Varanus komodoensis
GGGGGGGGGGGAGTGTGCAGAGAGCCAGCCGTGCGCGGGGATCGGGCCCCAGCGCCGTCATTCTGCAGCTTTTGTTTTTAAGCTGAGGCCCTTTTTTAAGCCCGGGGCCAGGCCACCTGGGAGCCCCCACTGTTTTGAACTACAGCACCCGTAATCCTGACCCTTGGCCATACCGACTGGGGCGGATGGGAGTTGCACTCCAAACACCTGGAGGGCAGGAGGCTGCCTCTCCCTGCTAGGGCGTGTTCCAGGCACTGCTTGGAATATTTCGCCCAGAAACTTCCTCCCCACTGGTGAGGACGCTTCGGCCCCTGCAGAGGCGAGTGGGGCAGCCGGGTCCTCCGGCTGGGCGGCCCTTCGTTCCCCGCTCGCTGGCTGTGCAGAGGCACACGCTGGATGGGCCCGATCCACCAAGCCTCCTTGGTGCTCCGGAGAAGGATGCCTGAAGCCGGACTAACAGCTCTGCCTCTTTCTGCTGTGATTTTTTAGGACAAGAAGTTCATCGCCCCACCTCACGCCTGCGGAGCAAGCGACCGACGTGGCTACCTCAGGTAATGCGGTCCACACCCCGCAGGCCTCGGTGGCGACTGTCCGCCTTCGTCCTGCTTAAGCAGGCAACTGAGAATTCCCCCCACCGCTTAGGAGAGCGAGCCAGCATGCTGGACTGGGCAGCTCCTGAGTGACTTGAGGCCAGTCACAGATGCTAAGCCCGGCCTACCCCGCAAGGCTGTTGTGAGGATGACCTGGAGAGGAGGGCTGTGGATGCCACCGCGGAGAAGGAAAGACGGCCAGAGATATGTGTGATTAGTGGACAAAATGTAGGCAGGGAATCGGGTCTTATGCAAAGGCGCTTTTGGCTTTGAGGCACACTTACTGGGATGTAAACCTTTGCTTCTCTCTAAATTTGATTTTCGTGCCACTGTTCCGTAACATTATCCTTATACATTTCAACCCTTCCCCCCTTTTCTTTTCATTCAGGATGGCTCTCTCTCTAGGCAAGACAATTCTGTTATGTGTTTCTTTCCTCGCCCTATTATCACTGGTGGTTTTCGCTTACCTGGACAGGTAAGAAAGACGAGGGTTCATGGCACTCTGCCCTTCCTTCCAAATGTCGCATTCTTGCAGCAGGGAAATGGGCTGATCTAAGCAAACATGGGTTTTACTTCAGAGCGTTATGGGAACAGGCCAAAGTCCTGTGCAATCCAGCGAGCTGTTCCTGCCACGGCCCACTGGATTCCCCCCCCCCACAAAACAAGACAGCCTTCGGTGCCGTTCACGCCCCAAAGAGGAGCAGCTGTCCTGGCAGTTGCCGCAGCCTTGTTTTTTATGGATTTGCTTAATCCCCTGATAAAGCTATTCTAACGTTCCCTCCCCTCCGCGGGTGCCGGGAAAACAGCCGGTAGGACAGCCTCTGCAATCGGACACCCTCCAGATGTGCCGAAGGGAGGAACCTCTGGATTCCTCCGATCTGTTCCATGTGTGTTTGGCATGTTTAACAGCCCGTTTCCCCCTCCGGCCTGCTCATGGACGGGATCCGCTTGTTCACACCAGCGTTCTGCTGGCGTGCAAACGCACACGGACACGAGAGCATGAGCTCCGTCGCTGCTTGCACTGGTGCCTGTTTGTGAACACGCAGAATTGCACCAGCCCCTCCAAGGTTGGGAGTCCGGTCTGTGAACCTGCAGAACACACGGGAGTCGCAGCTTTCACAGGTCCTGTGCAAAGGCATCGGAACGCAAGTTTTCCATTAAGCATTTCAAGTTCCAATTTCAGATTTGCTTCTTGGGTGCTGTGCTCGAGAGGCGGCCTTCTTGCCGTTTCCTTTGGCCCGCGTGCAGCGCGCCATCCCCTCAGCCGCTGCGTATCCGGGAAGACAGTGGCGACTTCGCCGAGTTTAGGGAGTTCAGGATGGAGACTCCCTGCATGCGTGCATGTGGATTTGGGCACCGTTGTTAGAACTTCTACATTTCGAGCCAGCAGATCCAGCCCCTGCCAAATAAAAGCTGCTTTTGGCAGCATGGAAAGTTTTCCAAGTTTTACTGTGATGTGTGGGCAAAGCGGGGGAGGCTAAGTTTTCCTATCAAACTGCAGCCTTCGCTAGGATCCCGCCCTCCCCTTTCTGGCCGGGAGCTTTCCCACAGGACACATCTGCGCGGTGTTTCCGAAGCTGCCTTGTCACATCTGTGATCGAGGGGGAGTGGATCCCAGGGCAGCTCTCGCCCTGACCCTGCAGCTGCAATTCCCCCCCCCCCCCGCTGAATTGACTCTGCCTCTTGCACACAAACACGCGGCTAGGAATTTAACGGAGAAGAGAAGTGGGAGGGGGAAGCGGGGCCTGGGAAAAGTGAGGCCGACCCGGCATGAAGGCGGCGAGTGGCTTCTGATCCTGTCTTGCTGCTGTCTCATTTCTGTCTTGGCAGGGACCGAGCCCTGTTCTGGATGTACAGCTATGGGTAAGTCTCCCTGCTGCCTTGGCCTCTGGGCGGCCTGCAGGCAAGGAGGGCCGCTGGCTTGCGGGCTGCCGGGTTTGCGTTTCCCGTGCCAGCAGGTCGCAGACGAGCACTCGGGGTGCAGCTTGCCTTTGTGGGGTTCAATAATTAATCGCCGGGAGGCATCATCCTTGATATATTCCCAGCTCATCCACTGCAATTATTAATGATGGGGTTTGGCATCGCCTTTTGTGGAGGGAATCCCAAATCTTCTACTGAAAACTAAGTTGGCGAGTTAAACAGTTACACTAGTCTTCCCCAACTAGACATGGCACAGGGCCAGACCTTCGGTATTTAGTGGCCGAATGGGGCACTCACTTCAGCTGCTTGTCCGGGTCTCCTCTGTACTGAAATTATTTTAGCTGCTTAAATTGCATTTTGCACACTGAAAAACTTGTATGCTGTGCTGCATTGTCTGTGTGGGCCACATCGTTTTGAAGTGTTGCGAAATGCTGGCCTGCGATCGATCGGATGGTATAGCGCGAGATTCAGTTATTGATCATGATAGGAATCGTCAGCCAATAGTCAGCCAGTTTCAGAGTTGTGGGTAAGAAGTTCTGGAGGGTCCGAGGTGGTCGCTCCCGATGGGCCGAGTTGTGCTGGTCGTGCGAGATGGTGCGCTTGTCCTTTCACAATCTTGTGTGACCCACCTTGGGGGTCGTTTGCTCAGAAGGCAAGGTAGGAATCTCCCCAGGCAGGGCTGGGCAACACCCGGCCCGTAGAATGAATGTAGCCCCTGCCGATCCGCAACGCCCCCCCCCCCCCCCCCCAGCTTGCAATGCCAAAAGAAATGGCCAATTTACAGCGGCGGGGCCACGACGAGAAGCCTCCGGCCTCTGACTCAGGGGCAGTCTTGCTTTGCCCCAAGTCTGGCACAAGTTTGGGGGACGTGTTGCCATGAGTCGGAGGCCTGGACATCCTGCAGCGTGTCTGGGGAATGCTGTTCAGCAGCGCCCGACGCTGTGTCACCGAGCATGTAGAAACTTCCCCAAGTCACTGATTGCATCACTCGGCCGCGCTTCCTGCGGGGAGTCCCCGCCTGACTTGCCGATCCCAGGAGGAGCTGCCACCGCGCTGGGTCTCAGAGTCCTGCCCTCCTTTCCCGCCTCTTCCACACCAGGCAGTCCTCTTCCCCTCCTTCGCACTTCACGCAGTTAAGCACAAAGGGAAATCGTCCATCGACCCCACTGGCGGGTGTGTTTTCTCCTACGCTGGTTTGCCACGCCAGGGATGCAGGAAAGGCCAGGGGGCCACATGTGACCCAGCATGGGGGGCCGGGAAGCGGCACCTTCCCCTCCCTGGCTGCACTCCTCTTCCGCAGGCATCAGCGCACCCTCTGGGCTTTGGGAGACGGTCTTGGGCCGGGACGCGCGGTGCCCCTGGTGTCCAGGATCGCTCAGCCAGCAATTTCTCCTTTGTGTGCAGGAGTCTAAAGATCCCGGAGCCGAAAAACCAAACAGAGCAGTGGCTGATGACTCCCCAGAGGCTCAACACACGGTGAGAGGACCGTGGCAAGTGGCGGTGCAGCGCTTGCCGGCCCGTGTGGAGTGGCCACAATGGGCACGCGGGGCGGGGGGTGCGTGAACCGCCGGCACATCCCGTCCTCATTCAGCACACGAGAGTTGGTCTGCACATCGGGCTCCTGGCCGGGTGGTTCTGCTGTGCTGCTCCAGATACGTTCGGCGGGACCCTTCCCATGTGCCAGCTTTTAGACACTGGACCACCAAGGGATTCTGGGGGAGGGTGCTCCGGAGCCCACGGAGCCTGCAGCGGAGCTCACGGATGCTGTTGTGGAAGTTCCCGCGAGATCGGGGAGAGGCACAGCGCACACCCCTCCTCTGGGGGCCGGGGCCGTGGGGCAGGGCACCAGCCCTTGCCTACGAGGTCCCCTGATACTGCCAGCAGCCTTTCCAGTGCGCTCCTCCTGCCTGCTTTCCAGAGCTACTTGGAGATGTGTGTGCGTGTGTTCTAACCCACAATTGCAGCACTGGGCTGCCTGCCCGTGCCGAGGTTTCGGTGCTCCTGCACTTATAATTGGTAGCTTCCTTCTTGCCGCTTTCATTTTAAAGCAGCTACCTAGCAGTTTCCTGTTCACCTGTGGGGTGAACACCAGCTGAGTCTTCCTGAAGTGGCTTGTGCTCAGTCAGCATAAGGAATAAAACAGGCATTGTGTCAGTATGAGAAAAGAAAACTAGGAGCAGATGGATGAGAAGGAAGCTACTAACTAAGGTGCAGCTGTGGCAGGACCTAAGGATGAGTAGACCTTACTGGAAGCCACTGGGTTAAAGAGGGAGTGAACTGGAGCCGCCTGGGCCAGATGCTCAGCTTCTCGTCATCTCTTCTGTCACAGGCAAAAACACGCCAACAAAGAACCCAGCGGGCTGGCACTGACGGACTGGTTTGATCCACGGTAAGAAATGCATTTAAAATCTAGGTGTGGGAAGCTCACCCAGTTCCACCTGCTGGTGCCATGGTCGAGTGCATGGGCTCGTGGGCCAGAAAACGTGCAGTTTTTCAACCCCTTCATGCCCCCCATGTCTTAGCCCTCCTGCTCAGTCCGTGCTATACATCCTTCCCCAGCTCCATTTCCCCATCTCATGGAGGGGGGCAGTGGCTTAAGAGGCCCCCCCCCCCCCCCAGCCTGCTTTCGTTGTTTATAGCCCATCGTCATTGCAATCCACCAGAAATAACATATCCAGGATGTCGCCAAAGTAAAAACAGGCAACTGAAATGTGGATTTAGAGGGCTGGCTAATAATTCAGAGCCAGCAAATGAAAATTAATGACAACAATTCCCCAGTACCCATTCCCAGCCTTCATAAAAATGTCACCAAACCAAACCAAAGTAAAACGTACAAGGCTAAAATTAAATGTTAAGCAATCCCTTTCTCTGCAGTGAAGCCTGTTTCAACCGCCTGATTAAATTAGGTGCAAATGCCCTTGGGAAAGAGGCCGCTCTGGCCAGGTCGCCACACCCGTGTTTCAGGCAGGGCACTAACTTCTGGTGAACTGACCCAGGGGGTTGCATTCCTAGCGAGCCAGCGAGAAATTACCGCCTGGCGCCAAAGGACAGTGCAGCAAAGACTGAGGCCGGGTCGGGCTCATCGGACTCACCATGGTGAAAGCTCGGGCGATCAGCGATCTTGGCCTGGGAAGGCTCCGCGGGGCCGCCTGCGACGCCAGGCTGGGGCAGCCGGAAAAGCCTGAGCAGGAGACACACGAGATAAAGGTTGCCTCGCAGCCTCTTGCAAGACTGGGGTCCTTGCCCAACCCTCCGCATGGGACGCTGCCCGAGGAGCTGCTCCTGCTGGTCAGCCGGGAGGGGGTCCCGGGCTTAGCAGCTGGCCTGCCCGCTGTTTTCCCATGGCTTTTCCTCGGGACGTGGCCTGTTCTATCCCTCAAGAACATCAGAGGGCTTCTGACCACCTGATTTGCTGGCTCACCCTGGTCCAGCAAGGTCCTCTAGCGAGCCCACAGGACTGCCAAACCAGGGAAGGGAGGACGGCTTCCATCCAAGGGCCTAGTCCCATGACAGAGGCATTTCCAAGAGCTGCATTCTGGGGTGGGCAGGGCAGAGAGGCAGGGAGGCGGCAGCCAGGTGTAGCCCAGCCAGGGCCGATGGGGGGCGCAGCCGGAGGAGGAGGAAGGTCACGTCGGAAGAGTTTTCTGTGCCTGGAAGGTGAAGCAAGAGCTTTGTGCCAGACTCGGCCAGCCTTGTTCTGTCCTGTGCTCAGGTGCACCCCAGCGGGGGCTCCCGTCCCCCTCCCTTTCACGGACCGGACGAGCAGGCCCGTGCTCGGAGGAGCCGCTTCCCCCGTGCGGGGGCGGTTGCGTGCGCTTGCTTCTCCAGGAACGCAAGCGGGCTGAAAATAGCTTCCGAAAATTAAATGCAGGTCTGCAGAGCTGGAAAATGGCTTTGCCCTTTGTTTTGCTTTCAGCGCTGCATCTTGAAAAGGTTTTCGGGACATGTGGCTCCAGTTAGCGTGGTGAGACGAAGGGGCCGTGTGGCCCTGCCAGGCAGCCACTCGAGCACAGCAGCGCCTCAGACCCCCGCTCTGGCAGGGAGCATCCGTGCGGGTGTGGCCAGAGGCCGTGCTGGGCCCAGACGCCTGTGGCTTGCCCGGTGGGCCCCCACGGGGGCCTGCAAGGGGAGGGAGCTGGACTGGGGAGGTGCGTCACCTTTCCTGCCCTGAGCCTCTCGAAAGTCCCCCTGCACCTGCGTTGCTGCAGACTGAGCCGGGCTTCCCGTTGGACTGGGCCCAAGCTCAGCAGGAGAGCCCGCTTTGCTTGCTCGGAAGCTCGTGGCTTGGATCCCCGGCATCCGCAGGGTGGCTGGAAGGATTTGAACCTGAAACCCGGCGCGCCGGGTGCTGGTCAGCCTTGACAATGCCGAGTTGGGTGGTCCGGCAGCCTGACTCGGGCCTGTGTAATTCAGCCCTTTAATTCAGCACCAGGAGGCCTGGAATCATATTGCATTTTGGGGGGAAAAGCCATCTCTTGGTTGAGCACATACTCTGGTTCACATCCAGCCCCCAGGTAGTGCTGAGATCCCTGCCCGCAAACCTGGAGAGGTGCATCTGGTCGGCACAAGCACTGCAAGGTAGTTTAAATGCTGCAAGAGGCATGTTTTGGCAAGCAAGAAGTGCAAGGGGATTTCCTGAGCTCCTGCCCAATTCTGTGTCCGCGTGCGTGTTCTGCCCTGGTGCAGCGCTCCGAAAACAGATCCACAAACTCAGCAGAACTGCTCGCGCTTTGTTGAATCGTATCGATGCTCTGGAATCGCCCAGCTCAGACCCTCCTGCCTTCGGAGAGAATCGAGCACAGCTCAGATAAAGCAGGGTTGTGAGAATCAGCAGGAGCTGTGCCTGCTGAAACTCATTCTGACTCGGGTCCGGATCGGTTTGCAAAGTTCGTTTCTCCTTTCTGGCATGAAAGTTGTGCGTGGGTTTGCCATGCACATTTCCCCAAATGCATGCATGCGTCTTTTTAAACATGTGTTTTTCTCTTGTTAGTTAAAGCATGTTTGCACACAAGTTTTGACATGTGCACATTTTCATCCCATGGATTAAAGTGAGTGTGTGTGCATTTTTCAGAGGAATGCCGTATTTCGGGCATGGTTTTGAAATGCGTCGCTTTGGTTCTGCAAGCTGCACCGATGCTCCAAAGGAAGGCCTGAACTTTGTGCACGGCTCGCGTTCAGCTCTGCAAGGAGTGAGCTGCGTAAATTCTGGGCAGCACCAAGTTTCTCACACGGCCGGCAAGGCTGCTGCCTGGATCACAGGATCTGGTGGCGCCACCTGCTGGGGATGCTGGGCACGGCACCGTGCCGGGAGTCGGGAGTCTCGGGATGAGGGTTTCCTGCTGTTGCAACTGCTCCAGCAGCTGAAGGTCCAGGATCACCCAACGAACTGGATGGCCGTATGGAGGGATTTGAACCCGGGCCCAGCACTCAAACCACCACGCCACATGGCGCCTGGCCATGCATCTGCGGGGGGGTTTGTTCGGTGCCCGCCCAGCTCTTTCCTCCATCGCCAGGCAGATGTGGAGGTGATCCTTCTCGGAGGCTTTTCAGATTTCAGCCCGGGCTGAGCCTTGATGTTTCCGTCTCCTGCTAGATGCTGTTGTGTTTGCCGTTGTGTTTGCTGCCTTTGCTGGCTTCTTCGAAAACGTTTGTGCTGAACCGTAACAGAAGTAGCTGCTGGAGGAAGCGGGGGCTGTGTGGGCAGTGGACCCCCCACCTGCCACTGGGCTTTCATCCCTGTTGCACCTGGCTACCTGTATCCCCCCCCCCCCCTTTGCAGTGCACGGACAGATGTCCCCACGCTGACCTCCTGGGCAGCCCCAATCATATGGGATGGCACGTTCCGGAAATCAGTCTTGGACAACTACTACAAGGAGCAGGGCGTCACCATCGGCCTGACGGTTTTTGCCATCGGGAAGTAAGTGCCACACACAGTCCCAGGCCAGAGCACGGTTTATTCCCGAGGAAGTCGTGCCATGCTTGGGGGGTTGCTTCTGGGTAAGCTTACGGCAGAGGCGGCTCTCCCCTCCGCATGAAAAAATGCCCGTAAGTCCGTGCAAGCAGGCGTGGCCGGTGTGCTGCATAAGCCACGGGTCAGAACCATCCCAATCCACGCCGGTTTGAATCCACTGCTGGTTTCCCAGCCGGCCCCACCGCGCAGTGGGCCCCCGCCTGTGAAATCTGAGGATGGAGCCCCAACGGCGTGGCTTGAAGGCCCCGTGGCGGCCTCCTGGCAGTGCGTTGGCCCACGCGTGGCGAGGGGGGCCCACAGACAAGCGGCGGGGGGCTTTGATCCCATCCTGGGCCGGGTGGGTCTCCCCACAGAGGCTTGTGCCTCTGCATCTGCTCTCTTCCCCCTTCCCTCTCGAGGTACCTGGACAAATACTTGCAGCACTTCTTGACCTCTGCCGACACCTTCTTCATGGCCGGACACAAAGTCATCCTCTACGTCATGGTGGACGACCTCTCCAAAGTCCCGCGGGTCAGGCTGGGCCCGCTTCGGACGCTGAAGACCTTCTACGTGAGGCGGGAGAAGCGGTGGCAGGACATCAGCATGACGCGGATGAGGGTCATCGGGGACCTGGTCGAGAGCCACGCGCAGCACGAGGTGGACTTCCTCTTCTGCATGGACGTCGACCAGGTCTTCCAGAGCAACTACGGCGTGGAGGCCCTGGATGAGTCCGTGGCCCAGCTCCAGGCCTGGTTCTACAAGGCGGACAAGGCCGCGTTCACGTACGAGAGGGACCCCGCCTCGGCCGCCTACATCCCCTATGAGGAGGGCGACTACTATTACCACGGGGCCGCATTTGGGGGCACCCCGATGCACATCCTGAACCTCAGCAGGCAGTGCTTTGAGGGCATCCAGCGGGACAAGGAGCAGAACGTGGAGGCCGTGTGGCACGACGAGAGCCACCTGAACAAATACTTCCTCCTCCACAAGCCGACCAAGCTGCTGTCCCCCGAGTACTGCTGGGATTACAAAATCGGCATCCCCCACGAGATCCAGAACGTCAAGTTGTCCTGGATGCCGAAGGAATACGAGGAGGTCCGAAGCAACTCGTGAGGCTCCCGCGGCTGGACAGATGGCGTCCGACCCTGAGGGCGTGCCCTGCGGCTGGCGTGGTCTTCCTCTGAGGACGCGTGCAGCTTCTCCCGAAACATTTCGGTCTGGTGAAGCGGCAGGTTTTCCCATTTCCTCTGCAAGGAGGAAACGTAAAGGAAAGAAAGGTTCTCCTGTAAGCTTGGAAGACCCAGTTCTGCTGTCTTGGATGAGCTCTCGGTTAGGTTTCGGTGGCTGAGTCGGGCACGGCGGTGGGGAGCGAAGCGGGGGTCCGAACCTAGAAGCCGCTGCAGTCTCGGTGGCGGGGCCGGTGCCGGGGGAGTGGTTTGGCCTCCCTTCCATGGGGCGACCACAGGAAGAGGAGGGAAGCACCAGGCAGCACAGGACGACCTGCGCAGGCGGGGCGGTCACAGGGCGATGGTGATCCGATCTTCGAAAGAAACTCCAGTGAAGATGGCCGTCCGTTCTGAATGCGGATCAAACCCTGAAACTCAAGCTGAACGCGCCACGTCCCTCGCGGGGCGTGTGGGGCACTTGTGCTCGCTTGCTCGTGCCCGGAAGTTTTTACTTTCGGGAAGACCGCACTGGGTCAGCACTCCACTGGCTACACGCACGTGGGCGGCTGAGCTGCTGTGTGTCGCTTCCGCCTTGGCTTGCTTCTGCGGCTGAGCTGCGGCAGCACCTCTTGAGGGCCGGCCACCTCTTGCGAGCTTTGTGGCCCCCGGCCAGGGCTCCTTCCCGGCAGGGGGATCCCAGCACTGCCCCCTCCACACACACACACACACACACACCGCAACCTTGTGCAGTTTGCCCAACTTTTCTTCCTCGGCAGTTTTGTTGTCCTGGTAATTCAAAGATAGAAGGAAGGGTGGGAAACGGCGGCAGGCCTGCTCCGGGAAGGTGACGGGAGCTTCCCCCATGGGCTGCTGGTCGGGCCTGGCTGCTTCCGGCCCCATCAGGGCCTGCTCTCTGGGTGGGCTCCTGCCAGATGAGGACGATGGGGCCGGTCGGCAGGGTGGGACCCGTGGGGTGGCTAGCCTGAGACGCCGGTTCCTGGCCCTTCGCAGCCTTAAGTGTGTGCCAGCCCAGCTCCCACATGGCCTTCCCTAAACCGGAGCCTCTGGATAGGCTGGACTACAGCTCCCATCATCCGCAGCCCGCCAGGCTGGTCGTCTCTGGTTGGCAGCTGTTCTACAAGATCTCTAGCAGAGATTTCCCCCATCCCCTCTGACCAAGTTTCACCGGGAGGGCAAGACTGTGCGGGCAGCCGTGCTCGGGCGGGGGTGCCGCCGGCCCTCCGATGCACTGCGCACATCTTGGGGGCCCTTGAGACCGTGCGCCCCCCTTACGTTCCTCTTCCATGAGCAGGCCAGCGCCCGCTTGTGAAGCCATGCAGGCGGCACCCGCCTCCTCGTGTGACGCAGAGTCCCGGGCGTTCGTGATGCGTTGGGCGAAGCGGCCGCGCTGTTGGAAGCCGCCCCACACGCCCGGGCCCTCCCGCAGGCATCCCCGCCCCGTGTCCCGAGAGGCTCGGGGGCTCCGACGCAAATCCCCCCAGAGTCACCCTTGGAATTGTTTGCTTTTGTTAATTTATTCTTGCACAGTCATGCTGAGATTAAAAAAAAAAGCAAAGCCTAATTTTATTTTTATTAAACTCGTGTGTTTGTGCTGGGCTGGGGGTGAGGCTGGGCTCCTGGAGAAGGCTGTGCGTCTCGCTGGCCCAAGAGATGCCAGTCTGGCTGGGGCTTTGGGGAGACCGTGCTAGGCAATCCGCCTCCCCCCCGCCCCCGTGCTGCAAGGAAGCGGGGTGGCACAGGTCGTCAGGATGGTCTTCGCTGGTGTGATCCGAAGGAGAGCACCTCCAGGGGAGACTTGGCGCCCCTGAGTGGGGGGTGAAGGGCCGCCTCGGGTTGGTGGTGCAGTTGGGTGCTGCCTCACCAAGGGCTGAGCCGAGAACGTCTTCGCTGTGGAAGGAGACCATCTCTGCCCCTACCAGTGTTACAGGACTCCGCATCCCATCGGGCCACCACACTGGCGACGGGCAGCACCAGGGAGACCACAATCGCCAGCGCGGCAGGAGGTGCACCACTGCAGCAGAAGTCCAGAAGTTGCTGGACTTCCAGTTCCATCCACCCTGGTGGCCAGCCATGTTGTCTGTGGATGATGGGACCTGGGAGTCCAACCACACATTGGGGCGGGGGGGCAAGCCCTCCATTGAGCCACGATGGAAGAAGAGCGTGTGCGGGAGCATCCAGCTAAGCGCTGCTGCCGTGGGACTCGGCCGCTCTCTCCTCACTCAATCCCGCGGCCTGAATTTCATCTCCGAGCGCTTGTAGGAATACCAGTAGCCTTTGCCGCTTTTCCAGTTCACTCCATCGGCGAAGGAGTTGTGAGGCCCCTGCCAGTACCGGCCGTTGAGGCTGGCGGTGTGGCAGTCGTTGTACCACCAGGCGCCTCTGTATGTCTCCGCGCATCGCTTGTTCTTGGGGTCCTGCTGGCGGTCTTTGGTGGAGAAAGGCATGTCTTTGTGCGCGGACAAAGAATCGCCTGAGAAGAGGAGTGCAAAGATGCAGCTGAGGGCAGGCTCGCCTCTGAGGAACCGAGCAACGGCTTCCCAGAGGAGGCAAATTTAAGCGAACCTGAAACTCGCCGAGGCCCCGGGTCTTCTCCAGCCCCCAACGGGCACCATTATGTTCCCCCAGCATCCCAACGGGCGTTCCAGTACCCAGCGTAGGAGTAGCCAGCGGGTGATGTGGCCCCGACAAGGCCCGGGGCAGGTGCGGGACGGTGGTGCCGCTGCCTTTCAGCACCCGGCAGAAGCCCTGCTCCTTGGCCCCAGGGCAGGTCCTCTGTGATGCTCACGGCCGGAGTCGCCGGCCTGAGGCGAAGCCCCACAAACACCTGGGCTGGCACGAGCGGTCCATGCGCTGCCGCACGGACAGTGCGCTTGCCCACGAGGGCACAGGGAAGTCTGAGGGGCTGGCAGAGGACCCTGGCACCCCTGCTACCCAAACGAGGAAGAGCGTCAGCGCTGCAGCCCCGGGGCCGCTACCCCATGGCATTCCTCCTCCAGGTAGCACAGCCGTTCTGAGCTGGGGGGAAAGGAGCTGCGGGAAGCTTCTCCTCGCTTCTCCCAGAGACGTGTTGCGTTCTGGGGGTGCGGCGGGTCCCTCACCCCAGCTGCCACAGAAAGGCATGGAAATACCCGAAGAGGTACCTGCGGTGCCTTTGGTGAATTGCCCAAGAACCAGCCTGTACTGGTCCTCTTCTCCCAAAACCTTGAAAGAGTCATATTCGGCAAACGCCTGTCTGTTATCAAAATCAGTGAGGTCGATGCGCAGTTCGTTCTGTCCTGCCCAGAACATGGGAGAGAGAAAAAGTATTTTTATATTCAAAGCCCGTGATACCACAGCCATCCGTCCGAGAAGCAGACCGAGGGTTCCTGCTCTCCCGAACGGAACAACGGCTGGTCCACTTCACACAACCGCTGTGGGTTCTTGTTTTGCTCCTGTGCAAATTCGTATGCTGTTCAGTGGGGCTTGTGAGAGAGATGCCCACCGGACTGTGGGTCATGGTCCTTCCGTGTTCCCCGAGGTTTGCTCAGCTCTTGGTCCAAGGGACTTGTGGGGCGCGGGATGTGGCTCTGACTCGGTATTTTATCTGCAACGACTGAGGACAGTTGGGCTGAGAAAGAGGAGAAGACTGACTGACTGGCCTGAAGCTGCCCAGGGAGCTCCGTGGCTGAGTGGGGGACGGGACTGGGGTCTTCCCGTTCTGGTCAAGGACTCTGACCACCGCCAGATGCTGCCTCGCCTTCCACAGAGACGGGGTAATTCCAGGAGGCTGCGAGGCCACAGAGGCTTATCCTTCTGCCCAGCCACTGAGGTCATGGGGGGGGGGGCGCCCTCAGACCAGGGGCCCCCTTTATGCGGCGCTCCCTGCCTCTGGCGAACAGGCAGATGAGGCGCTGCTTCTGGCTCCGGCTCCGGCTCCACACACCTTTCGCGACAGACCAGCTCCGGCTTCTATTGGCATTCTGCTTTAACCATTTAAAACGCCGCGTTTGAAATATGCTTTAGTGAGGGAGTCCCAGTCTTTTTAGCCTTTCTTGTTCACCATTCTGGAACCTCAGCAGGTGTGTGAGGAGTATCGGGGTGGCAAACATGCACCCACAGCCGTGAAACGACAGGAGGGAAGTGTGAAGAAGAGCGATTTACCAGAAGAGGTCAAGAGGTGCAGATTGTCATTTCCCAGCCAGAATTCTGTCAGTTGGCTCCCGAATCCACTCTTGTACGTGTTCCAATCCCTGTAAAAATCCACAGAGCCATCCGCTCGTCTTTGGAACACCTGCGAGGAAGCGGCAGGAAGCGGAATCTTAAGCATTGCTTTTCGGTCTCCGAAGACCCGGGCTCGAAAGCTGAGTGCCCCTCGGAAGGGGTTCTTCAGCCCCTGGCCAATGTTAACCTAAACGGTGTCCGTTCCTTGCGGGGGACTTGCCGCTGCTGGTTTTGAAGCTCAGGCGAAACATCTCAGGCTGCAACCCTAAACCCTCTCTAGGGGGTGGGCACGGAAGGTTTTGAGCAAGCGAAGCAGTGCAGCATCGCCCCGACCGGCCCCAAGAGGGGCGGCGCAAGGCCTCCTCTGCCCACAGGAAGGTCTTCCACACGCGTGACTTACAGTCCACCCGCCTCCGTCCGTGTCCATGTCGCACAGCACCGCCAGGGGCATGCGGTTCTGGGGGTAGATGGTGTACCAGCCACTCAGGACCACGTGCTGGGCCAGGAGCTCCTTGCAGTTCCGTGCACCTAGGCAGACAAGGACGGCAACCACGATGCCCGTCTCTGAGCCTCGATCATGCCCAAGGCACAGCACTTTGCCTTGCTCTGAAGCCGCCAGAGAATCCCAGCCTTGGGGACAGGACTGGGCCCCTCGCACACCAGGTTGGGACCGAGACTCCCAGGTAAGGGGCGAGAAGGAAGGGGCAGCAACCAGCATCCAGCCCGGCAGGGGGTCCAGGCCCTGCAGCTGCCTGCAGGCACGCTGGCGCCAAACGGGGCCGACTCCTGGCCCCACGGCGTGTTCCGGGAAGGGTCTGGCTCAGATGAGCCACTAGAAAACACCTTTCTTGCAAAGGATGCTGGTCAGCTCTTCCTCTCCTGCAGAAAAGTCACCATGGGAGCTGGCGAGCAGGGCAGAGAGAACAGCTGGGAGGGCCAGCATGGACTACACCGGACTTGGCACAAATCAGAAGCCTGGCTCAGGCCCCCGAGGAGGGACGCTTGCTGAAGCTACGCACGACCCGTGTGGCAGACTGCGCCCCCTACACACACGCAGACACCTGGCGTCCAACCATGAAGGGGGGGGGGCACACACAACTTCTCCACACTTACCCGCCGGTCCTGGGGCTCCGGGGTCGCCTTTTTCTCCTAGGAAAAAGAGCCGTGAAAAGGAGCGTTCCCCGGGCAGCGTCTCGTGCGCAGGTGCCGAGCGCCGGGCTGTGCAGCCGGAAGGGGGCCGCACGTGCAAGAGGGAAACCGAGGCAGGCCTGGGGGAAAGCCAGCATTGGCCGAGGCGCACAACCCCCTCCAAGGACCGACTCTCGAGTGGGCTGGGGAAACCCCGCGAAGGGCTGGCGGTCGGGGTGGGGGGACGCCGGCCAGAACCCTGATCCGGGACCCCAGTGGGGAGCTGGCAGGAGGAGCTCTCCTCTGCTCCCGAGCGAGGCGCAGGCTTCTGCGGGGAAGCCCCAAACTTGCCAACGGGCCCCAAGGGAGCTGCGAGTTGCCCGAGGGACGCGCAGGAGCGGTCTGCTTACCTTTCATGCCGGGGGCCCCTCGGTCACCCTTGTCTCCTGGTTTGAAGAGGAAGAGGAGGAGAGGGAGGAAGGCGAGGGCATTAGCCAGGGCCTCTGAAGCCGGATTTCTGGCGGGGGCCCAATTTGGTAAGGTGAGCCGTGTGGGGCCAGCCCTGGGGCTGTGCCCACCCCACACAGAGGGCGCCGGACTGGGTGGCCAAGGGCAGAGTCCAGCCACGCGAGCAGCCGATGCTCAAGGGCCCACAGAGCTCGGGGCAAAGGATGCGCCTGGCCGGCAGAAGGGTTCCCACGGGCACTTCGAGAGCCGTCTCGTCTCTCCGAAAGGGACCCGCACCCCGCCTTGGGGGCCACGTGCGGCACCGGGGGTGGGCGCCCAGCAGCAGGAGCGGGGAATTCCAACGTGTCCGTGGCAAGGGGGGTCCCGGCAGCCCTGCACATCAGCCCCTCCCCTCACGTGACCATCGCCACCTTACCTTTTTGCCCGGGAAACCCCATTTTCCCAGGGAAGCCCTGGGGGCCTTTCTCACCTAAATAAAAAGAGGGGGAAAGGGGAGACGCTGAGAGGGCGGCAGCTGCTGGGTGGGCTGGAGGCGCCCCCCACCCACAGGCACTCGGGTTCTTCAGTATAATTAGACCGCATGTTGGTCTCGCCTTTTCCCCCTTGCAGGGGAGCTAAGGCACAGGTGCAAAGTCACCCAAAATCGGGCTGGAGACCCAGGACCTCTCTCGTTCCAAGCCAGGCATCTTGTCAAGTACATACCTCTGGCGCCGGGGATGCCTGGGGTCCCCGGGGGTCCTGCTGCGCCAGGGGTGCCGGGACATCCACGCAGGATGGTGAGTTTCTCTTCGCCACCCAGGCCCACCAGCTGCACCTCTGCGGAGGAACAAGGGGTTTGGAGCGGGGGCCCAACATTAAGAGCCAGCGCCTGCCAGGCAGAAAGGGGCCCTCCCTCCCTCCCTCCCATGAAATGCAGGTGCCATTTTGTCTGAAATTTCCTACGTAACAGGACCCCACGCACACCGACTGGCTGAACGCAGCAGGCATGCGCTTGCTCAAGTTTCTAGCTCCTTTGAGGTTAGGGGAAGGCAACCCATTTGATTCTATCAAAGGGGCGATTTTTCACATGCGCCTGAAACAGCCCTCCCCAACCTGGCACCCTCTGGTTGCGCTGGACCTCAGCTTCCATCATCCAAGGGTTGGGGACAGCTGGCCAAAGCGATGGCGACAAAACAGGCAAGCCACTTTCCCGGCCACCTGCTGGGAGGCGGGCGGAGCAGTTCGGTTCGAGGCCTTCAGCTCCCCTCCTGAACACGGCACCTTTTTCGGGGCAGCAGCGCTAACGGATCCCGGAAGCCAAGACGTGCCCAGACCCTTCCTCTTTCTGAGCGACTGATCTGGGCTCTCTGCATTTGGGGGGGGGGGGGGCGAGATGCAGGCAGGCTTGCGGCAAGCTGCCAAGATGCCCCGAGGAAGCCACAACGGGCCAGGCCAGGCCGCCTGCCCCGCACAAACTGCCCCAGGAAGCGGCATGTTGTCCTGCAGGGCACACATCCGCGGAGGAGCGGGCGAGCAGCTGCGCAGGGCTCATCTGGAGCCCCTCACCCGGCCACCCTGAATTCAGTTTTGCAACTCAGACTCAGAGTTTATCTCCCTCTTAAAGCAAGCTTCTCCTTTTTTTAACCTAGCTGATGGATGGGAATTCCGTTCAGCCTGAGGGACAAATTCGATTGTGCTGCAGCTCTCATGGGAGGCACTCTGGGCAGCGGGGAAAGACAAGGGGGGCAGCCAAAGGCAAAAGGGAAAGGTCTAGAGCACTCCAAACCCCAGCATAAAGCTCTGACTGGAAGTTAACTCGGCACTGGGAGAGGCACGTCGAAAGCAGTCACAATCTGCCGCTCGCTGGAAAAGGTGCCCCATCTCATGGCAGTGCACATCCCAAAAGCTGTGCGGGCCCACCTGGCATGGTTACACTCACCTGGGCAGGTGTTCAGGGCCGTCCCACAAGCACCCGCCAGCAGACAGAGCAGGGAGAGGTGGGCTACCGTCCTGCCCTTCCCCATCGCGGTGCCCCAAGCGTCTCTCCCACCAGCTCTCCCATCACGGACTTTTATGCACCGGGACGTTTTTCTTCCCCCTTTTTTTCAAGTGGAAAAAATGCCGGTGAGTCAATAGAATTGTGCCATTTCGGTGCTCTGCCCTCTTCACAAACACTCGTCTTCGAGGAGCAAATCTTGCGTAACGGGCGGTTCTTTGAACTCTTCATCTTGACTTTTTAAAATAAGAGGCGGCAGAGTGGAGAAGGGCTGAAATCGGGGCCACGCGTCTTCTGAGGCATCCGCCAGGGAAACAGGAGGGGCCGTAGCGCTGGGCCTCTGCGGTGCATGTTGGAAGTCCCGACGCGGGGCCTCACATATCCGGATCCGCAGAAGACCCACTCCTGCCCGACACCCTGCAGGCTGTGCTGCCCACACTGGGCTGGAGGGGCTCGGGCTGACTGGGTGGAAGCCGGCGCCTCATGTTTCCGTGTAATTCAGGCCCTGGTTTATCATCCCAAGGGCTAGGATGTTACTTCGCTTTTAGGGAAAGGAGGATAGCTCAGGGGCTGAGTTCATCCTTTGTCTGCAGAGGGTCCCAGGTCGGACCCGCAGCTGGAGCTAGGAAAGGCCCTCGCCTGACATCCTGGTGCGCTGCCGCTGCCCGCCTGAGTCGGCAATACTGAGCTAGATGGCTCTGGCTTGACCCAGGGCAGTGTCCGGGTTCCTCAGAAGGAGCATCCCACAGGCCAGGTTAGATCAACCCCAAATCCTCAAAAGGGAGGCTTGGATGCTTCCAGTTGCTTCAGGTCTCGAGCTGCCCGAGAGCCTGCCTCTGCAGCGGACGGCCTACACTGTGAAGAACTGCTGCGGAAACACCCGAACAGGGCGGCTGGGCAGAGCATCCCCTGGTCTTGCAACTAGAGAGAGACGTCTCAGCAGAGAGTCGACGCCTCATGTAGGCTGGCAAAGCCTCTGCTGGGATTGGCCCCGCTGCCCTGAGAGGGCCGGCCTGTTTTGGGGGTTAGGCAGGGACTTGCCTTGCACTGCATCTCTGGGCTTCTGCAACAGTGCGGAGGAGGGGTGCTCTTGGGATTCATCTTGGGGGAGGAGGAGGCCACATCCTGTGGCGAGGAGGGCAGGGAAAACAACGGGGCTCCCCCCGGGAGGGCACAAAGGCCCTTCGCCTTCTGCTCCATCTTTCCTGGGGTGCTGCAGGCCACTGTGGTCAGAGCCGTGACTATCTGGCAGCAGCTGTTACCTGCAGGGGTCTCCTGGAAGCCACCTCTCCTAGGTGGAGCAAAATGTAGGTGCAGGCGACCGCACGTATCGGACCCTCTGTCCTCGGGGGTGTCCCAGTGAGGGCCCAGTATGTCTCCCTCAGCACTGTAGGACTGGGCGGTGCTCCTCTGGCCAACCCAGGGGTTTCCCACTATCTGCCAGTCACACGAGGTGGCCTTTCCACACCCATACTCTGAGCGAGGCCTGAGCCAAAGGACCTGAGGGTCTGGGTTCAAGTCCGGGGGTGCCTGGCAGCATGGTCTGGAAGGCCCCTGAAGAACAGCTCAGCAGTTGGCCCACCTGGCCACATCAGGGGTGCGGAACAGAAAGTCTGGGAACCAGATGTTTCTCTGGGATTTCCCAAACGGCACCATCCTGTCCCCTGAGCTCAGTCTGTTTCATTTGGTGCTTTTCATGGCTTTCGGACATTTTTCACTGATCGAACAGTTGAAGTGCCCCCTGAAGGGTACTCTGGTCACAGGAAGGGCTTTAAGCCAAAAGGCGCTGCTCTTTGCGGCCACTCCGTTCGTCTCCGGCCTCCCCACCGCTGGGCTCAGGCTGCCTCGAAAGGGAGCGGGGTCCTCGGGCCGCTTGCAGAGCTCTCGAGCAGCCTGATCCGCGCCTGGCTTCCAGCGCCGCACGCAGTGAGTGACACGGCGGCCTCAAGGCGAAAGCCCCTTTGAGCTTTGCGCGGGACCGGCCAGCGAAGGTGCTGGAGCGACGCAGAGGAGGCCCCCGCGGGTGTCCGCTACTCGGGCGACGGTCCAGCTGCGTAGGCCGCCAGCGGGGCCTGGCTCCGGGGGCGGCCGCGTTGGGGCCACACGGCTTCACATGGGCAAGGGCAGGCAAGTGCCGCAGCCAAGAGGCGGCAACGTCAATGGGGGCGATGAAGGGGAAAGCTGCGGGTTGCCTTCCAGCAGCTCGCAGAAGGGCCCCGGGTGGCAACGGCAAAGGCGCCTTTCTTTCTGCTCTGGCGCATGGGCCAGCCTTTCCCATCATTAATTGGACTCGACTGCTGGGAAGTTGGGAGCGCTCTTTCCCGTCGCCCTGAATGCAGCTCTCTGCCACGGCCCGCCACGACCTGCGTGCAGAGCGGCTCCTGCTTGCCCGAGCCGGGCTTGGCCTTGGGGCCTCTCCAGAGGAGGGAGGGGAAGGCTCCCCCTCCGTGCCTGTCCTCGAGTGCACCTCCCTTCCCTGCGGTTGCTCCGTCTCGGCCCTGCGGGGCCTCGCTTGCCTCTGAGAACGCCTTCGTTGTCGGCCGGACAAAGTGAGCGAAAGCACTGAGTCACGCACTCGGTTGCCAAAGGCCTGACGCGGCCTGCACAGGCTCAGGCTCGAGGTGGCGTCCGGCTGCAAGCAGGGATCCATGTCGCAAGCACACCTGCGAAAGGCCGGCTCCCCGCACGGCAAGGCCTGTCCTTTGGAGGGAGGGGCCAACGGCCGGCTTCACTGTCCGGAAGGTCCTTCCCTCTGCGGTGCCTGAAATCCCTTGCTTTACCCTGATGTGCCTCTAGCATGGCACGTACTGTGATCCCTGACAGGCTATAAAAGCGCCTTGCGCAGTCTCTCTCTTGGCAGGAAGTCTGAATCAGCGGGAAACATTCTTTCGATCGCACGCTTCCAGCTGACTCGCTCTGGGGGGCGTTTTCACGCCTGCCGACACGGTGCCCCGGGGTCCTCCCTTTCTCCGCTTGCCTGCCCACCACCCCGCTGCCCAGGTCATCCGCTCCTCTCATGGCTCGGATCCACTGACAGCCCTCCGAAGGCCCCTCCGGGGGCTTCTTGGCTCCTCCTGGGGCGGGCGCCAGCTCCTTGCCATGCCGCCGGACCTCTCCTCGGCTGCGTCCCCCACCTCCTCTCTGCTCTGCCACCCTGGTGCGCCCTGCCTGGGGCCTCTGCGCCTGCAGTGGAGGCTGCCAGGCCTTGCCCGGATGCCCGCCTGAGCACGAGGGACTGGTCCACCGGCTCTGCAGCGCACGGGGGGCTCTTCTAGAGTTCCCTCTTTGGTGCAGGACGAGTTCCCGACGAGATCTCTCTCCTCGTTAAGATCCGGCTCTGTGAAACACGGGCTTCCCCTCCCCATGTTCTCTTCACAGCCACCCTGCAAGGCAGCTGAATCGGAAGACGCTGGCTGCTCCCCAGGTCGCCTGGCCAGCTGCACGGCTGAGGGAGGGCCTGAACCCAGGCTGGCCTGCACAGCTTTGCCCCAGCACATCAGCCCCCACCGCACCGTGAAGGATCATGACGACGACAGTAAGAATTCACGTTTCTCCAAAAATAAGGAGTCAAGGCATCTTTACAACAAGGATTAAACCGTACAAACACTTAAAACGATTTAAAACAGCCAAGAACAATGAACAGCAAAATGCCAGGACCCGATCGAGCAATGCAATTAAGAAGCCCCTTCCCACACCGGGAGGCAGCTGGGGGTCGAGGGAAGTCTCACCCTGGTGCTAAGAGGAGGACAGGAGGGTGCCGGGCGGGGCCACCCCCAGGATCGCCCTCTCCCTCGCTGCCCTCTTCCAATCTTGCTCAGAGACGCCCCGACAGCCACCTGCTCCCCAACATCTGCCTCAGCCTTTCTGAAGCGACGTTCCGTCGGCCACCCAGATCAAGGGTGCACACGGCCGAGCGCAGGAGCCAGCAGGAGCCCCCCGCCACGCTCCCCCAGGCTCACTCTGCCTCCCCACCATCGCAGTGGCAGGGCTGAGGAGGCACGGGAGCTGCCGCGGCCCACGTGCTCACTGGCCCTCAGCCTGTCAAGGAAGCCGGTGGTGAGGACGAGAAGCAACAGCAAGGAGAAAGCTGACTCGCCCAGGGGCGGACACCGAGCACGGGCCACTGTCGTCGTGCCAAGCAGGGCGTTTCTGAGCCAGCAGCCTGGAAGGACCGGTCACAGATGCATCTCCCACAATGCCCCGACACAGGGTTGTTTGGGGGCATTGTGGGAACTGAAATGGCAGCCGTTCTTGCCCGGCCAACACTGCTGCTGCCACCGCCACCAGGAGTGCTGGCCAAGGAGGGGCCCCGCCGAAGGCACCCTGGCCTAGGGCCACCTGGAGACGGGAAGGAGGTGAGCTGGCCGTGCCTCTTCCAGTGACAAGCCCTGGAGAGCCAGCGGTGGAGCAACTCTGCCCTGAAGGAGAGCAGGAAGGACGCTGCTGAAGGGGCCCCTTGCCGAGTTCCAGTATCCCAGGAGAGCCGCTGTTGGGAACATGTCGCTCGGCTCCCGCCAGCCAAAGCCGGGATGGCAGGGACTGGCCGAGTGCCAGCGGCGAGCGGGAACAGCTCGGCTGTGGCGACACCGTGACGGCCTGACGCGAGTCTCTCCCGGTTGCACAAGAGGCGCCCTTCCCTCCGCTGCCTTCCCAGGGCCAGATAAACCCGAAGCGAGAATTCCGCTCACCCACATCCACCTCGGGCCTCGCCTTGCGCCCGCCCCGGACCACCGCGCCCTTTCTTCAAAGGTGCTGCGGGGGGATGCCCGAGGGCTTGAGAAGAGGGCTGCTCTCTCAGGGCCATCTGGGAAATGCTGATTTATATGGACGGCCGAAGAGAACAGAGAACGGGAGCTTGGCCAGCCTGAAAAGGAGCCCAGGGGAGGCCGGCCGCTGCCGGCTGGAATGAAACTCTGAGATTCCTTTTGAAAAGCCGCCGCTGGGGCGGCCCTCCCGTCAGAAGGCCCACCCCACGATCCTCTCCGACCAGTATGGTTAGTGGGCCCACTGGGAGCTGCAGTCCTCATGTCCCGAGGGCGCACGGCCGGGGATGTGTCTCCCGCCTGGCTCCCAAATTCCACCCTGGGCAGCTCTCAGGGGCTGCGAGTCCGTGCTGCGTGGGGCCGAGCAAACGCGGCTGGCCAAGCTACCGGCACACCTTAGCGTGCGGCTCCTGCTGCCAGATGAGGTCCCATCAGGCCCTCCCGCGGTTTGGGCCGCCCCTCCCAGCAGCCCCAGCCAGAGAGCCAACGGCCAGGGCTTGTGGGTGCTGCAGGCCAAAGCGTCGGAGGACCGCAAGGTTCCCACCCCCGGGCGATGCCGACTCCGAACGCCCCGTTGCTGGAGGCGGGTGATGGGGCTTGGGGTGCTCGCGTCCACGCTGACCCTTGCACTACTAGCTTGGGCTTCAGTCACTGGCAAACCCGCCAGAGCTGCACCTGCCCGGGGCGGCTGCGCTTTCAAAGGGAGGGAACTGCACCTGGGAGCCGCGGATGCCGCAGCTGACTGGAGAGACCTGCCCTTGGCCAGGGACCTCTCCCGACGGGCTGCTGCTGGCAGGAGGAGAGGAGGAAGGTGGTGTGCGGTGGAGCTCGGCTTCGCCAGAGCCACGCAGCTTCCCGCAGAACCAGCGTCCCTGCCCCTCTGCCCCATCGTCCGGTGCTCTGCAGCCTCGCCGGAGGCAAAAACGTCACCCCCAGCGCAGCAGCAGCCTGGGAAGCGGAGGGGCAGCGGGGGACCTGGCGGCCGTGGGAGGGCAGAGGCCCGTTGTTACGGGGTGCCCTGGAGCCGGGCGGGGGGGGACTACTCCCGGGCTGAGGGAGGCCCCTCTCCATGGAGAGAGGCTGCTTCTAGCCGGCCGCAGACCACGCCTCGCCCAGGAGCCCTGCCAAGGGAGCCTCACCCTGAACCGAAGCCTTCTGCCCCGCGCAAGGCCCTGCCTTCAGGCTGCTTGGCGCAAGGACTTGGCCCAGCTGCGTCTGCTGGGAGCCTGCCCCCGGATGCGGGGGGCAGCACCAGCAGGGTCTGGCAGGAGCGGGCAGGTGGCTGTTTGGGGAAACTAACAGAGCACCAGAAGCGCCCCAGAGGGGCTCCGTGCGCCAGCCTCCCTCTGCTGCTTGCCTCGCTGGCCGAAGCGGTCTAAATCCACACCCCGAAGGCCTTTGCGTGGGTTGGAGGGGGGAGGATTCCCCCCCCCGATGCTTGCAGCACCTTCTGCTCACTCTGTGAGAAACTGGAGCTGATGGGATGGCCAGGGGCTGCGGCTGGCCGGTGAGCGAGACAGTGCCCCCTCCCGCTCAGTCCGTGTGGGGTCCGTCTGTGCAGGGTGAGTGGGACAAGGCAGCCTCGGAATCATCGCGGGGGGGTCCTCCTCCCCCCACTCACCCACCGCTTCTTAGCTGCACAGGGACTCTTGCAGGCCGCGTCCCGGGCAGGCACGTCAGCCAGGGGCCTGGTGCTCTGTCGTGGCCTCCAGCCGCTCGGCCATGTCTTCCAGTTCCTCCAGGAGCTCGGGGAACGACGGGCGCTTGAACGCTTCCACCTGTCCACAGTGGGAAGACAACGGGGGGAGGAAATCACGGCTGGAGCCCCTGCCCTGCCCGCCCCCGTCCAGCTGCTGGGCGCCCGGTGCTTGGCCCCACAGCAGCAGCTCCGCTGGCGCTGGCCAGGATCCCAGTCCGACCCGACCCTCACCCCACGCGAGCGCGCGTGTCCATCGGGCGCTCGAAAGCATCGACAAACCCTTACTCGACAGCAGCTGGCCGCGAGGTCCAGGACGTGCGTGGGGCATCCGCCGATCATGTCTTGGAAGGCAGCCACGTCCAGGCCATAATCCTGAAGGTGGGAGGGAAGGGGCAGAAGAGTTCGACTTGCTTCGCTCTTGTGGCCGCAGCTTAGCTTAACTTGGGGGTGAAGCGGCAACTCTTGAGTGGGGCCCTTTAAGCAACAGAAACCCCAACCCTTAACGCTGCCTTAAAGCCGGGCAAACGGATGCCACATCTTCACAGATGGCGCTGCCGGGCTGGGGGCGAACCAGGCCGAGGGCAAGAGGGGGCCAGCACCAGA
The DNA here is from genome assembly GCF_004798865.1 of Varanus komodoensis. Taxonomy (NCBI): domain Eukaryota; kingdom Metazoa; phylum Chordata; class Lepidosauria; order Squamata; family Varanidae; genus Varanus; species Varanus komodoensis. The sequence goes on from NW_025335873.1 coordinate 9,652,874, forward strand.
GTCACCTGGGTCCGGGGCAGCACCTCGGGATCGGCTGGAATCCTTCCCAGGATCTCACATAGGACGATGCCAAAGGAGAAGACGTCCACCTGTTGGAGGAGGCAAAATTTAGCCAGGGGGCAGAGAGGGGTGAGGGCAGCTCTGGGCCCAGGTGGGAAGAGATGGGGGACAGGAACACCCAGGTGCACACAATGAAGCGGGAAGGGACAAAGGGACTGCAGCTGGGAACCTGAAATCCTACACCTTGGGCCAAGCAGGTTTTTGTTCTGCACCTGCACCTGTCAGCTGGTGAGAGAATCAAGACGGCTTGGGTGGTGCGGGGGACACAAGCGCCCACGGAAAAACACAGCCAAGCCCCAGCAGAATCCAGGGAAGCTCTGCTGGACTCTGAGGTGCTTGTGCCCAGCTCTGCCGGGATTCGAAGCCGCAGGTCCAAGCCCACCCAGGAGGGGCTGGTGTCTGGGGGCAGAGGATGTGCTCGACACAGAAGCGGAAAGGCACCCCCCGCCGAGGGGATCGAGAAAGGCCTCTGCGAGGGGCCCCACGGAGCCAGCCGGGACCGCAGAACAGCAGGCGGAAGGGGCGAGGTACCTTCCGGTCGTACGGCTCCCCCCGCAGCATCTCAGGGGCCATCCAGAAAGCGGACCCCACCAGCGACAGCTTCCTCCCGGGGTCCTTGGCCGGAAGCTCCAGCACCTCCTTGGCCAGGCCGAAGTCCGCCACCAGGGCTTCCCGCCCCCGCTGCGTCACTCGGATGAGGCAGTTCTGAAAGGCAGCGGCGAGACAGGCGTTCGCTGGGGTGGCTCTTGTGCGGGCGGGCGAGCAAGGCACTCCAGCGACACGCTTTGGAAATGGCTCTGCCGCCTCCTCTCTCCCAAACCTTTCCACATTTGAGAAAAGTGCGGACGAAAAATAGATGTACTGGGGGAAGCATGTGCTCCGAAAGGACCGGTTTCCACAGACTTTTCCCCTTTAATCAGGAACTTGTGCAGAACCGGGCCAGAAGGCACTTGACTTTTTGAAAAATGATGAATTCTGCCTGGCAGAGGCTGACGGATCCACCCACCCTTGCCGTACGGACATGTGCAATGCACGACCCCCTGGATCTGGGGCCAGCCTGAGGATTCTGCAGTTGGGATCAGAATCGGCAGGTGCCTCAGAGAGCCCCTCTGCTCAAGTGCAGACTTCGGGGCAGACGCTGTCTGGATGGGTTCGCTGGATCAGGCCCTTTGACTGCAGGGCAGACAGGCAGCTGCACCTTTTGGCCTGCAGCCCCCAAACCACCATCGTGGGTCAGTGCTGAGGCCCGATGCAGAGGAGCATCCGCACCCCCTCACAAGAAAACAAGGGGGCCCCGAGGGGCCTGGCCACCGAGCAGTCCAGGCCAGGTTCCCCATCCACCCAGTGGCCGGCCGGCCGGCAGCAACCCAGAAGCAGGGGATGAAGGCACTGCTGCCCGTCTCCCGTAGCCCCACACCCCGACCCGAGTGCGAGACCCGCTGGGCGCAAGCGTAGAGGCCGCCGCTGACCAGAACCTCTTTGCCCTCCTCCTCCTCCACTGGCGTGTCTAAGCCACTGAAATCAGTCACTGAGCCGGCATCCTGTGGCTGAGCTCCCCAAGGGAGCTGCGGCAGGCAGGGTCGCAGCCCTTTCCCGTTCTCCGGTCCACGCAGACTATGGAAGGCTGCTTCCGTGAAGCATTCCTCACACAAGCGGGCTATTTCTCGTGCCCCCGGTGGATCTGTTGCCGTGCAGCGAGCCCGAGCTCCGCTCCCCCAAGGGCCTCCCCCGCACCCGCTGGCTTCCCCACGTGTTCGGAGGCCTCTGCGGACGCACACGGAACGCAGCGGCTGCAATCCCATTAGGCGTCAACGGCATTAGCAGCCGGCTGCCGCTCCTAAGTGGCTTTGGCGATGACCCCGTTACGCGGCCGGGGACGCGGGTGGCCGCTGGGGACGTTTCCGGACCTGCCCCCCATCAGCCCGCCTTCCATACGCCATGCGGGATGCGTGTGCAAGCCCCCCGGAGAGCGCAAGGAACCGCTCTGCCAGACCGACGGCCCACTGTGCCCGGCACCCGTCCTCAGTCATGGCCCAGTCCGTGCCCCCTGGGGAGCCCCCCACAGGCTACGAGGGGCAACACTCCCCGCCCCTGCCTACCTTTGAGTTGAGGTCCCGGTGGTAGATATTTTTGGAGTGCAGATAGACCATCCCTCGGCTGATGTCCGAAGCCAGGTCGACCTTCTCCTTCCAGCTGAGGGCGATGTCTTTGCATGCCAACAGCTCTTCCAGGCAGCCTCCGTTGACGTACTGTCAGTCAGAGGAAGGAAGGTGGGGGCCAGCCTTCTGTTCGAGAGGGGCCAGAAACCCCCATCCCACCAAGAGCGCCAGCCCAGGACGGGCCTGGGAGATGGTCCCTCACTCTGCCTGCCTGCGTGCGATCCGGGGACAGAGGGTTCCTTCGTTCCAAAAAAGCCACAGGCGAACAACTCCCCGCCTGCACGGGGGAAACGTGCCTTACCTCCAGAATTGGGTAGAGCTTGTCATCCTTCACGCAGATCCCGAGGTACCTTGGAAAAGACAAACGCTTTAGAAGCACTGAGCGGAACGAGATGGGCATCTGCAGCGCAAAGCTGGCGCGGGCAGAAAAGCGACCCTCTGGCACTCGCAGGCCGCTGAGATTCCCCGCTTGGTTTTTGTTTTGTTTTCCCCCCAGAAAGATCACAGAAGCCTTCCAGGAAGATCCTGGCGAACCTTCAGGCACAGACTGCATTCTGGGTGCAGACCCCGGCATGTTCCGCTGGGAAGGGGGCCCGTGCCTCCCAGCACGCCCCAGCCGGCCTGCCTGGCGCTGAGGGTCACTCTTCCCGAGGCATGTGCAGGATGGCACCCTGAGCTGAGTGCCACAACTCAGACCCTCCTCCAGGCAAAGTGATACCACTGGGGTGGCAAAAAGGGCAACATTTTCACAGGCTAGGCAGGAGGAAAAGTGAGCGCTACTGAAATGGCAGAGTGTCGAGAGTTGGGTTCGTGTTATACGCTTGCAGCTGACGCTTGCCCTTCTGTATTTTCCACCAGAGGAAAAATATCCCAGGTTGCCACAGACCGGGGCTGGGGAAAGCCCGACAGGCGGAATTGCAAAGCATTGTTCACATGTGTGTGTCTGAGAGAGAGAAATCTCTTTGCGCAGGTTGGGAGGCAAGTGCGTGTTGTGGTGGGTGGGCGGGTGCTTTTTTGGCCCTTTGAGAGGGAAACAAGAAGAGAAAAAGAACGAAGGAAAAAGAACTCGGATGGCAGGTTAGGAGACTGAAGGCTATTTCTAACACTCAAATGTATTTCATCTTTCTGCCACAGTTGGCATTCAGGGAAGCGTGATGTAATTCTCACAAAAGCACCCATGTAATTAAACCATTAAAGCAGTGATACAACTCAGAAAAATGACAATCAACAAAAACATCAATAAAAGAAGCAATTGAAAAGCAAGTGCAAGAAGAGGAACGCCTCGCAAGGGGCCCCAGAAGGTTGCTTCTGGCAGACTTTGTCTTTATTATTAACATTTATTTGCTCAAAAGCCATCGAGACAGTGACTAGCATTTAAAATGCACAGGGAACAAAAGCAGAGCGTGTGCTTCCACGAGAGGCTCTTTCTCCACGCCACTTTAATTTATCTGAGCACAAGGACCCGAGGGATGGGGGAAGGACGCTTCGGTGTCTTTTGGCAAAGGAAGCGTGGGATGGATTGGGCTCAGGCAAGCGGATAATCTGTGCTCAAGGGCTGAGTGTGGGCTGCTGTTTAACCGTGGGTGGTTGCGTTGTCTGAACTCCCCTGCACAGACAAGCCATGGTTTGTGAACCGTGGCCCATGGTGAAACGACAGCTTGCACTTGACTGGGGGTTGTCACACTGTCTGAACCGCGTCCCCCTGCAAAGACCTCTTCCTTCATAGGGTTTGGCATCGGCAGACCAGTCTAGCCCATCTCCCCCTTCCATCCAGAGACCTACCGGACAATGTTGGGGTGGGAGAGCTTCTGCAGCAAGCTGATCTCACGCACAATCCCCTCCTGGTCCGCGTCGTTCTTGTAAATTTTCACCACCATCGCTTTGCCGCCAGCACTTTGAACCACCTGCAAGAGAGCCAGCGGAAGCCTGGTTGAGACAAGGCCCTCTGCTTTCGCACCCCCTTGCAAGGGGCTCCAGCAGGCCAGGCTGACCTGCAGGGAGGGGGCAGGCCAGAGGAGCCAAACGCCCGGGCCATTCGGGGCCAGTTGCAAAGTGCCTGTGAGAAGGACCCGCTGGATCAGACCAAGGGGGCCCACCTCGCCCAGTTTTCTGCCGTCCACACCGCAGGGAGCCCACAAGCAGGACGGGGCGACACCTCTCCGCCCACCTTCCCCCCAGCTGGAGCGCGAAAGAGCCCCGTCTTCAGCCGCGGAGGCAGCGTGGAGCCCGCGGCAGCCGCCACAGGTGGTGCTCTCCTTCTCCGGGAATGCGCCCAGTCCCATCGCGGCCTCTTGAGGGAGTGAACGCCCCGCTTCCCCCACTTCTCGGTACGGCACAGAAGCTCAGCAAACAGCAAAGGGGTCCACAAATGTTCTAAAAGGACACCCTCTCCTTGGCCGCTCTGGTTCAGCCCAGCCACTTCTAGGTGAACCGAGATAAACCGGTACGGTGAAATCATTCGATCGAGCTATCGGAACAAAAGGAGGCCTTTTGTTTAAGTGTTCCTCTCCGTATCAGAGCAGCTCACTCCAAATGATAAAAGAGGCTTGAACGAAGCTGGAGAGTTGCCCTGAACATAAACCGCCTGCAGTCCTCCTCTGCCGAAGGTCCCGAAACAAGGGATGTGACGCAGCTTATGAGCTCCATGGAGAGTGGGGTTTTTTTTCCTTCCAATAATGAAATCGCTGTCACCTTTTGTGCTGCAGTCAGTTGACCCATTAGGTTAATCAACTACAGCTAAAATTGATTGACTGGTGTTGTGGATTTTAAATCCGTTTGAAATGTTGTGTGTAAATGTACTTTTGTCTGAGCTCAGATGCTCCCAGTGCAGGGAAGGCAGCTTAGAATGTGCGTATTAAGCTGCGAGTTAAAGGAAAAAAGGTCTAAATATGCCGGTTTCCAGTGGATCCCTCCGAAGAAGCCCCGGGCACTTGGCTGGATGCCTTTCCATTGATGGACAGCCCTATTTAGTGCTCCGGCAGCGAGGATGACCTTCAGAGCTGCCTCGTCCTGCCCGCGAGTGACCACTGGGCCGGCTGCCTCCCTCCCGCACCCGGCAGCAAGATGGAGGGTGGACTCCTGCTGTCTGGGCTGCTGCATCAAACGGCCATTAGCCCCCTCCTAATGGCCGCAGAATTGCCAAGTGACTTTTCCAAATGGCAGTCCAGATGAGTCACTGCCGCATTTCTGCAGAGCCTCCATCCTCCACGTCCAGAGGCTGGACATGCACTTCTTCATTCCCCACCTCCTCCCCACGATCCAATCCTTCAGAATGGAAGGGAAGGGAATTGCAAGAGCCAGGACACCGCCAACCGATGGGGCATGGACCCCTGGCAGGCGGGTTCTAGCCCGGGGGCCTAAGGCGCTGCACCCCGCTTGGGACATGGAATGCAACCCATTCCTGCAAGTGCAGAGTAGCAAGGAACCCAGGTGGAGCTGTGTGAGGGGCGAAGCGGCTCAGACGCATGAGTTCACCACATCAGGGCTGCGGGCTGCGCTCCAGTCCCCAGGCAGCTTGGCTCCCAGACTGCAGCGTAAGCCCTTCTTTAAAACACGCAGAGCTCTTTGGACAAGAGTTGCTGCTGCAGCAAAAGAAGAAGAACTCCCCTTCGGGTGTTGTCCGTGAGCCAGGGCCTGGGCCAGAGGCTGCCAGGGCTGAATGGCAACGGCAGGCCGGGGGCCCGGTGCACGTCTCCACCCAAGCGGGTGGGGGGGGGCGGAAGCGATGGCAAAGGCGTGCTCAAGAGGAGCCGGGCTGAAGCCCCCCAGCAAAATGCCGACGCTCTGGGGAGCACACGGCACAAAGGAGGGCTGTCCGGAGCTGAGGCGGATCCCTCCTTGGGTCAGAAGAGGGCCAGGGAGGAAAGTTTTCCTGGATGGCCGCCTGAAGGAAGGGCGGGGTGCGGCGACGAACAGGCTTCCCCGACCACTGCAGACGTCTTCCTCCTACTCTGCAAAATGTTGACTGGCAGGGATGCGACATTTAAAAGTTAATCAGGTGGTGGGGGAGAGACCACTCCAGAGAAGTCAGGGAGGGGTCCAGGGTGGGGCCAACAATTCCTTGTTGGACTAACACTTTCCTGGAATGGACCGGAAAGTGTCTCTCCAGGATTTCAGGCACAGCCCTCCCTGGAGATGCCGGAGTTGGAACCTGAAGCCTTCTGGGTGACGTGGGGCCAGGCGCAGACTCTCAACCCAACCTACCTCGCAGGGCTGTTGTTGTGAAGATAAGATTGGAAGCAGGAGGAAGAGAATGATATAAGCCACCCTGAGTTTGTTTTCAGAACAATGCTGGGATTTGAATTTGAATCAGATAAATAAGTAAAATAAACTGCACTGCCACTGAAAAAGCTGATTTAAACAGGAACATACAATGAACCAAGCCATCAATCCACCTCATCCGGAATTTTCTGTGCCGGGGCAGGCAACCTTTTTTGACCCCAAAGACTCTCACGCTTTCATTAGGAGCCCAAAGACCACCCGGAAGACCCGCAGGGATGCTGCTCAAAACACCACCAGGCATTAAGGGAAGCGGGTTCAGGGCCGCATTTCATGACAAGCAGCTCCAGCCGTGCCCGGGCACCGTACCTTGAAGACTTTGGAGAAGAACCCGCTGCCGATCAATTCAGCGTCGAAGTTCTCCCAGAATTCCAGCTTCCTCACAGCCGTGCGCAGCCTCTGCCACCGGTCATCGTGGCAATAGGCGTCCGGCGGCTCCCCGTAGTACGGCGTCTGGCTGGACAGCTCTGGGGAGACCAGCCCCATCTCACACATGGTAGAGGCAGGCACTGCAACAAGGGGAAAAGTTGGGTGGGGGGTCATGTCCAGCTCGGTCACGGGAAAGGAACAGCCCCAGGAGAAAGCTGGCTGCCGCTGCTCCCATCTCAGCCCGCAAACGGAGGCCGGGAAACGGGGCTTTGCCCAGGCCAGGTAAACGCCCGCGCACGGGTTTCTGGAGCAGTGTGTGCTGCTCAGCGCAGACCTCACACTCAGCACGCGGATGTGGCCGGCTCAGGAAGCAACGTCCCCATGGATTCGTCAGCCCAAGAAACCTGTGTGTCCCTGCCACACAACCCGGGCGGGGTGGCCCCTTTTACAGTCCTCTGTCTGAAGACACCCTCTACTTTAAGCCCTGCTCGTAGCAAGATGCTTGCCCATCCACGAAAGGCTGCCGGAGTCCTTCTGAACCACAGGGAGGTGTAGCCTCTTTCCGTTCTGAGTATAAACATTTCTAAATGTGCACAGACAGCTGGTGCAGACTTTAGGCTAAGCGGCATCCTCGCATGCTCCCTTCTTTGGCCATTCAAAGGCAGCTGATCCATGCGACTGCTGAGCATCACAGAAGCTTCTGGGAGCTCAAGAGCGCACGGTGAGGCCCGTGGGACACCGCCTGCACAGCCCCAAAGAGGCACGGGGCAGGGGAAAGTTGGCAGCTCTGCACGGGCATGCCTCCTCTGAGCATGTCGAGGGCCCCTCTGCACAGTGCCCAGAGGCCTGGCACTCCCAGCCATGACCTTTCCCACGTTCGGCTGCCGGGGGCAGTCCTTCAATAGGCCTTTTGTGCACGGCGGGATTCACACCGCACACCCACCCCCAGCACTTTGTCCCCAGTTTGGGGTGGGGGTGGGGGGTCCTCCAGAATGGGCCGGCTTTATTACAGGCCTCTGGGCGGAGAAGCCGGTAGTGACGCCCTCTCCTTTTAAAACATCCGTTGCCTATAAAATGAGGCTTTTGTGCGCCCATCTTACAGGGGCGGGTTTTGGGGGGCGGGGTGCTCCACGTCTCCCGGGCTCTATAGTAGGACATGATAAGAATTTGCTTATTGCATCCAGAGGGCCAAAGCAAAGGCCAAAATCAGTGCTTTAAGGGCTGCCTGTTGATCTGGGAGCTCTGACTGAGAAACTCGCACAACATCTGAGCTTTTCTTGAAAGAAGTACTTTCCCCCAAGAAAGCAACCCTTGCTACCTCGATGCAAGCATGTGGGTTGCTGGTGAGAGCAGAGGGTTTGGCGCCTTGGGAAGAGAGAGATATGCCTGCGCGTACATGCAGAGGCAGTGAGGGAAAATACACACATGCATGCAACATGCACGCACAAGCAAGCAGGGGTCTTGCGACCACGTTTTGCTGTGCGGAGGGTTACTCTTTGAATTCCAGCCATGGCCTTCTCTCCTCTCTCCTGCCAGAGTCAGCCAGCGTCCCGTGTCCACCGAGTGTATCTCATTGGCCAGCTTGGTGCCTGCCCCCAAATGTGGGGTGTCTGGGAGTGCTGTGTTTGAATACAGTTGTGTTCAGCACCAGCAACATGGGCGTCTCTGGTTTCTCCATTGGTCTGAATGGGCAGCTTTCAACCGAACTGCTGGGGACATTTAAAAATAGCTTTATAACCTGAACTGGGAAGCGACCCTACCCCACACGATGAGAGAGGTCTTTGTTTCCCCTTTGTTACTGCTGTGCGTCTCCCCCTCCAGTTACCCAGTGACCCCCCCCTCCACCCCACCCCCGCCATCTTTCTGTGCTCCTATCATCACATCGCACTGGCATTCTTTGCATACGCGGCATTCTTACAAGACCGATTTAGGGTTCCCACTTTGGATTTCCCCCCCTGAAGACTTTTTCAGCATCTTCTCTTCTCAGCCTTGTTTGGGAAGAGAAATTGGGCGTTAAATTAAAGCTCGGACCAGGCAGACTAGCAGGAAAGGCGCAACCTTGCCATTTCCCCTGCAAACGGGAAAAATGCGAGAAACAAGGATGGGAAGGTCAGTGCAAGTACCTGGGTGGACGCTGCCTGCAGGGACTTTTCGGGAAGTCAAAACACCACGCGAGGCTTCCCCAGGACACTTTGCTGCCTAAGCTGAAGCCGTGGATCAGGAGTGGGCCACAGGCACTTTCCATGGCCAATATGGGGGGGGGGTTCCACTGTCACAGTAACCCCCCCCCCCGGCGCTGCCCTTGAGCAACAAAACAAGCGGCTGTCCACACACGCCTCCTGTCCTGGCAAAATCCCCGTGCCTTTTGCCAACATTACCCCGCAGCTGGTGGCAACTCTTGCGGCAGCCGCCATTTTGGCAGGGTGAGATTGGCCCTCAAGGGCCCCCAGGGAGCAGTGCAGTCCCCCCCCGCAGAAGAGACCCCCCCCCAAATGCAGTACACA
>NW_025335873.1:9662343-9703736 GCF_004798865.1 Varanus komodoensis
CGAGGCCAGTGGGACGAGGGGCCGAGCCCGGCGCAGCGCCCCCGCGGAGCTTCATGGCCCTGTGCTCTGCTCCGTCCGTCCCCCCCGCTCGCTCGGCGGCTGCAATGGCAGCTTTTGCCGTCTTTAGGTGGCCCCTTATCAATCAATATGATCATGGATAAGCATTAGGACATTACATTTCTATCCTGCCCCTTTCCCTCTTGTGTGCGAGCCAAAGCAGCTGACACAGTCCTCCTAATTAGAGAGCCTTGCCAATTTCGTCTACATGAATACACGTTTGGTTTTGAGATAGACAGTCCTCCTGTTCCAGGACGCAATAGCACACCAGAAGCAAAATAACTTTTCTAATGGTAACGCACACCCTCCTTCTAATTAATCAGAGCTTTAATTGATCCACCTACCAGTCGTGCCTTGTGCCCCTTGTCATCCTTGTGCTGGGCTGTATTATGCAAAACTGCATCCTTAGCTTTGAAGGTGATTAGCCCAACGGGCGGAGATGACTCTGAACGAAAGCGGAAAGCGCTTTATCACGCTCAGGAGCAAGCTGTACAGGGGAGGTTGCTCCAGGGGAAGATGGAGAAATGGCGATTCGGTTTCCCTAGCTGTTGGTGCATGGAGTTTGCTTCGATTATGTTTCCTCCAAGAAAACCCTGGGCGCTGTGCCCGATACTCTCTTGCGCCCCATTTCACGCTCTCAACAACCTGAGGGAGAAGCTGAAGAGAGGGTGCCACTGGCCAGAGGATGCCTGGTGAGCCTCAGGGCCGGGTGGACACAGAACCCAGCCCTGCCCGCCACCGTCGGCCCATCTGTTGCTGTTTCTGTGCCCTTCCTTGCCAGCCCTGCTCAGCTCTTCTAAACCCGAGGCCGTGCCTTCCCTCGTGGTGTCCACATGTCTCAGTCGTCCCGCGCCTCTTCTTCCTCTGCCTTCAACTTTCCCCGGCATGACCGTCTTCTCCAGGGAGTCTGGCCTTTTCATGGCATCTCCAACTGTCCAGGGAAAGTTCTGGCTTGATTTTATCTAGGATGATTTGCAAAGCTCTCCCTCAGCACCAAGTTTCGAATGCATCCATTTTCTGCCAACTGCATTCACTTCCCAGTTTGCACAACCATCCACAGGGACTGGAATGCAACCGTGTGGCAACCTCGGCTTTGCCCTCCAGTGTCCGCTGTCCCAGTCACCTATGATTATATTTTAGTGTTTTATCAATTTCATCTTGGACTCTTACCAGAATGTTTTTAATGTTTTTTCTAGAGCATCTGTTATTGTAGGACAGACATGAATGATTATCCAAGAATTCTGATTAATAAAACTCTATTGGACTTTGGAATGGACATTGTAGCCCTTCACATCTTGCCTCAGTTTTCAAGCAGCACCATTTCTTCTGAGTTTGTCGTTTCCAGACTAAAAGACGTCTTATCTATCTGAGTACGCCCCATTCCAATCCACTTTAATTTGCTCACCCAAAGTGCTGAGATGTTTAACTGCCCCATCTCTCGCTCGATGGTTTCCAGTTTGCCTCGAACGTATTTCTCGAGTTCCATGTTCTGATGGGAGGCGCTGCGTGGCATCGGATTTTCCTTTCACCTCAGTGCATGCAGCCAGTAGGTGAGAACATCAGGAGCAACCGTGCTCCCCATGCTTAGCCTCTGCTGTGCTCGAGGTGGGCTGCGTGCCTTCTGACTTGGAAGGCTCGCCTTCCAGCCCCCTCTCTTTCTCCACCTTGCTTTCTTCCATCATAGGCTTTTCAAGCCAAAGTTTGCCATGGCCGCCGTCTGCACAGCGTTCGCCAGAGGTCGCTTGACCACCACGGCAACTGATCGCACAAGATCTTCAGTGCCACCTTCCACAATGGCCGCTGCCCTCAGGAGCTTCCTTGCCCCATCAGCCACCCTCTCCTGCAGATGCGAGCCTCCCTCTTGAGGGAACATGCACCTGGGCCCAGTGTCTCCTCCGCCTTGACCCTTCCGCCTTGGGTGGCCCTGCTAGGAGACCAGGCTAGCAAGAGAGTCTGACCTGCTGGCAACATTGCTTGCAGCTTCTCTGGCACTCTCAGACATCCATGGCATGTCAAAGTGTGCATTCAAGATGGGGACTCTTAAAGACGCTCTCTGGATTTAAGCTACAAGTTTTTATGGTCCGGTTTGCAGCCGATCCAGATCTGAAGGCATTCCCTCCTCCTAGGGTGCCATCCTGCGCTAGCTGCGCTGGCTGGTGCATGCTGAGAATTGTAGATATTTTTCCTGCCTTAAACTAACACAGGTTGGTGCTTCTGAAGTTCTCGCCTAGGAGAGAGGATTTTAGGGTCCATGGGTGTCATTTCTATTGATAATGACTTTTCCCCTCATCTGGAACTGATCCCTGCTTGTGCAACAGCTCGGTTTTCCGAAATACTGTCCCCGGATTGATTATTGTGGCTATTTTTAGAGCCTGAGCAGAGACTCAGCCCTGCAATTATGGGCTGGCTTCCGTCACTGCTGAAACAGCATCTCGCCATCTCACTGCCAGATACTTGAGAACATTTAAAAGGAACTGAAAAATCATTAAGGTAAAACTGCCTCACAGCAATCGAGGGCTTAGGCAAGTGTGTTGCCAGAGGGTGCTTAAGGCATTAGAGGCTTAACGCTTCCCGCTCACTGGCCGAGTGCATTACTCAGCTGTAATGCAGAGGCTGCTCCAAAGAGAAGTACTGCAGGATCACAAGATGGGGGGCACCCCACGGTCCCCCCAAATGTTAGGACACAACTCGGAGGCAGCACCATCCACTGACTGGAGAATTTGTTCTCAGCCCTACCTAGAAAGGGTAGGAAGGGCTGATCCTGGCCCTGTGGAGGGCCTCAGGCTGGGGAAGGGCTCCAGAGCATGTGAAGGCTGCATTGCTGGGATTCAAAGCACGCACAACCTGCCTCCTGGTTGCATCTTGGATCGAGAAAATGAGTGTGTGGAATGCACCCCTCTCAGTTGAATCAAATGTCATCTGAAAATACTCAACGGGCAGACCTGAGCATGTGCAGAGTGCAGCACCGGCACACAGAGCCAGTGCAGGCAGCCAGGAAACAGATGGGAGAATGAACAAAGAGTGTCCTTGAGCATAAGCAGAGCACACTTCCACCCTGCTGAGCAATTACAGCCACAAAATACCTGAAAACGGAGCCGCAAAGAAGACCTGCGCGCATGCGCCAAGTGGGGCAACCGCACAGGGGCACAGTGCCCCGAGATCCGGGAGCGCGGAAGCGCCTCAGCCCGCCAAGCCGCTCCAGCCGGAGGAGCTCGGGCTCAGGGATTCGGCCCCTCCTCTGCACATGCGCAGGGCACGTGATTGAAAGCCATCCCGAATGAGTAGACACACCGGGTGGCGGTGCGGCCGAGCATGCGCGGAGTACACTGGGAGCCCCACGCTCACCGCTCCACAAGAAAGAAAGCGAGAAAGAAAGCTGCTGACCTTGAGCATGTGCCGAGTGCCTTTGGGGCGGAGCTTCGGGCAGGCCGGAATGTGGGGAGGGCCTTTCGCCTCGGCACTCAAGATGGCGGCGGCGCGGTAACCATGGCGACGGCCGCCTCTCGCTCCTCCCCGCCCTCGAGGGCGTCACGTGGCCTGCCCGGCCGCGCCGCGCCCGCTCACGTGACGCGCCGGGTTCCCCGCACGTGACCGGCTCTGCGAGAGGGTCCGCCGGGTGGTTGGCATGGAAACGCGGCCCGCGCCCCCCTCGCGGCCGGCGCTGCTGCTGGTGCTGCTGCCGCTGCTGCTGCCGGTGGAGGCGGCGCGGGGGCGGCGCGCAGGTGAGGCCGCCGCTTCCGGGGAGGCCGGGCCGGAGGGAACTCCGGGCATGCTCAGGGGCACGCTCGCCTCGCGTTTCAGTGCTGCCGGCGGGAGCTGCTCGCGCCCTGTCCGTGCGCGGGAGCTGCTGGGCCCCTTTGCCCGGGCCGGGGTTGCTCCGTGGCCGCGCGTCCCGGGATGCCGGCTGTGGGTGTGCTGCTCATGGCGGGGAGGCCTGTCCGGGCGGGGTACGAGACCGGACGACAGGCCTCACGGGGAGCCCCGGTCCTGGGCCCACTGCCCAGCGTGGCTTCGCCCGCGCAAATGGGAGCAGTGGCGCATTATTCCGGCTAGGCGGGGACAGGATCGCGCCTTAAACGCATCCCGCGTGTCCCACGCCCAGGCGACGGACGGATCTGCTCAGGGCCCCTGCGCTTTGGGATATGATCGGCCAGGACTGGCAGACATGCAAGCTGGGAGCCCTAATACCTCACATTTTAGAAATGCTTCCCTGCCGTTCCCTTTTGCCCAAATACAGGTCCTTTACTAGAGAAGCTTTGTCATTAAAAGGACGGAGGCAGGAGCTCTGGAAGACCCCTGCGCCACCCCCTTTTTCCTCTCCCCGCTTCTCCTCTTTCCCATTCACGTGTGGAGAGGAGAAAGCTGCTCTCCACGTCCTCTGGAAAGTCCCGGATTTTCTTTCAAATGTTGAGATAAACAGGCCTCAACAGAAAAACAGTTTGTTTTAAAAATAGTTGTGTTGTCATAATATCTCAATGTATACGATTTCCAGCCTTGAATAATTGTTCAGTTAGGCAGGAGAAGGCAATTGATAATTGCAAGGGATATAATCCCACTAGTTAACCATCTGTGGCTTGGGTCCCAGGGCCCTGGGCCTCTTTTCATTTACGGCCCAACTCGTTGCCTCTCCTTTGGAATTAAAGCTCCCCGCTGAAAGTTTGTTGCTTCCTTTTCAAGCTTACAGAGCCCCCCAGATTGCCTTCGAAGAGAAATATTTTGACCAGTGGCTGGACCACTTCAATTGGAAGTCCTACGGCAACAAAACGTTTGCCCAGAGGTACCTCATCACAGGTATGCTGTCGGAAGGTGGTGCTGGTGGCAAGCAGGCGAGAGGTTTGCCAGAGCAAGGGGCGTGTGGGTCCGGCTTCCTGTGCCCCAGAGCAGCCAGCCAGATAGCCTTCAACTGTGTGCAGGCTGCCCCATTCCTGAAGATTGATATGAAGCCGCTGTCTTCACAGCTGGACTGTTGCTCTTTCTTGCTCGGTAGCACCCATGCTGAGGGGCAGCGGCTGCTCTCCCAGGTTTCAGGCAGGGAACAAGGAACGTTTGCATCCAAAAGATGTGCTGCTAAAAGTGAACGAAGAGAACAGCCGTCCGTGGTTCTGAATAAAGGGTTGAACGCAATAGGAAGCATCCTTACGCTGAGCAAGGCCATTAGTCCCTCTAGCCTGGCTTGGGCATCTGCAATCTTTTGGTGAGCCAGGAAAGGAAACCAGAGCATGTGCCCAGCTGCAGGGTGTAGGGCATCCCGAGTGCTCAATATATCCAGCTCATCCTTAGTGCCTGAATTTGAAAAGCTGCCCATTCAGGCAAAGTTTGATCCTGTGTGGCAAGGTTGTCACTCTCTGTCCCTGTTCCCCGATCTTCCTGGAAGGGCCTGTCCAGGAGCCTCTCTGGGGTAGCAGTCAGTTCCCAGCAGCATCCCTGCCGAAGGTTGGGGAGCAGTTCGCACGATGGGTGGAAGGACGAGCAGCGTTTCAGCTCGTTGAGCCTCCGTTCTCCACCCCGGTTCTCAGCCCGCCACCTCCTCACTCCTGAATGCAAGTCCCCTTTTCCTGAGCAGGAAAAATGCCTGCTTTTCAAAGCATGGACCCCAAGTGTCCCCATCCCTTGGCCAAAGTATGGAGTTGTGCACGTTGAAGGGAAACGCACATTTTCAGGAGCCCTCACGTCCAGGGTTGTGCATGTCTGAATGCAAACACAAGCTTGGGAAATGCTCTTGCAGGTCTGGAAAAGGCACAGCCCTTCTAATTGTTTGCGGTTTTGCTAAGCTGCTCTAATGCGCTTCTCTTGGCCACTCTGCACAGATACATTTTGGGAGAAGGGGGTGGGCCCCATCTTCTTCTACACTGGGAATGAAGGCGGCATCTGGAGCTTTGCTCAGAACTGTGGCTTCATCCTGGAGTTGGCTGAGCAGCAGAATGCCCTGGTGGTCTTTGCCGAGCACGTGAGTGTTTGCCCTGCCATGGGCAGGCGAGGCGTCCTTTCTCCCCGTCACCAGGTCCCCGCCTGGCCATGGGATCCTTGATCTGGAGGAAGGCAACGGGAGACAAGGGAGGCCTGCTGTGCTTGACGTGCCTCTTGTGCTTCTGTAATTTCTTCAGAGGTATTACGGGAAATCGCTTCCGTTCGGAGCGGTGTCACTGCAAGAGGACAACATTGGCCTGCTAAGCATTGAGCAAGCTCTTGCTGACTACGCAGTGCTTATCAGGGAGCTGCGGCGGCAGTATGGAGCGCAGGATGCCCCCGTCATTGCTTTTGGGGGCAGGTGAGTTGCCCCCCCCACCCTGCCCTGGCCTGCCCCCCTTTCTCTTTCGGTCTGTTCCGTGTTGCTCCCACTTCCGGTGTGCAGTCTTCTCCGTGCAAGACCGGCAAGCATCTCCAGTCCCTGCAGGCATGCCACCAGTGTCTGGAGTCCACTTCACGTGAGATGTCAAGTCGTTCGGCACATTTCCTGGATCTCGTGTCAAAAGGGATTTCTAAATGTCTTGCTGTCCAGGTGTGGGTGGCTCTTGAGTTGCCTCTGGTACCTTGAGGGCCAGTGGAGGCTGAGGTGTGAAAGGCTGATGTGTTTATTAAAAGATCTTTAGCCCTCCTTTCATCAGGAGGTTACTGAGTGGTGTATATGAGGAGGGGGAAACGAAAAAAATGCAGGCACAATGAATGCCAGTAAAGCAGTCAAACTGAGCTGGGCAATCCGTTTGGCGGGAGTTTGCTTTGCCTCTTGTTAGCCCAGCTGGTCGGTTGAGGAAAACCAAGGAAGTGCAGCACGCCAGCACATTCTGGACGGCGTCAGAAGAGCCGCCAATAAATATGTGTAGAAAGTTAAATCCAAACAGGCGCATGCAGGCATATAATAACTAGGCAGAAGAACTAGACTTTATGGTTTTGGCTACGCAGGCAAACAGTGGAAGTTTAACCTGAAAAAAACCGTAAAGTCGGCATGAGTCACATTTCTGTGCGGAGGCTGTTCCAGAATCTGGGAACTAGTAACGGGAGCTTTGAGAAGCGCATCCCCTGCTGGTCTTGGGGAACGGTGCTCTTTTGGATATTCCGGTCCCAAGTCGTTGAGCAGTTTATAGGAGATCAGCAGTGCCTTGCACAGAACTGGAGACAAATAGGCAAGCCATGCCATCCCCTGAGGATCGCTGTGGTCCCACCTGGCCCCACAGGCCCGCATTCTGCACAAGCTGAAGCGTCTCCCACGTGCAGGGATCCAGGAAGGCCATGCCCCTGATGCCTGGGTTGGGGCGAAAGGCCTGCCTCTTGTGCCAGAGGCCTCTTCAGTATGGAGCTGTGGCCCCTTGAGGCGTGTGTCCCTGGAACGCAGTCTCTGTGGGGCGTCCGCGGCATCTCTGGCAGGCCCAGCAGGCCACCCCGGGTGCAGGCGTGCATGCTGTGCAGCGTCTCCACTGGAAGTGGGCCAAGGCTTACTGGGAGGGCAGGTTGGGGCCCCGTGCCCAGCGAGGGTCTTGCTGGGGAAGAGACGCGGCCCATCGTGTGCGGACGGCTAAGCATCGCCCTGCCTTCTCGCCTGGGCCGGTGTGCCCTGCCCTCTGAGCGGTGCAGCCATTCCGCCCATCTCTCCTCGCTCTGCTTTGTCTCTGAGGGGCAGTGACTCGGCGTCCTCAGCCCAAACCCCCGGGGAGGCTGCAGCCCCGTGTCCCTCCAGCACGCACGTGGCCCTGCCGAACCTGTCCTCGTGTCTCGCAGCTACGGGGGGATGCTGAGTGCCTACATGCGAATGAGGTACCCCAACCTGGTGGCGGGGGCGCTCGCCGCCAGCGCCCCCGTGCTCTCCCTGGCCGGGGTTGGCGATTCCAGCCAGTTCTTCAGAGATGTCACAGTGGTGAGTAGCAAGAGTCCGAGCGGCATGCATTTTCCCCGCAGGACACCCCCCCCCAGTCCCCGCAACAAAAGGGCCTTGTGAATCCGCATAATGCAGACGCCGTTCAACGGCGCCCGCTCTTCTGTGATCGCCGTTGGCTCTCTCTTCCAGGATTTCCAGAACTGCAGCTCGGACTGCGCCACGGCTGTGCGAGAAGCGTTCCAGCAGATTCGCGACCTCTCTCTGGCTGGAGGTAAAGTGAGCGTACCTGTCCAGCAGGGGGCACCTCCCTCAGCGAGGGAGGGGCGGGGGTGTCGCGAAATAAGGCAGTCTCCCCCAGCCTGGTGCCCACCAGACGTGGGGGACTCTGCCACCATCTGCCTGGGCAGTGGACAAGAATGCTGGGTGCTGTAGTCCGAAACACCTGGCAGCCCCCATGTTTAAGAGGCCTGGAATAAACCCTTCATTTTGGGTGAGTTTTTAAGGAAGGCACTGAATGTTTGCAAATCCGATTCTAAGGAAATCCTAGAACTGAGTTCAGGGCCCTCAGTCCTTGGCATGTCGGCTTTCAGAAAGAGCAGGGCAGAGCATCTTCGAGAGATGCGCACTGCCCCCCGGCGTCCGGCCGTGCCTTTTCTGCCGTTCCAGCAAATTGGTGCACCTTTGCACTCCAGCCTTGGTTTGCTTCCTGCACCGAGTTTTTCACCACATCACCTGTTTGCTGTGGCATAAGCCGTAGTGCGCCGTGGCGTTCTCTCCCTTTAGAAAGAGAGCGTGAGCAAGACCATACTTTGGTTGTGGGAAGGGGAGGCGCAGATGGTGAGAGGGAGGGAGCGGAAGCCAAGAGACGGCAGAAGACCCTGGGCTCCGTTTTTGGCCTTCGCGTGGCAGGAGGGCTCTCTTTGGGACCCTCGGCGCCGTCGCTGACTGTCCAGCTGCATGGCAGCCACGGGCTGCTTAGACGGGGCCTTACCCGCCCCCAAGCCAAGGCGGCTTCCTGGCTTCCCATTCACGTGAGGACAGGATAGGCTGCATCCACAATCCTGGATCGCACCCGGGGCAGGATTGGGCCAGGGTGGCCACTCGTGTGTGGACATTCAGCCGAGCGGCCCGGCGCTGCGCCACCCGGCCGGGCTCGCCTCCTGGTCAGTTCTCCGCCTGCTGCCTCGGCCCAGGACGTCTCAGGTGGGCTCCTGCCCGCCCGAGCGCGCGTGCGAAGGAGCCGCCTGAGCAGACGTGCTGTGATCCGTGCCGCCCGCCTCTCTGCCCCTCACTCAGATTACCGGAGGATCAGCAGTGGGATGTCCACTTGCGAGCCGCTTTCGTCCAGGGACGACGTCGCGCAGCTCTTTGGATTTGTGCGGAACGCCTTCACCATGATGGCCATGATGAACTACCCTTACAAGACTGACTTTATGGGCCACTTCCCGGCCAACCCCGTCAAGGTGAGGGCCGGGGGGAACGTGAGGGTCCGCCAGCCCGCCAGCCTCACCTCTGAATTGCGCTGAAGCCCCTCCCTCTCAGACCCTGCCTTTGGGCAAAGGTGGGGAGCGTGTAGCCCTGCAGACAGGGCTGGACTGCAGCTCCCATCAGCCCTGGGAGCCCAGGAGGCAGCCCAGCCCGTCCAGCTCGGGTCCTTCGCCTGCACTGCAGGGGCTCCAGCAGCACGAAGCTCAGTCCAACAACCTCGCCCTGATTATCGGACACCTGGGTTGCCAGACCTCCAGCCGTTTTACCTGCCAGTGACTTGCCACCTTAGCGTTTATTTTGCAGTCTTGTTTTATATCACAGCCCCCTGGCGACTTTTCTAAAGCTTCCTCATTCTGCAACGGGGCGACCAGGCAAGCTTCAAAACTGGCTCAAACAGCCATTCCGAGTTCCGAGTTCCCAGAAAACCCTGGGGATGGTCGGGGGTGTATTCTAGGGTTCTCCAAACAGAGCTGAGGCGCAGGGGGAAGATAAGTTTTTATTAGATATTGTTTACTTCAGGTAAAGGTAATACAGGAACCTGGTCCTTCATGCCCCAGTGGATACAGATTACATCAGTGTGCCCAACCGGAGGCTCTCCGGAGACCCTCACCCCCAGAATCCCACAGCCAGCAGCGCTGGGCGTCTTAGTCCGAAGCATCGGGGAAGGCTGGATTAGACAGTGAGCAGTTCCTGCTGGGATGAAACAGCAAAGTGTTGATGTTGGAATAGCTGTTTTTAGCTCGAGATCTAAATGGTGGTGGTTTGTTTATAATTAAACTGGGGAGTCAGAGTTCTTACACATCCTCTAACCAGGGGTGAGCAATCTGTGGCTCTCCACACTCCGAGGCCTCCATCCGGCATGTCCCCTCACCGTCGGCCGGGACTGCCGGGGGCCGTCAGCAGCTGTGTCTGTGGGGCAGCACGTTGCCCAGGCCCGGCCTCGCGCCGGAGCCAAAGCAGGCCTGCGTTAGCCGTGCGTTCCTTTCGTTTTGTTTCTCGGAAATGCCAGCGGTGCCTGGCTAAGTGTCCCCTGAGGCTTGACAATGAGCCCCTGACTCCTGCGGGATCGCTGCGCACCTGACCTGGCCGATGTGTGTTCCCTCAGGTGGGCTGTGAGCAGATGCTGGCGCACGAGGACCGGATCCGAGGCTTGGCGGCCCTCAGCGGTGAGCGGGCGTTTGGCTTCCGTCTGCAGCGTTTGCCCCCGGCTGCACTGGGCCCCGAAGCACAGCGTTTTCACGGGCCACGGTCAGACTGCCCCCCATGGTGCTTTTGGAGGGCTGGCCCCCTCGGGCCTAAGGGAAGAGGCTTGGAAGGGTCTGCTTCTAAAGAGGGGCGAGGTGTCATTTGCTCTCAACACAGGACCCCAGACCAGAATCGAGAGCTTCCACTTGGGGTTCTGCTCTGCCCCCAGCCTTCCGTGCAGCACTCGGTTTGCGGGAGCTCCCGACCCTCTCCCATCACAAGGAGTCCCATTCCCAGCACCGTTTTCAGGGGAGGTGACGCCACAGGCCACCCGGGCAGGTTCCCTCCTGCCCAGTTCTGCCTCCCCTCTAAGGAGCCGGCAGGGAGGTGCCCTTGCCAGTGACAAAGAGGTGGAGGGTGGACTTCTTTCTGCCAGGGGCGGGGGGCCCCTCCCCGCCCCCCCGCGGCCCCTCCGTGAGCCGCGGCGGCAGCCGCACGAAGCAGCAGCCGTGGTCCAGCAGGGCCGCGGGCAGGGAGCCAGCGTTCTCCCACGTCTTCTCGCTGGGCTTGCAGACGAGGACCCCCTCCTCCTTGCTCTTCCGCCGCAGGGACCCCCCGCCGGTGATGTAGAGCCGCAGCTGGTGCTCCGCGAGGCCGAACTGGCAGAGGTCAAAGGCCGACAGGCTGAGCAGGGTCCACTGGTCGCTCGCTGGGCAGTAGCACTCGGTCTCGCTCACGGGGGCCCACTCCTCGCCCTGGAAAGAGCCAAAGGGCCACGGGGGTCACGGGCTCCGCAGCCAGCCGGGAGCAAGCCTGAGGCACAAGTGGAACGCCCCGTGCCTGGGCCAGAGCCCGCCCGCTTCTGCATCCCCCCGGTGGCCACAGCCCCCTCCTCCCATCCAGCCGTGGCTGGGGCTTCGCCGCCTGGGGCGCGTTTTCCCTCCTGTTCTGAAGACTGAGATGGCCAGAGGTGGTGCAGCTCCCGTCGTCTCTGACCAGCGTGGCCGGGGGTTGTGGGAGCTACAGGGCTTCAGTGTCGAGCACCGTGAGGCCCCTGGGCGAGTCTGGGAAGGATTCCTGCAAGATCTTGAAGTGTTTCAGTGCTCGCAGTCGCGCTCGGGAAACCGCGAGTGCCACAGCAGTGGGGCGCTGCCACTGCCTTCCGGAGCGCCACGCATCACCGGGGCTCCTCCGCCTGGAAGGGCTTCAAGAGGAACAGCAGGGGCTGCATCGAGCGGGCCGGGGCACGGCCGACCCAGTGGCTGCCACGCAGGAGCGAGCAGCTGCCCTCGTAAGAGCTGGGCCTAGGCTCGCTCGGCGGCCCTGCATCTCTCGTGTCGTTTTGTCGGGGTGCTGCCTCCCCTGCCAAGAGGTGGCTCTTAAACAAGAAGACCCAGCCACGCGCCGCATGGGGAAGGACCTCTCCAGGGGCTCTGCAGGGATGCCAGACAGATTCACAGTGGATTCGGATGAGTTCTGGGATGCCACGCCTGCGGATTCTGGCTTCCTGGAGCCATGTGGAACTTGTGAGCCTGTAGGCTGGTTCCTCACTGTTGGGAGAAACGGGCTAGTGCGTATTAGCACCGGCAGAACTAAATTCTGGGAGAAAATCTGATGGCATTGACGAGGGAACAGTGGAACCAAAGATTTGCATGACATAGGCAGAACAGAATTAACAAAATGGACTTCGGGACAGCCAGTCAGGTAGACACCGCATGTTTGAAGCAAAAATGAAAGAGGCTTCTTTGGAAGGGACTGTGGCAAGGAGCCGACGAAATGGAATTGAGCGCACACGGTGCGCCACAACAAGCACGGAGCACCTGAAAGCTCGGCCGTGACGGCTCTCCGAATGTTTTGAAAATCAGCCCACCTCTGTCTGGGTCCTTCCTCCGATGCAGAGGATCCTCTCTCCGACCGCCGCCATCCCGTGGTCGCACCGGGCAACGTTCATCGGCCGGTTCCTGACCCACCTGCCCAGGCGGGAGAGGTAGCTGTGCGTGTCCCGCAAGGTCTTTCCCGCGGCGAAACCCCCTAGTGCAGGCGGGCGAAAAGGGAAGGCCCTCCTGTGGACGGATCCCGGCCAGCCCCTGCCCATCTGCGGCGCCCAGGACTCCGCCTGTCCTCTCTCCAGGCTGCCGGGGCCTGGGCCACGCGTGCGGCGGGTGCCGCCCTCGGCTGAGCTAGGGCTTCCCCGGCCTCGGTGCGCGCACAGAAATGCCAGAAAGGGAGCCGGGCTGCTGCTCTTCTGCAGGCGACGCCGGCGGGGCCGCAGCGGGCCTCACCTGAGACGTACAGGATCCCCTGGTGGGTCGCCCCCGCGTGGTCGGCCACGGGCGTGGGGAAGGGCGCCACGGGCCGCCACTCGTTCTCAGCAGGGTGGTACTCCTCGGCCGTGCCCGTGAGTGCTCCCAGCAGGGCCCCTCCGGCCACGGCCACCAGGCGGCCGTTCAGCACCCCCGCGTGGAAGCGGGTCCGCCGCTCCAGCATGCTCGCCGTCTGCAGCCACGCGTTGTGGCGAGGGTCGAACCGGAAGACCTGGAGCCGCAAGCGGGAAAGGGGTCAGCGGGGGGCCCCTCCTGCCCGCCTCCTCGCGGGGAGGACAGGAGGACGCGTGTGTGGCGGGCCTGGGCACAGTTGGGAGCGCACGAGGGCTCCTGCCCTTCCCTCTTCGGATCCCCGGAAGCGAACGGGGCAGCTGGAGCTGCTGTGGCGCTGCCAGGGTGCAGCGAGGGGACGGCACAGGCCAGGTGGCCTGGCCAGGTGGGCTGTCAAGCGCCTGGGAGGTGCCGGGTTAGGGACAGAGTCGTGCCCCCGGGTGAGAGAGCTGCTTCCGGCATGTCCGTGTGCACCGCCTCCGTGGACGATGCTGTCGCGGCCCCCAGCCCTCGCCTTCCCCAGCATCACGTCTTCCGGTCACCGGCCTTGGCCTCTCCGTGCAGCGACCTAGGCCAGGTGTCACCACGGGGGCACCATCCGATGGAAGCGAATCCCCTTCCTCTTACGCGTGGCACTTACCTTGTTGGAAGGGCATTGTCCGGAAGGGTCAAACCGCTCCTGGCCCCCCAGCACAAAGACAAAATCGTGGATCACGGCGACGCAGTGGTTGTACACGGGCCGGGGGAGCCTTCCGATCTTTTTCCACGCGTGGCAGCTCGGGTCAGCAGCCCACATGGTGTCACAGAGGGTGTTGTCTGCCGACCTGCCCCCAAGGACGAGCAAAGAGTCTGTGCCAGCACGAACCACGCTGACCTCGCTCTGGAGAACTGGCTGGGCGTACGGGCGGGAGTGGTAATCCAAAGCCTCCCGGAGGAGCCGCCTGCAAGCGGAATCTGTCTTCATGACGGGCACTTCCTGGACGGATTTCTGCAGCTCTTGGAGGGGAATAAGGGGGAAGCGGATCCGCTGGAGGACAGCAGCTGCGTCTGCCAGGTGCGCACGGTTGTGGCTCAGCCAGCGCACGGCGGCGTGGAACAGTTCCAGCTCGCTGAGGCCCTCGACGTCGTCTCCGCCCAGGATCTCGCACAGAGTGGCCGGATCCAGCCCCTTCAGCAGCGACGGATCTCCCAGGATCTCGCAGAAGTGCTTGGCCACACAGCTCCTGGCTTTCTGCTTCAGGTCTTCCGGGCCGAGCCGCCGCGCAATGTCGAGGGTCTGCAGGCAGGTGTGCCGATCCAAGCCCTCCTCCAGGAACCGGAAGCACAGGCGCATCACCTCGCGCACCAGCAGCGCCTCTGCCGCCTTGAAGGTCTCCTCCACGGTCGGGAGAGTCAGCTCCAGCCGGTTGGAGTAGATGAACGAGAGCACGTTTTGCAGGCCCCGGGCGGTGACCGAGGCCAGCCTGAGGCGGGGGGGCGGGGGCGCTGCGTCCCCGGCCAGGCGCAGCTTGCAGTAGCTGCTGGCCGCAGCGAGAACGGCCCTGTGTGCGGGGAAAGAGCCGCCGGCGGCCTCCAGCGTCACGTCGCACAGCGCCTCCTCTGCGCGCAGGCCCCCAAGCCCCTCCAGGAGCTTGGACGGGTAGGTCTCCGAGGAAAAGCCCCGGCCCTCGGCCCGGGCTTTGCCGTTGAGAGGCATCCCGCCGGAAGGCCTGGGGCAGGCGCCCACGAGGGGCGAGCTGCTCAGGCGAGGCGCCTTGGGTGCGAGAGGCACCTCAGCTAGGTCCTCCAGGCCCGGCCGGCTGCCCTGCTCCGTCGCCCCAGAGAAGAGGCCCGTGTTAGGTTTGCCGCACGGCTGTTGTTTTCTGGGCTACTAGGAGAGCGGTCAGCTGACGGCCCTCCGCGCCTGTTCACGCCACAAAAGCGCAGTGTCTCCCGGCTCCCCCGCTGGGCCTGGAGCCGCTCCCGGCAGGCCCAGCAGCAAGCCTGGGCTTGCCCCAGCCCTCGGAGCCCTGGCTCCTCGGGAACAGGCTGCAGCTTGCCGAACCTGTTCCGGGCATCCGGCCCAGGGGAGCTGGGCTCCGGGGGAGGCCTCTCGCGGCTGCGGCGGGGCGGCACGGCGACGTGCGTCCTGCGTGGGTCAGCCGCCGGGTGGCAAGGGAGGGCCGCCCCCCCCCCGCCCCGCACCGCACCGGGCACCCTGCTGGCACACAGGCTCTCCACGTGCGGATCCCACGTTGCTCCTGCGGCCCAGACCGCCTGTGGGCTCGGTGGTCGGAGAAGCGCCCGCAAGATGGAGCCCGCAGGCATTTGAGCGGGTCTGGGCAGCTGTTGCTCAGGTGCCCCCGGGCAGGTGGCCTTTGGGGCATCCCCCAGCCCTGTGCCGGAACGATCCCCCTCACGCGGCCTCGCAGCCACGCCGCCCTTGCCCCCGCACTCAGCGGCACGTGCCGGCAGCTCCTGCGGACCGTCCTGAGCCCGCTTCCCGCTGGGTCCCCTGGCTGGCGCTGAGCGCCAGTGTCCAAGAAAGGGTGGCCGTGCCGCCCCGTCCTCTGTCCCCCGCACAGCGCGCGTGCGTCTCCGCCTTGTCCCCCGGCAGCCCGGGGAGGGGGTGGGAGTGAGAGCCCGTGCCGGTCCAAGTCCCCCGGGGGGCTCCCTGGCCGAGCAGGGACTAGCCCTGCGCCTGCCCGGTCCCGGCCAGCACCCCGACCACCGTGGCCACCCTGCGGTGGCCCAGCCTGGCCCCTGGACCTCCGGACGGGCAGCGCCCGGCCACCTGACTTCCTTCTGCTTCCCCCACCAGGCGTCTTCTATAACTCCACGGGGGCCGCTTCGTGTTTTGACATCTACAAGCAGTACCGCCAGTGCGCCGACCCGACTGGCTGCGGTTTGGGCTGGGACTCGGACGCGTGGGACTATCAGGTAGGTTCAGGGGAGGGGAGGGGAGGGCCACCGGCCTGGCCTGCCCCAGCCCAGCTCCTGTGCCGCGAGGGCCGAAACCCGGAGAGGACTCCGTGTGAGGCGGGGCCTTCCCGTGGGCTGCCTTGACTCTGCTGCCGGGCCATGTGCTCAGTGGCCCCGTGAAGCAGGAGAGCTTGCCCTCAGCCCACCTCCCACCCCCGAGACCCAGTTCTGCAAAGCTGCCCGGGCCCCCGTGGGCTTGCTGACTGAGAAAGGGCCTGGCATGTCAGGCCAGCCTTCCCCCAAGACGCCACCCGGATGCCTCCGAAGGAGCCTCCATCGCTCCCAGCCACAGTGGAAGATGGGCACGGCAGTCAGAGGGAGCGTCGCCTGTCCGTTAAGGGAGGTGCGCTGCTCCCGGATCGTGGGAGGAAGGGAGAGCAGGCCAGAGTGTGGGGAGCCGAACCGAGGAGAACCGGCCGATCCCTGCCCTCAGCCAGGCCCCTCGCCCATCAGCAACCCGGGCCACTCAGCCCAGCGGGGGCCCTGCTCCACTCACTGCTCCTTGTTCCAGGCCTGCACCGAGATGAACTTGCTGTTCGAGAGCAACAACATGACGGACATGTTTCCGGAGCTCCCCTTCACGGAAGCCTCCCGGGAACAGTACTGCTTCCGGAAATGGGGGGTTCGTCCCCGGCCATCGTGGCTGGCCACCAGCTTCTGGGGCAGCGGTGAGACACGGCCGCCCTCCTCCCTCGCCAAAGCCCTGCTGCCGATCCCGAGGCCTTTCGGGAAGGTGCTGGAGCCATCGCTGGCCTGGCGACAACCCGCCTGCTAGGGGGGACACCGAGAGACCGGGCGGCCCGACGAGGCGCTGTGCCCCGCAGGGTTGTGCGGTGGCCAGAATGCAGCTCTCCCAGATTCCAGGGTGCACTCTGACCACTGCACCACCCTGCCCTGGCATAGCTGGCTGGGGTCTTACGGGAGCCGCCGTCGGAGCCGGGGAGGAGGTTGCCCTGCCGTATGGCAGTGGCAGAGAGGATCCCGGTGGAAAAGGCTTCCCCAGCCGAGGCCCTGGAGAGCCCCTGCAGGCAGTCTGCGTGGCGGGCGCTGCGTGGCTGGCTCCCCAGCACCGCCACCCTGCCCTCGGCCCCCGTCCAGGCGGGCGCTCGGGGGGGAGGGCCGGCACAGCAAGGTGCCCCGCTTGGCCGAACTACTCGTGACCCCCCCTCCCTCCCCTGCTGTGCCCTTTCCAGAACTGGCAGCCGCAAGCAACATCATCTTCTCCAACGGGGACCTGGATCCCTGGGCAGGCGGTGGAGTAAGTCTGTGCGCCCCCCCCCCCCGCCCCGGCTGGGGTGCGGCCTCTAGCCAGGGGTCGGCAGGGCCGCCCCGGACAGCTCTGACCGCCACCGCTGTTATTCCAGGTGCGGAAGAGCCTGAGCGCCTCTCTGGTTGCCATCCTCATCGAAGGGGGAGCCCATCACTTGGATCTCCGGTGCGTATCGCAGAGCTCGACCGTGTTTGGGGCTGTGCCACCCCCACCCCCCACCCCACCCCACCCCACGCCGGGGCTGTTGCAAAGCGGTCCCGCTGGCTCTCCCGCCGGGCCCAGAGGAGCAGGGGCCCTTCTCGGTGCCGGGGGCCTTGCTTCATTTTTTCCCTTTCCTTGTGTTAGTACATGGGGCAATTAACTGGTGCCGTCGTATGTTATCTTCTCCCCCTTTCTAAGACTTCTCCCCCGTTCACGACGTTTTAGTAAGCCATTGTGGCTCATGTTGGGTTTTTAGCTGCTGTGATGCCAGAACTAAACTCCCCCATAGCTAGGAGTAGCCTATCTCAAAGTACCAGCTGTTGCAGGCGCTGCATTTGGCCTCTGTAGAGGGACCATCTGGCTGGCCGCTGTGGCCTTCAGTCTGGCCCCATCGTGCCGATCTCACGAGGCCTTGCCCCCTTTCCAAACAAATCTGCCCCGGACGTTTCAGCCTTTTGGAAACCCAGACTGCTGTTATTTCTCCCCCAGGGGAAAAACTTCTTCCCCACCCCAGCCTGCCCCCTTCGAAGGTGTTGGACTGAATTCCCAGCATCCCCTCATGGGGGGCGGGGGTCCAGCAGCAGGTTGTCGGAGTGCTCTAGCCTCAGAGCAGCCCCGTAGCGTCCTGCGGCAGCTGTCGCTCTCCCAGAAGCTCAAGCGGTGACCCGCCTCATGCCGCTCGGTGGTCCAACAGGGGCTCCAACCCAGCCGACCCGCCGTCCGCCAGAGAGGCCCGTCTCCAGGAAGCGAGCATCATCTGTGGCTGGGTGAGGTCCGCCCGCACCGAGGACTGAGCGCGCATCCTGGGGCCTTGCGGGAGTCGCTCCCAACCACCGACCGGCCTTTAACGGGAGTCGTCAGCGCACCACCTGCACTGCCAGAACCAGCCAGAGGTCCAGTGGAGCGCCGGGCGCCGGGCGGGGGGGTTGCGACGTGCCCGTCCATGGCGGAGCGTGGGCGCTGCCAGCGCGTGATGTGTCTTGTTGCTGGACCACAGAACCAGGAATAAAACGGGGGAGATGCCTCGGGGGCCGCGTCCTGCTGTGCACGTGCTTCCTGCCGGCTGGGTGGGGCCTGTCTGTGCAGCTCCAGGCAGCAGCTCCAGGCAGCTTGTCGCTCGAGAATGGAATGGGAGAGCTGTCACTAATCACTCTTAATTATCAGTTGATAATTCAGTTCCCCACTCGGCAGCACCTTTTAAAAAAGCCAATAGGGGCACTGCTGAAATGCCAAGCCCAGGGACCGCTCTTGGGCACGTCCTGCTGGAATCAGTCCGGGCTTACAGCCCCCCCGCCTCCCAAAGCCTGGAAGGTAATCGATGATGCCCACGGACCACTGGCCTTCTCAGCAGCCCCCGAAGCCAGTCTGAACCGAGGCTGCTCAATACTGCTGCATGACGATGCAGGGAGAGGCTTCGGTGTGTTTTCAAGGAAACGGAGTGCCAGAGTTTTTAACAGAGATGCTAAACGAAGTTAGACCAGCCGAGGTTCTCCAGGGCCTTGGGCAGCGGAGGCAGCTGGCTTTTGCCATCACCCGCTGTCTGATTTTTTGTTACTGGAGAGGCCGGGGATTGAGCCCCAGACCGCGTGCACACAAAGAGGCGCCTCGGGCCCCTGCCTCAGCGACAGCCCTAGGCCGCCGCAAAGGCTGTGTGTGGACGACAGCTCTCCCGGCTGGGCCGGGCCCAAGCCAAGTCCGGCACTGCTGGAGCGTGAATCAGCTGGAAGGCAGGATCGAGCAGCGCCTGCGCTTGGCAGCACAGAATCAGGAAGTCGCAGACAAACACAGTGCCTCAAAATAAATTACAAGTTTATTAAAGTGGAATAGAATTCTGCAGATCAGCTTCCACCTAATACAAGAGAGGGATTGGATTTTTAAGATAATCTTTTCTGCCTCTTGAAAAATTGGAGCACACACACAGTCTTTTGCACATTCAGTGAGGGATTGATTTTTCCCTTAAGGGAGAACAAGGAACACACCAACCAGGCTTCAGAAACGAGCATTTTTCAGGGTAAAAGGGGGCAGGATGGGGGGGTGGGGGGGCAGAGCTTTGGGGGCGCACAGCAGGCTCCCCTCAGCAGAGGGCAAGGGCAGACGTGAGGTCGGGCAGTTGTAAATTGTGGCCACTGGTTTGCAGCAAGTCGCCACATGGTTCCCGGTTGCGCGTTCATGCCATCCTCTAACAGAAGACAAGACTCCCTTCCCCTCTTAAGACGTGGCAGGAAAACATCAGTGTTCACAAGCAGCATTAAAAGGAAGTTCTTTGGCGCCACTCTGCAGCGGCCCAGAAACAACCGCACACACGACGACGAGGAATGTCTGCATGCTTTGCAATGCAAAGTGAGGAAGCTAGCGAGAAGAGCGCCTTTCTGGAAGCGGTGAGCCGTGAACTTCTCTTCCTTTACAAAAAGAGAGAGAAAAGCCACGCAAGCAAAGAGGACGGCGAGGGCTTGGCCTTTGTGGAGAGAACGCCCAGTTTTCACTACACTGACACAGCTGAAGGGAGCGGGAAGTCCGGATTCTGCACCACCAAAAGCCTCTTTCCACAAATGTGGGCCATTCATCTATTTGCCACTGGGCAGGAGCCAGGATTCTGCACCCAGGGTACCCAGTAGCCCAAGGACTCGGGCGTGCGGGGATGGCTTTCCCGGAAGTGGAAGCCCGCCCTTTCCAGCTCCACGAACCCCCTGCCTGCCTCCTGCTTCATATACAGAAGGCACTGACTGGTACAGAGTAAAGTGTCGGATTCCCAGAACTGGGGCTTTCGCGTATGGCTTTTAAATTCCAGGGTGCACTTACGTGGTTCCAGCAGGAGACTGGACATAAATCATTGTTAGCCTTTGTATTGTGTCTTGAGCGGGCAAAACTCTGTATTGCACTCCCAGAACCCTAACGACAATTCTGCCAGGTGGGCCCAGCATGCTCGTCGCTGCACCCTCTCGAGAGCAGAGGAAGGCTTGCTGCAGGAGAGTAGCTGCCCCCCGGCAGGTCTGTGGGGCTTGGGCTGTGGCGTTCCAGGCCCGTGGTTCTGATTCTCGGCCACGGTGCCGTCCCAGCTGGTAAGGCCGCATCCAAGACCTCACCCTCTCTAACAGGCCGCTTTTTGGATCGCTTGCAGTTGCCGTTGTCGGCAAGCTCACGGAAGACGTGCTCCAAGCCATTCTCGCCGCCTGCAGATGCACACAGAAGACGACAAGGGCCTGGCAGGAACGGGAGCCAGCGGGAAAACCACACCGGCCAGAGCGGTGCGCTCTCATGCAGCTCTAGGCCAGGCGCGGGACGATTCTGGCCCACAGGCCGCCCCCACCCGCATCATTCAAAGGAGGCGTGCCAACCGTAGCGCTTGGCAGACCGAGCTGCCTGGCACGTGTGAAGGACATGGGCTGATCCAAAAGGGGCGAGCAGCATGCCTGCCCCAAACCCAGGAAGGGCGGTCCCGTGCGCCCTCTCCCAACCGCAAAATAAGATTCCCCCTGTGAAATGATGGTGAGGAAGGAAGGCAGGAAACTGCACAAGCATTAGCAAAACCAAAAAGAAGGAAGAGCAGCTGCACAGACGCTCCAAAAGTACATGCATGAAATCCACGTGCAGCTGCAGCACAAGAGGCCAAAGACACGCTGGGGAGAAAGGACCCTCCTTCACTGGCAGCCGCAGGCCGCTCGAGCCTTCCGAGCACCCGGCCGACCCCGGGGGTGGGCAGCAAGCCCCAGCCTGCAAGCCTCTTCCTCGCGCAGGAGCACCGCCACGCAGCCACCGTGCCCCCGGAGACTCCTGCCGTCCTCCGACTGGGCTTTCCCTTAAGAAGCCCTTTCGAGGCCCCTCCGTCTTGTGACACATGCCGTGACGTGCCCCTTCCGTGGGTTCGTTCCTCCTTGGCTAGTGTTTTAAGCGCCAGCGGTGCTTCCACAAATCTGCTCCAGGTTTACGTTCGCTTCCAGACGGCCAAGCAAGCAAGAGGTAGTCAGGAGGGTCAGCCTGCCCTCCACACTCGTTCATCTCCTAAGAAGTGCAGCTATCGTCATCCAGCTCTCCCTGGGGCAAATCCCACCCCCAAGGATGCCATGGACTCCCGATTCCAGGCTCCTCTGCCCATCCCCTCAAGGTAACGCCAGACTCCAACTCGAAAGCAAAGCCCGACCGAGCCAACGCACTGCAACGCAAGGACAGCAACCCCTCCGTTTCAGGCACAGCTCCCAGTCCAGACAAGGAAGCTGCTCAGGTCCCCTGTAGCCTTGGGAAGCAGCTTTCAGTCAGGATACCTGAGCCAAAACACACACGCACACCCTTTCCTGTGTCAACAACCCTTCTTTTTAAAGACCCATTTCTCTCTTCACATTGTTTCCTGCATTTCTGCAGAGAAGAAATTACACACCGCAGTGCCGGTATCTACACGGCTCCCCCGCCCAGCAAGCCGCCTGCACTCAGCCCCTCGGAGATTCACAGTGGGGGGGCGAACTCTGTGAGCGTAATCGGAACGCTTCTCGAAACAGAGCGCCCTCGTACGACGCATTGCAAAAGGGTAAGGTTCAGTTTTGATCTGCCAGGAGGACAAGCTCCTGCATCGGAATGACACTGGAGAATCGGTGTCGCGCTGACACCCTGCTTGCGGAGTCTGGGGCAGGGGCCCCATTTCCTGCTTTTCCTGCCGTTCCTGTGCAGACATGGCATGGGATCACAGCACAGAACGATGCTGAAATGCCGGGATTTCTCGGCATTCGCGAAGGAGCTTCCTCTCGCCGTGCCGGGAACCTCCTCGCCAAGGCAAACCTACACCTTGGCAGCCCTCGACGGCAAAACGTGAGCCCTGCTCCTCCTCAAATTTCGTCAGCACCAAGCACAACCCTGCAATGTGTCCATGTCTTGGTGGAGAGGAGAGGGGACACAGGGGGGTGGTTGGATCCAGGTCAGTCATTCTCCCTCCGTCGCCTGGGCCTTTTTCCCGACAAGCCCTCCAGCAAGAAACAAGCGTTTTGCACACCTCCCTCAGACCCCCACAAGTCAGGACACGCCTGGAACCGGGACCGACGGGCGCCCGGCTCTGCTTTACGCCGACGGCCAGATTGGAAGGGGGTGAGCCTCTGTGTTGAAGACATACTTGTCCAGGTTTAGCAAGTTCACGTCGTCCGAGAAGAGCAAGAAAAGGTACTTGAGCGTTTCCCCAAGGAAGAAGCTCTCCATCTTGTCCCTTGGCTCCGGATTGCTGGGATTCTGGACGTTGTTGATGGATGTGTAGCCACCTGTAGGGACCTGGACAGGAGAACCCCGGGAAGAGAGGCGTAAGTAACACGACGTGCGCATGACAATGCTCCCTGCCTGCTTCCATGTGGCGACTGCTGTATTGCGTTTCCTGCCAGCTTACCGTTTGTTTTTCGTTATTGCATAAGCGACTTTGGGGCGCTGCGGTGAGGTGGGAAAGCAGGAGATGCTCCGATGCAGACCCATCGGTGTTAACCGAGAGACGGGACACGACGGGTTGCCCTGCGTCAGTTCACCCCACGCTTAGCCACAGGGCGTACGATGCATGCGCAGCTGCCGTCTTGAACGGGCAGCCTACAATCGGGAGTCGTGGCACGGCACACGCACCCGGCCATCGCTGTCTGACTGAGGGCTATCCACCCACAATCCGTGGTTTGGACAGCACACTGCAAGTTGGTGGCCCCCACTGGGGGCAGCAATCCTGCCTTGCTTAATCCACGATAAACCACAATGTCAAGCAAAACGGCCAATACAAAGACAACTGGGCAAAGCCCTGGGTTAAAACGTGGGCCCGCTGCAGTTGATGCAGCGACACCCCAACATTAGCAGAGAAGGAGAGGCGGCTGCCAGGCTTCCACACCCCCACGGGGGGCTGCACTTCCACCAGCCCTCCCACTGGACGGGCCACGGAGGGCTGCAGGGGGCACAGCCGCGGGGCGAGGCCAGGCGTGCGCGCGAGTGCGCGCGTGGTGGGAACGCTGCTCTTCTCACGCTGGGCTCTTGGTCCGCCTTACCCGTGTGTATTTATTGAAGCTCTGCAAGATTTCCCAGCCCCAGTCTTGGTACTTCTTGTCACCAGTGAAGCGATACAGGTAGAAAAAGCTCTCCACAGTTTCCGGGCGCAAGAGATTGTGTCTGTCTGCAGCCTGGAGAAGAAACACAGCCAGCGCTGCAAAAGGCCCGTTTCTGCTCCATTAAGCAGGAATGAGGCGCCCCAGCCTTGAGAGGGAAGCCAGCGGGGGCCCGTCCCTGACCCTGCCATCATCCTCACTTTTCATGGCACAGTTGATTTGTGATAGACAAAGAGACCGGATTACGTGTTTATAGTGTGTAGGTGTAAAGAAAACGTACTCCATGCACGAGAGTGGAACAGGTGGCCATGAGGCGTCTCGTCTCTGCTGAGTACTCCAACACCCACCTTCCCCAACTGGAAAGGCCACTATGCCGAGGAAGTATAGGCAGCGGCAGTGCCCAGGGCGGCCGCCCCGCCTCGCCCCCCGGGCGACTCACCTTGATCTCCACATCCTTCCGGTTCTTCTGCGCGTGCATGTTGAAGTGGACGATCTCCGGGCTCAGGCCTGTCTCCACCTGCCGGTACATCTGGTAGCAGGTTTCCGCCAGCTCAACCGCCAGGCTCATGTGGTCTGCGGGCAGCCCGTTGTGCGCGCCGAGAGCCAGTGCGCCGGGCAGGAAGCAGACCAGGTGGTCCTGCCCAAGAAGCACACAGCGCTGGCTCAGGCCGTGCCCTGTCTCGCACGAGAGAGCTTTGTCTCGCGGCAACCCCCGCCCGCCCGCCCGCCCGTCCGTCCCCCTCTCTGCTCCGAAGCCCCGGCATCCGTTCGGGCGCAGGAGGAGGGGCTCCACATGCGCCCTGGGCAGATCCCGCTGGGCCTCTGCACGGGCTGCCGCTGCCGGCCGCTCTCGCATGCCGCCTTTGCATCAGTGGCCAGGGCAGGTTTCGCCATTTAAAGTAACAACAGACAGGAGGAAGAAGGGAGAGGGAACGGAGAGAGACGCGGGGCAGCGCAGCTGGTCTGTGCTTCCCGGGGAAAGATCAGGCAGTGGCCGTCCAACGGTCTTCACAGGACGTGAAGGTGCCCCCCCGGCAGGTCCCCTCGCTGAGAGCCGAACAGGTTCTGCACTGCCCCTCTTCAGCACTAACCGGCATCGCCCACCTGACAGACGCCCTGCAGAACACGGCTCTCCCCCACACGGCGTGGGGGCCTCCCGCCTGCACCCGCACTGCCGAGAAGAGAAGCGTACCATTTTGGCACTGAAGCGGCCATGAGCGAGCTCTCCCACAAACGTCAGTCGCCTCGGCTGGGACTTCCGGAGCAGGTGCATCTTCACGCCCTCGATGCCCTTCACGTAATCCTCCAGGAGGCTGCCGTGAAAATCACACTCGTGTCAGGTTTCTTAAGGCTATCGCTGGTGTCAGCGAAGGCAGCAAGCCCACCACCAGGTCTCCTCGGTGCAGAGAGGAGCGAGAGCTCCGTGAGGTTTCGGGCCTGCATCCTCTGTACCTCAGCTGGCTAGGCCAGGGGATGATGGGGCTGGCAGTCCATCAAACCTGGAGAGGTGCTGCAGAATGCCCCTCGCAGCACATAGGGGAAGAGGAAGCGGGTGGAGAGGAGTTTCCGCGGGCGGGGAGGGACTCACTCGTTTTCCTTCTTTCCCCCCTGGATCCACTGCTTGAGCAGGTACTCGTAGTAGCTGTCCGCACGGGCCCCGAGCGTGTAGACGCCCAGGTGGGTGAACTGCCCGCTGTTGGTGTTGATGAACATGGGCACCAGGCCGTCGTGCTTGCCGGCGAGGGAGTGCACGAGCTGCATCACCCCGTCCACGGCGTTCTGCAGGCGCAAAGGAACCAGCTGGAAGGCCTCTTGCGCACCCACGGGCAAGGTCCAAACCAAGCCGGCCGGACCGCACTTTCTGGCACGCGGAGGAGCCGGTAATATCCTGGCTACATTAAGCCAAGGACCCTCATTCCAAAGCTGTCCGGCCAAATGGTGGCCTTCGCAGAAGTCCCAGCTGGCTAGCAGGGTTCCTTGCCGCTGGGAAGCCGAGCCGAACCGGGCGGCCGGCGGCCCCCTTTCCTTCAGCGGCAGAGAGGGGAGCAGTGCCCAGCAGCCCTGCCAGCTCCAGTACCTGAAATTT
Organism: Varanus komodoensis; assembly: GCF_004798865.1. NCBI lineage: Eukaryota > Metazoa > Chordata > Lepidosauria > Squamata > Varanidae > Varanus > Varanus komodoensis. Next base: position 9,687,824 of record NW_025335873.1, read on the forward strand.
CTCTTCCCCGGTGAGGCGCGAGAGCTCCCGGAACTCCAGCTGGATGCTGGTCACTTCAGCCACCGTGCTGTCGGACGTCCACCGAGGAGGGTGGGCTGTGCCCCGGCCGATGTTGACATCCGAAAATGGAATCTTGGAAGGGGTATTGAAGGCCGGCATAAGCCTGCTCCCGATATCTTTCTGAACAGCCACAGATTGTGCAGTGCAGGCAGTGGAGGAGAGGAAGAGAACAAGTCGGGAGAAGCCGTGTCAGAAACCTTTTTGTTCTTGTGGGGCGGCTTGTAAACCTCCTCCAAACTTAAGCCTTGGTGACTCGGGGTTTCGAGCCTGCTCCCAAGGCTTTATCTAGTTTGTGTGTGGGTTCACGTGCACACAGTATTTCTCCTTTCCCACAAGAAATGTCCAGAAGTACGAAAATCGCCCATGAGTCAAGAATTGGACCTGCAGGTAGGAGGCTGGCAGGGCAACCCTCTGCATGTTTACTCCCAAGTCAAGCTCCGCTGACGAGGCCCCCCCGAGGGTTCCCTCCAGGACCTGCAGCATGCGAAAGGGGCTCCAGACCCTCGGATCTGCAGGATCCTGGGGGGAGACGGGGGTGCCCCGAGAGCCTCCTTAGCCACTATCCACGCACGCGGGTCTGGCACTCTGGAGAGCTTGCTGCGGGCGAGGGGAGTGGGAAGGGGGTGGGGAGCTGCCCCTGGATGGCCAGGTGCAAGGGGAGCGACTCACCGCTTTCTCCAGGAAGAGGCTGTCCCCTGAGAGGTGGTAGGTGCTCAGCAGGCCTCCCAGGATCCGAATGGCGCTCTCAAACAGGTTGACATCCACGTTCTTGTCAAAGTTGAGTTCGGTGGAGACCCACTGCCGCGCTTCTTCAAACTCTGCAGCGTGGAAGAGGCCAGAAGGTTATTTGCTCGGCCTGCTCAAGGTCTCCTCCCCAGACGAAGGCCTCCCTCCATTCTAATCTTGCAGGCAAGAAGGCAGACGCCCTCCTCGCCCACAGCGATCCCCGGCAATGCGAGCAGGACCTCAGAAGCGGAGTGAGAGGGCCATGGAAGGAGAAGCCACACACCTTCCTTCAGGCCCAAAATCCACATGGTATCCAGTGCGTCGATGAGCGTCAGTCCGAGGCCGAACCATTCACTGTACGACTTGGAAATGGGCTTCAGCTCGTCGTGGCCCCAGGCAGACTCCTTGTAGCCCTTCCACGCGTGGCGGAAGGCCTCGATCACTGCCAGCTGGCGCTCGTTGAGGGGAACTGGAACGGAAGGGCAGAGGACTTGGCTGCCTGCTGTGGCTGGTGCTCAGTCTCTCCCAGGCACTTCCAGCAGGCAGGCAGCCAGCCCTATCCAGTGGAGACAGCAGCTGCTGCATGCAGGCCCATAAAATGGGGGCAGGGGCAGCCTGGTGGGCAGCCAAGGGCCCCCCCGGGCCACTACCTGGTTCCTTTTGGTCTCCAAAGTCCACAGGCGAGGGCTTGTCTAGCTCCTTCCCTCTGTTGGAGGGCAGCTCCGTGCTCTGCTCCGGCTCTATCACAGCTCCTCTCCAGCTGGAAAAGGAGACGCGCTCCAGAAACATGGCACCTCCCAGCTCGTGGCCAAAGGTGTCATCGGAGGCGGAGGCGTTTCCTAGATGTTCCCAAGGATCACTGCTCCAGCCAGGAATGTGGGGATGCAGCAGGCATAATCTATCCTGCCTTTAGCAAAACTTATCATACCCGGAGGAGCAGGAAAAGGGGGCCAGAGGGAAGAACTCTCAGGTGGATTCACGGCTGGCTGCAGAACTGGACTCCAAGAGTTCTTGTCAGTGGCACCTTCTCACCGGCGCTCTCCCACATTTTTATTTGTCATGTTTCTGTCTTCCGGGACATTAGCCATCCCATCCAGTCCCTGCATCCTCCCCCTCTGCTGAAACAATCCCGCTCTCCCCGCTTGCCGCCCTCCCTCCTGCGCTGCACCACCTCTGGCTTCTCCTTTGGCCTCCAGGCCTGCCTGGGCTTTTCCCGCACCCTCAGCATCACGGCTCGCCAGTTGAGCCTCTCTGGTCCAGCCACCATCCCTCCATTGCTGACACCCTGCAGCAAGCCTGGTCTGCCTGGGTGGCGCCGCAGGGACGGCACTCCGCCCGGAGGTGCCCCACACAAGCCCCCCGAGCTCCGCCGGGCACCCCCAGCAAACGGAAGAGGAGGGCTCTGCGAGGCTTACGCAGTCTGGGGAGCCGGACCCTTTTCTTTGGGGTGGGGAAGGCTGGCCGGGCTTCAGCCCTCCTACCTAATGACAGGCTTCTCTGTTTTGAGTTCCGCGTCAGGCCGGCCGGCGTCTCCCTCGGCATCGGCCGCTCCTGGTGGCCTCTCCTTCGTGTCCCTCCGAGGCGATCTTATCTGCAGGTTAGGGGACCCTCGTCGGGCAGGAAGTTGTTTCGGAGGTTTCTGAGGAGAGGCGAAGCAAGAGGGCGATTACTTCTGCCCAGGGAGAGAACCGGATTGTTCACACTGGCAATTAATCCCTCGCCTTGCTGCCTTTGCTAAGCAAGAATGTTGGCAGGCAAGCAAAGGGGGGGGAGACCGGGGGGGGGGGCGGCTTTTCCTTTTAAGTGCTGCACTTCTTGGCCCGAGGCCAGCCTGGGAGCCGACACCTGTCGGAACGTCCTTTGTACTTTTTCCTCCGCGAGGGACGTGTTTCCCACCCAGGACAAGGTCGAGGGTCAGGCAAACAAAACGCTGGCGTGGCCTCCCGCTGCAAGCAGGACAAAGCTCAGTCGCCTGTGCGGCCCTGCTTCCCACATGGCTGCTGGAGAACCTCTGCGAGAGAAGACAAGCTTCCTTCCCTGAAAGCGGACAGTGCTGCCCTCCTCGGACACAGTGGGAGGTCTGGGCCTTTGCCAGTTTCTGAGGCAGCTCTGCCGGAGAGAAGTCCCTGGCACGGCGCTCCCGGGTGAGCTCGCGGGCGCTCCCTCTGCCCAGCGTGGGCCGCGGGGCATGCGCACTGGCCTCGTCTCCCTGGCTGGCGGGGATGCGGGCAAGCACCGCCTGGCCAGACACCCGTGTGCGAGGCCCGCCGTGGAGCCGGGGCCGGGGCCGGGCCACACAAGCACGGAGCCCGGGAGGAACGGTGCCTCCACAAGGCCCTCCGGTGTGGCTTCCAGCAGCCGCTCCTCCTGGCTGCGGCCTGGTTACTTTTCAAACGGCAGTCCGGGCAGCCGTGTGGTCCCTCAGAAGCACACCCGGCCCCGCTCTGTGCCGGCTGGCATCACGGAGGCTGGAGCAGGTCAATCCCAGCAGCTGGCTTTGCTGAGGGGTGGCTGCCTCCCCGCCACCCCAGGAACAGCCTCCCGTTCGCAAGCGCAGCGGAGCGCGCCGGGCCTGCTCCAGTGCCTTTGAGGACATGGCGAGGCTCCAAGGCCCAGCCAGCGCCCCACATGAGTTGAGCAGGCCCCCTGGAACAGCCAGATCGTCCGCAGCGCTGCGAGGCTTCGGCAGGGGGTTCAGTCTGCCTAGGGAGGGGTTTCTCCAGGCAGAGAGCTCTGGCAGCGTAAATGAGCAAGAAATGCATCGACGGAAGCTTGCAAGACCGCCGTTACTGACAGGAAGCCAGCCACGGATTAGGGGCTGTGCTCCGTGGCATGTCCCACGGAGTGGGGGTGGAATTACTTGAAGCGAGGGCTCTCCAAGGCTGGCTTTCTGGGGTATGGGGAGGATGGCCTGATTGGCCGGCTTCAACCCGGGGATCTCCAGGTCGGCCTTCTGCTCCTCCAAAGGTCCGATGGGCGTGCCTGCACGGAGAAATGAGCTGCAGTGAGCGGCACCTGATGCAACGCAGTGAAATCCATGCCAGAGACTTGGGGAACGGCTCTCGTGCCGCTTAGGCTGGCTTGTGCCAGGATTGTGGAGAAGAAAAGAACAAGCCCGGGACGAAACCTCCGAAACACGGGCACCGGGTCCAATATTTTGTTTCCTTCAGTCATGCCCCAAAGGCAAAACAGCTGCAGAAGTTAAATAAGAGCTCCCTTCGCTGTGGTCCATGCACTGCAACTTTCCCCTGCTGGTTTAATCCGTGCCCCTCCACACCCACGGACACGCCAGCGGTTCGGGAACCGTCACCACCGCATGCCGCGTCTTCGAGAGAAGTGGCGCTTCACAAGGTACAAGAGGGAAAGATCCTGCCCCAGAGGACTAATGCAGGAACAGCTTTAGGCGGCGATCCTGTAGCTGCTTACATAGGAATAAACCTCACTGAACTAAGGGGGACTGCCTTCCTTCCAGTCAAACACACGTGTGCAGCTCCTTCCTTCAGGAGCAACTGATTAAAACCTTGTGACCCCACTCGGAGACAGAAAGTCGCGTGGACCTACTTTTCCAGACGTCGGCCGTGTTTGCGTACGTGATGACTCCACAGACGGCCAGGAAGGCAAATATGAAGAGGATCACGCTCCGCTGGAGACGGGACAGCTGCTTCCATTTCTGAGAGCAAAACATCACAGGGTGAGGCATCGCAACTTCAGCTCTTCACGGGTAACACACTGACAGCACAGGTGTCTGCCCGAGTGATCACAAGCTGCACTCGGCGACGCCTGATTCGCACCTGCCCTCTCTCCCCACAGCGGATAACTGAAGCAAGAGCGCACTTCCACTGGCTATTTATACAGTATTTATCATGCGGGGCGCACTGCAGTCTGGGGAAGGGGATATTTCTGTCACACAATGCTCACCATCTGAAATCTAATCCTGGGGGCGGAAGGAAAGCGGATGGGAAAAAACACTCGAGTTCAGCACCAGTCTGATGCGTAACTGGGGTAGCGAGTGGGAGTTACGGAAGGCTTTTGTATGAGCCTCAGAGCAGCTCCACTGGAATCAGGCCTGAGCCCCACTGGGGGTGCCGCTAGCCTCCGCAGTGGATGCCTGTGGGAAGCCCCAGAAATGGGGCGGACCTCTCCTGCAGCTTGTCTCCAGCATTTGGCACTCAAGAGGCATGCTCCTTTTAACACGGGGGTCCCGCGCACACACACAACCAGCAAACGGGAGACCGCACTCAAAACAAAGTAAAAACACCCAAAGACTGACATAAATTGAGTACTATGACTAAAAAGAAAAAGAGATCATATGGAAAGCCCTAACAGCACATTATAACCACAGAACACCACTGAACAATCATCAGACCTCAGCCCTACTTCAGGCTCAGCTGCAGCAACAGTTGGTGATGCTGGCTGTAACGTGTTGTTGTTCCTGTGTTGTCGTGCATTATTGCCGCTTTTTATCAGCAATGATGCCCGATTTATATATTTATGCCAGAGCCTTTGACGTCATCCACAGGGGTTCCGGGCTTTATACACCCGCAGCCCTTGTGGCCAAAAACGAGCTGGTGGCTTGGAAGTGTGTGAAGCCCATGCACCTCCAAACCTGCCAGTCTGTGCAGGAGGGTTGCTGGGCTTCCTCTCACTTCCCCATGACCAGCTGCCAAAGGAAATGCAGCCAGGCCTCTCTGCTCAGCTTTTGTTTCTCAGTCACAAGGAGGGAGGCAGCCACCTGGCTGTTTCACCCCAAACGCCCCCGTGCCCACCCGCCCCGTGTCCATTCCTACTGCAATGATTCAGCAGCGAGAGAAGGCCCCATGCCCAGCCGCTTGAGGTGCAGCATGCGCCACCAGTACCAAGCGCGGAGGCTGCATTGGTGAAAGCAGCTTCTGGAGGAAATTCTTGTCTGCACAGCAAGGTCGGCCTTCCCCGGCCCAGCACCCGGCAGGCGAGCGGCGTTGCAACAGCGGGGATCCCAGCCCAGAGGATGCTTTGGCAGGGAAGGCTGTGGCGGGCAGGCGGGTCGCACGGTCTGCCAGGTCATGATCCCACACGGGTTTAGGCAGAGAAAATCCCCACTGCTCCCAGCCACGGAGGGCTGCAGGACGTTCCCCCTGGACCCGTGCAGGATGGTGTCACTTGCCAGGGAGTCGCTGGAAGAGAGGTCTGCTCTGAGCCACATAGAGCATCGATCGAGTCAGCCTCTCTGGGTCCTCAGCTAGATGGAACCCCGCGCTATGTCCTGAGCAGCCATGAACATCAGAGGAGGAAGCCCTCCATGTTCACGGGCCATCAAACCTCCAAGTGCCAGATGTGGGAGACTTAGACGCAGAGCAATTTGCTGCCCTCGGAGCCCGGCCAAAGAGCTTCCCTGACTCATCTGTTTAGCCCCCGTGGGCATCTGAATGCTCGGTCATCTCAGCCACTCCAGCAGGGATCCAATGTTCCTGGATGCCTTTTAAAAAAAATACACCTATTTATCCTAACAACACCTATCTACCCTGCCTTTCAAAGAGAAAAAAGGGACCCAAAAGATGCAGAAGGAATGGATAAAGGCAATCCAGTAACCTCCAGATAGCTAGGACTCCAACTCCCATCAGGTCTAGCCAGCCTGGTCCGCAGTCAGAAATTACTAGTCTAAAGCATCTGGAGAGCACCCAGATCCAAATCGGTGATCAAGGAACATATGGCCACGCAGATGTCGCTGCACTACAATTTCCATCATCGCTTACTATTAACTGCTGGTTGGGAATGAAAACATTTGGAAGGCCAGCGGCCACCTACTTTTGATCCCAATAACTGAAAAACCCCTCAAGATTTTTGAACTGTTTATTTTAAGTTAAGTAAGTCAAATAAGGACACAATCTCAGTCAAGTTTATTCAGAACAGTCTTACAACTTCCAGCATGCCCTAGCCGAATGCGAGATCTTTTTCTATCTAAATAACATGTAAGATTGCGCTTAAAGCAGCGTCCTGCGTCTGCCAGGTTCTTCCTTTCCTTCCAGTCTCTTCTGGCCCTGCCCTTTCAATAAATGAACATATAAACACATAAACAGTCACAGTAAAATAAACCTTCCAGTAACTGCTCTAAAAACTGAACACCTTTTGTGAATATTTTTAAAAGCTTCAAAGGCAATAACATATCCCCTATCTCTAAAGTCAACATGATACCATTTCTAGTGCAGGCAAACACTGGCGCTCAGCTGGCGTTCAACGCAGCGCAGGCCGCTGTTCTGGCCATTTTAAGGCGCAGTGCTGGGGCAGGGACGCAGCAGCTGCACCTGTTGGACGGCAGCCCGCTTGCTTTCGGCGAGGAGGAGGAGGAGGAGGAGGAGGAGGAGGGACCCTCTCCCCCCTCCAAATAACCGGCCACGAGGCCACAAGCCTCGCCACGGCCTGCGCTTCCCACCCCCGCCTGCGAGGGGCGCGGCGCAGCCCTCGCTCCCCGCTGCCTCTCCTGCAGGGGGCGCCGCGGAGCCGCTCCATCCCCCCGACTCTATGGCCGCCCCGCTCACCCGCAGGCAGGAGCGCCTCCGCCAAGCCTTGCTGTTGTTGTAGCCGCCGCCCAGCGCCTCGAAGCCGGTGGGGCCGAGCGTCACCGAGATGAAGTCCCGCCGGGCGGGCGGCTGGGGCGGCGGCGGCTGGGGCGGCGGCGCGGAAGAAGAGGCCGCGTACATGGCGGGGGTGGCGCTCCCTCAGGAGCCGCGGGCCGCTTCTCCGCCTGCCGCCATGATTCGTCCCGTTGCTACCCTGGGCAGAGAGAGGGCAGCGCAGAGCGGCCGCGCTGGCGCCGTGCTGCGCGCGGCCTCTATGGTGCCCGCCCTGGCGACGCGCCCGCCGCGCCTTCCGGCAACGCCGCGCTTCCGGGCGCGCGGCTCCGGGCCCCGCACCGCGAGGAGGCCTCCCGCCCCCCGCGGCTCCTCGCCGGCCCCTGCGGTGAGTTGGGCCGGAGCGGCCCCGGGCCCGCCGGGCGGGGGGGGGGGGTCACTCTGCCTCTCGCGCAGCGACTACAGCACCCGTCATCCTCAGCCAGCGTGGCCCGAGCGGCTCCCCTCCCTCTAGGAGCGGTGGCGCCGGCGCTCGGCCGCAGACCGGGGCCTCCTTCCCTCCGGTGGTGAGATGGACGTGGCAACACCTGGGCCGTGGAGGGGCGGCCGGGGCACAAACCCGCCGTGGCCCCGCGCGGAACGGGACGGGACGGGCGCGGTGCTCGGCTTGGTTTCTTAAAAGAAGCTGCTAGTCCTTATGGCGGCACAAAACCTCCAGCACCTGTACGGCCTAGAAGCAATCGGCTGGCTCATGCGCCGCCCACCACAGTGGTTGGCATCCCAATCCTTTCCTTAAATATAAATGATTCCTACGTTTGCATCGTTGTTATCATAAACATCATTCGTATGAATTAACTTAAACAGAAGTCATTGGATCCAGCTTTATCAACCAGAACTCCGAAGTACAGATATTTCTAAAGGCCACTGTGTCCAAAGGCTTTTTGGAATCAAGCTTACTCCTGTCCCACAACTGAAGCCTCTTGAAATGGCTCTATTGTGTTATTCCGCCACATCCCTAAGTGTTTATATATTGTGATTTCATTCGTTATATCAAACTCCCCCACGTTTTCATTCTCCACGGATGGGAGACATATTTTTTCACATCTCCCAGTGCTACAATTGATGTGTCTCTGTGTTGGAGAGAGGCTAGTTTGGAAAAAGAAATGCAGAATGCCACATGTCTTTTCTAGAAGCATGTTTAATATGTAAAGTCTACAAACATACAAGACCATTTCCCTACATCAGTCCAGGGCAGATGCGGCCGCATCAGTCTTGAAAAGGCACTTACGGGAGAGGAGAGAGAGAGAAACTGCACACCCAACAGTTGATGGGAAGTTAAAATCTTGGCTCCAGGCAAATACAATAAAAACAGCAGCTTGCAGTGGGATGGCCCGATTTTTCAAGGACCCAAATACCAGAAAATGCCTTTTCTCCAGCAAGCATGACCAAAATGAACCAGTTAGACCAATCTGTCACCCAGTCCTCCTGTGCCAATCCTCGAAGTCCGTGCTTTCTCCCGTGGCCACAGAGCATGGTCTTCCAGGGAGTCAGAGCTGAGACTGACCTGTGCACGTGGAGGGGGACCCTTCCCAGTCCGAGACTCGCCATCATGTTCATTCGGGATGCAGGGGGGTGATCCTGGCGCCCGAGGGCTGGGGCCTCCCTCCAGGGCAGAAGGGGGGAACCGTGGGCCCTCCACATGTCGCTGGACTACACATCAGGTGTCCTGGCTGGGGCTGCTGGGAGCTGAAATCCAGCTCCCCTCTAGAAAGGACAGCCTGCATGAGAGAACTCGGGCATGCAGCGCACAGTGCAGCGGTCCTGGCCCCCTCCCGCTCTGGCCAGACGGGCTGCCGGTTTTGAAGGCCAGGCGCCACAGGGAGCTGCCTCCAGCCTCCGTGTCACGTGGCCTTTTGCTGGCTCGAGGGTAGGTGGTCTCCACTACCCGCAAGGTCAGCAGCAGCTGCAGGGGCAGCTCAGAGGGGCATGGCTGCCCTCCTGGTTTACATGGGGGATTCTCAGGGGAGCAGCTGGTTGGCCCACGTGGGAACAGGATGCTGGGCTAGATCCAGCCGGCACCTGATCCGGCACAGCCCCTGCGTCCTCTTCGGCATGGCACAGGAGGCCAGGTCCACTCCTGCATTGCTGTTTCCACCTGTACTGCCTTCCAGCGGGAAAGAACACTCTGGCACAGCGCAGGTGTCCTGTAGCTTTGCCACGCCACCAAAGAACAGAAGGAGCGGGGTGGGAGAACTTGACTTTGGCTTGATATTATTGTAAACAGAATCAGCTTCTCTCATTAAAACACTTGCCTTGATTATTTTTTCAGGAGAAAAAAGCGGTCTTCAGAAATAAGAAATGCACTATCTTTCATTCAAGCTCGGGCTAGCATTTCAGCTTTGCCTTCATCGAGAAGAAACGGCGATGGGAGCTCTTTGGCCTTCAGGTACTTCTCCAGACCCTGTCACAGAAGAAAGGGGAACGGGCAGGTGAGGGTCCGTTTCCGTTCTTTTGGGGAAGATACTCCTAAGCTACGTGAACATACTTCAGATAATGAATGAAATATTAAATAGCATATCTTGTTCCTCGCCCTGCTTAGAAAAAAGACAGGGCCCTAGTCTTTCTGCGCGGTGTCATTGACCTGGCTGACAATGGCCCCCCAGAGTTTCAACTGAAGGACGTTTCCAGCCATACCCTACCAGGAGATGCTGGGATTTGAACCCAGAGCCTTCAGCATGCAAAACGGGCTCCACTGCTGAGCAGCCACCTTTCCATTGCTAAACTTTCCCTACATCTCAGGGCTTTGCTGCGCCCATCACCTCATTTCTGCCCCAGAAATAACATGATCCTTTCCTGTAAAGGCAAGTTCATAAAATATAAAATCATACTCTTACCTCCCCAAAGTAGGATACTAGAGGGGAAATCTCACACACGGCGGGTGGATCTTCATCCCCCAATAAACTTGAGAGAGAGAAATGCCATTAATCAGACATGCTGCAACTAAGTGAAGTGCAGGAACATGTGCAGAGTGCTTTCCTCACACTGCTCCAGGAACCCAAACTGGACTTCACAAGACGAGCAGAAAAAGATTCCAGGAGCAGAGTGGGTAACCGAGCCATCTTTGAGCCCCCAAATCTCACTGATGATGATGATGATTGCTTTGAAGTGGTTTCCCAATTCCAAATACATAAATAAATGCAGAGCGGCCTTAGACCTTAGCCACTGCTTTGGGCACGGTGGCTTTTTGAGGCTTCCCAGACCAACACCCCAGGGGGCACAAAACCTTACAAAAATACGGACATGGCAACAGCCATGCCATTCCAGTGATGCTGGCCACTCAGACAGCTTCCTGGTTCTCCCACCTGAACTACAGACTTCCTCAGAGCGCGTAAAGGGAGGAATTCCGCGACACACCCACCTCTGCTTCTCGGGGGTCCTTTGGCCACGGTCGTTGACAAATCTGGCCCCGGCCTTCAGTGCCCAGCGGTAGTGTTGGGACAGGAGCGCCCGCCGGGCTGTGGTGGGGGTGTCTTTGTCAGCCATGTCAGCATTCTTCAGCGGGGAAAATTCCTCTTCCCTCTGGACTTCAAAGGCAACAAAGTTCCTAGCAAAAGCGGAAGAACCAGGGGCTTGAAATGGGTTTCCAGGCTGTGTTCCCACCTGGCACAGGAGACCGGGGGGCTGATGGCTCCAGCAGCAGAGGGGCAGCGCATCAGCTTCAGGCTTAACGCTCGAGTGGCTGCCTTGCCCCACTGGAACGGCAGCTGCTGTCCCCCAAAAGCCTGCTTGGCGGTGCTGGCACAGAAATACGTTCGGGGCAGAAGGCAGGGGAATTAGCCCCCCAGCCTCAGGGCAGGCCAGCCAACCCGCCGATTCCATCTGGCAACTGATTATATTCTGACAAATAATCGGGAAACCTTGATATGTTTCATTCGGCTCTGGATTCTGGCAAGCCAACAACGGGCGTGCAAATGAACCAGGGTGCAGCCCTGGATGGAAAATCCCTTGGTTTGAGGGGCTGTAGCAACCAAAGGCCGAAGTGACAACTCTGTCCTCACAGCTCAGACGTTTGCCAGGCGGCCACGTCCCTTCTCCCCACAGCCATGCCGGTTTGCTCTTTTCCAACTGGTTTTCCCCATTCCCCCAAGGCTTATTGGCAGGAAAAGGCTGCCAGGCGCGTGGGTTTCCTCTCGGATGGGGCGGTGAAGCACAGCCCGCCACTTCTGCAGCACGCTTCAGGGGACGGGGTGCAGCTAGACTTGGGACCTTTATTATGATTATGGTGAATTTCATGGCTGCGGTACCCAGCAGGCGCCGGGTGGTTTGCAAGAGTTCATCAACACAACAACACAGTAACACAATAAGCCACCCTCAAAATACAACAGTATAAACAGCATTCAAGAACAGCGAATGCAACGTACGATGCAAAACAGGCCCTAAAGCCCCGGGGAGGGGCACCCCCCTCAGAGCACTGGACACCCCGGAGGCCTTCATGTGCCTCGGTGGGAGAGGCGCCAAAAGGATGGCCTTCTGCCAGATGGCCTCCGAGGGGAGCCTCCGGCAGTCGGGGGGCTGCCGCCGAGAAGGCCGCCCCCCCCCTTCTTGCTGCCCTCCAGGCCCCCTCTGGCGGGGGTGCCGAGGACGGCTGGGGACTGGACTGGGCAGGGCACTTGGGCAGGCTGTGGCCGGGGAGTCGCCCCCTCCGTCACTGCGGCACGGAGCCCCGCAGGACGCCAGGCGGGCTCCTTCGCCCACGAGGCGGGGACTGCGGGTGCCCCCCACCCCCTGCAGCTGCCGCCCCACTTTCCACCGCCCCCACATCCCTGGCCCGCGAGGCTGTTCTCCACCCCCAGTGAGACACTCATCCCCCGCCACGATGCAACAAGGCATTTTTAGCTCACAGCACACCGGGCAAAATGAGCTTGCTTCTGCAGGCTTCATCACCTGCTTTTCTCTGGGTGGTTTGGGGGTGGGGGGGGCTGAACTGAGGACACTCCCTTCGCCACTGGGTGCGGTAGCAAATCCTGCCAGCCACATGAATGCCGAAAACAAAACCATTAGCCCCTGGCACCCAGGAGATGCCAGCACTGCCACACACGCCCCCCCCCCCCCCCCCGCCCGAACAGGAGAAATACAGAGAAAAGGCACCGGCCCACCACTAACTTAGAGAACTGGAACACATCAAACACAAACTTCTCCAGCTTTATCCCGTTGGGTTTGAGCGGCTTTACCCGATTGCCCTCCTCGTCCACAAACGGCACCTTCTTGACGGCCACGTGGTACGTCAGCTGGGGCTCGAACCGCCTGGCAGGGGGAAAGGCAGCCAGTGAGATTCCCCGCGCGGGAGCCCTCCTCGGCGGGGGCTGCCGGACCCCATGCGAGGGGAGAGGGGCGGCCTCGAAGGGGCAGCAGGGAGAAACCCGGCGGCCTTCAGATGCCTTGTGCCACAACTGCCGTCACCCCTGGCCACTGCTGAGGCTGTCTGAGGCTGATGGGAGGCGAGAGTCCGAAGCATCTCCAGGCACGGAGGCGCCTGCCTCTGCTTCGTGCAGCTGCGGGAGAGCAGGGCGGACCTCCAGGGCTTGGCCACAGAAGTCCAGCCACAGCAACTGGAAGCCCCACACAGGACCCCTCGCAAGCCGTGCACGGGTGCCGGCGGCAGGTGTGTGCAGCAGAGGCCCAGCGCGCCAGGAATCCCAGGTCCAGCCCTTGCTGCAGCAGAAGTGCTCCGGCCCAAGGACCGCCGTGCTCAGCCCGGCTCTCTCTGCGGGAGAAGTGTCCAGCCAGCCGCGTGACCCAGGGCATGTCACCCACAGGCCGATGCGCCAGACAGGCAGCTGATGGGGACTTTTGGTTCAGGGAAGGAAAGCAGCTTCACATGACTAGCAAAGCTGACGCAGTGCATTATTTTTGGCAGCTGACAGGATGGACCCTGGAAAATGTTTTGATGATGCTTTTAAACTCTTTCGAGACAATTTCTGCAAGATGGGACTGGGCAGTTAGAAAGGAAACCCCTGAACTGCCCCTCAGAGCCAAACATGGAGCAGCTTTTCCCGGCCTGGTGTCTTCACTACAGCTCTGGGGCCAACCTGGCGTGTGGGTCAGGAAGGACGCGGCCGCAGGCCAGGAGCCTGTGAGTCCGTGTCCCGGCTTTCCCCGCTGCGAGAACTGGACTCCGCGAGCTGCCTTCCTGCCACCAGTCAGCGGGCGTGGGGGGGCCTCGGCAGCGAGAAGAGGGGGGCTGTGGCGTTCCGCCACATGGGGCTCGGCAAACCAAGCCTCCTGCATCAGAGCTCAGGTAACTTGGAGCTGGTGTCCAAGCTGGCTGCGGAGGATGGATGTTGTAGTCCAACATGTTTTCCGGAGGGCAGCAGATCAGGGGAGATTAAGCATTTTCCTCATAGGGAAGGGGCTTCGGCCTCTCTCCCTTTGGCCCCGTTCCTGACAAAACACGCCGATCCCGAAGCCGGCTCCCAGTCCGACAGGTTTCCTGCGGCCCGCAGGCTCCTAACCTGCAGGGGACCATCTCGGTTTGGAGATCCAAGCAGGTGCCACGCAGGCCTGTCCCTCTCTGCAGCTTGGCGTGGCCCTCGAGCACGGCGAGGGCCCACACCCCCCCTCGGGCCCCGGAAGCCGCGGCAAAGAGCGTGGCACGGGTGGGCGCGGCAAGACTTACTCCGCAACAGCCTGAAGAAAGCCGCGGGTGAAGAAATGGTTGCAGATGTTGCCCGCGCGGAAAGTCAGGCGGCCGTCCGGGTTCCGCGCCTGTGCCGTTTCCGAGGAGATCTCGCTGTACTCCACCACCTGGCACACGCCGTCCACCCGGCACACCACCCCGACGGGCTCCGCGGGGTCGGCCTTCTCCACCACCTGCACGCGCCGGAGGCAGAAGCAGAGCGGAGGCCGGGTTGGCTCGGGGGCGGCCGCTGGCGGAGCCGTGCGTGGCGCCGCCTGTACGCCACGCTGGGGGCCCCTGGCAGAGGGCGAGCAGGGGGCGAACGCTGCGCTTGGCTCTTGCACGTCAGGCGGGCGAGGGCACCTCGGTCCAAGAACGACTGAGGCAGAGACGGAGCCCCCCCCCCCCCCGCCATTCCTCCTGCGGCTTCACCTTGGCTCCACAGTCCGCCCCCTTCGAGACGCAGAAGCCGATGAAGACGGGATCCGCCATCTTGACAAGGATGTTGTCCACGCAGTAGACGTGCACGTACTGGACACCGCGCCGCTCCATGTCCTCCAGGAGCCCGTTGTCCGCCAGCGCACGGTACAGGCCGCCATTGCCATCTGCAGCACAGCAAGCGAGGCAGCCGCCTTCAGCACCATCCCGCTGCGGGCAGCGGCCGTGCCAAAGCACAGGCGGCCCCCAGCCCGCCCGCCGCAGGCACAGCTCTTGCTCGGACCTGTGGATTCGGCTGGTGCCAAGGAGGAGCGCGTGCGAGTCTGGAGGAGGCCGAGCGCACAGGCGCACAGGCGCTGCCGTGCTCTTCAGCCAGGCCACAGGGCGCCCCTCCAGAGTTTTTCCAGCCCCACCTGGACTGGCTGAAGCCTCAGCAAGGGCCTCGTGCGCACTCTGGGCGCACGAGCTGCACCACCGAGATCAACCCCTTCCCTAAGCATGCAGCCGGTTCCCAGTCCTTAGGATTCCAGTTAAAGGGCTGAATTAATCCTAAGGGGACATTGGAAGCAGCCGAACACGGAGTCGGGCCCTGGGCCCACCCCACCCGGTCCTGGCCACTCTGGCTCTCAGCAGCAGCAGCAGCTCTCCCGGGTTTCAGTGGCCTTCCAGCTCCACCTGCAGACTGAACCCGGCACTTCTGGGCTGCAACCCACGGGCTCCCCAGTGAGCCACATTCCTTCCACAATGTGGCTGACAAGTGGGTGACCGGCTGTAACTTCCCTTTGCAGCCTAGGTCGCTTCGCCCAAATCTTCAGAGAGGCCCCTGCCAGGCACCCGCAGAAGGCTCCGCATGAGGCCGGAGTGTGCGCGACCCAACCCCGCGGGGAGCAGCAGCACACCTGGGGCCATGGCAAGCTTCCCCGGCTCCTCCAGGATCACCTTCCCGTCGAATGCAACAGCCGGAAGCATCCGCTGCTCAAACAGGACCACGTTGGACCTCTCCAGGTGGAAGTAGCCGTGCTCCTGGAAGAACCTCTCGGTCGGCCCCAAGGTGAACTCGCTCGTCATGATGTACCTGCAGCAAGGTGTGCACGGACGAGCTAGAGAACCCACCCAGAAACAGTCGTTCCCCCCCCCCCGGCCTGTCCTCCTCCCAGCACTTTTCTTCTCTGCCTCCTTCCTCTCCCGCGGGTCTCTTACAGCCGAGAGCTCATGTGCTTTTAAAGCTGCTTGGAAATGCCACCCACATCTCTTGGTTCCATCCCTCCTGTCACCACTTTTTATATCATATGCTGCTCCCGGGCAGGATGTTTCCGTTAGCGCATTGGAAAGCGCCGTAAGCTGCCATCCTGCCCAGGAGTGAAGGTTGCAAAACCCAAAGGGACTTATTTCTAACTGGACAAATACATCTCGGTGGGCATTCATTCCATATGCGCGTTTTTCAGATTTTCTCCTGCTCTTCCGG